>NW_012107997.1:521514-527967 GCF_000951045.1 Mandrillus leucophaeus | reverse complement strand
GCGGAGCCCGGGCTGAACCACACTGCGCGGCCGCGGGAGGGGCCGAAGCAACCCGGCCTTCCAGAGACCGTTTAGTTATATTGAGCCGCTAGAGCTAGGGGAAAAATGCAGACGCGAGGAGACGGGGGGGTTTTGCTCTTCCTTGTTTGATGTGGGAGAAAAAGCGACTGGGGCTTGCCGGACCCGCTCCCCTGTGCTGTGACATGGCACCTCCCTTCCGACCGTTGGCCGGGATAGCTTTCCCGGAGGTCGCGTCCCCCAGCGGAGGCGGCGGGAATCGCGGAGGTTTTGTGCTTCGGCTGGGGTCTTTCTGGGCGCCCCGCCTCTAGATGCCGGGTGGCAGGGAGCCGGTGGCGGTCGGCCATGTGAAGGTGGCCATCTTGGCTGGCCAGCGAGTGCTCCTCACGGTGTTCCTTCGGCGTCCCCTCCCGGCTTGCTGCCGGCCCCGGGAAATCTGAGGAACGCCGGCCCACCTTCTAGTCATTTCCTGGTGAATGGCTCTGCTGAAGATGGCCAGAAAGCAGATTAATGAGGGTGCTGCCATCGATTTAAACAATCGCCCTCCTCGTCGCTCCCCTGCGCTCAACTTTCTGAGGGACCCTCGCCCTTCGCCCTTCGTGGACTTAAAGTGGAGGCAGCGCTCCAGCCTTTCTCCCCAGAGAGAAAGGAGGCCGCTCCCAAGGCCGTCCTTGCCCCGTGGCCTAACTGTGCCTTTGAAGGGGGGAAAAAAATCGATGTTTCAATCCTCTGTTCAGGAGAATATGGAACGAACATTTCTTTTTTGGTGGGTGGGGGCTATTAGTTCCCTTGAATGTGCTTAAGTACAACTCTCGACGGCGTGGAATGGGCTGTTTCATTAAGCTTTCACTTTAAAATGTCCACCTGCGTTTGTCCCAGTTTTGCCCAATAAAGGAATTATAGACAGGGAAAAAGAGCGAAACAAAAATTGAGCCAGCAAGGAGTAGGGAGTCCCGTTTGGAGGGAGCCCGCCTTGGGGGCGGGGGTCTCCGCAGCTTGTTCTGGGGCTGGGCCTCAGTGCAAGTCTGGTCAGGGGCTGGTGGCCCGGTGGCCCGGTGGCCCGGTGGCCCTGAGCGGAGCGCGTGACAAGAACGCCGGGTTTAATGAGGTTCTCAGAGAACGGCCTGCGCCTAGCATGGGATGCACTTTACGCTGGGGAGGTGAAGGAGACCCCTAGTAACAGTCTCCAGCTGCCTACTGCTGGAGGCAGTAGAACGAGGTGCATTCCCTAGAACAATCCTCTCCGCCGGTGAGGGAAAGGTGGGATTTGCTAAAGGCTCAGCGGGAAACAAAGGAAGCACTTGAGCTATGCTGAGAACACCGACAAAGAAGGTAAAGAAAGGGCTTATCACCATACTCAGTGACCACATCCATGGTCGCTCAAAGCAGCCAGCAAGAAAAGGTTCGACCACAAAAGAGACAATAGATCATGATATTTTTATTCGTTGCTTTTTACTTTTCAAGCTAACCCTTCATGGGAAAGCAACTGTATAAGACTATTAAATTTTTTCGTTATCTTTTTTAAAGCAGAATGCCAATTAACTTACAATGAGCAATAAAATTGTCAACTGGAACAAAATGCGTGTGTAGGCTGGTCAGTGCATTATTTCCCAGCAGAAAAATCTATATGGGAAGCCAGAATATAATTAGAAGGTTATTTTATTAGGGAGTCAGAACAAGGGGTGTAAAGTCAATAAATCCTGATACCCCTGTGCTACCAACTCCACAGTGGGGCTAGGCCTGCCAAGGAGATGAGAACCAGCTGTACATAGTTGCTTACCTACTTCTCTCACTTGTGAATAGTGTGTAGGTGTAATACAGTAAGAGTAGGGGTTTGGAGTCACGACCTCTCTATGCCTCAGTATCCTCATTCTGTAAAATTGGAATATTAATAGTACATCATAGGATTGTTTCAAGGATTGAAATAGTGCAAGTAGAGTCTAGCACAGTATCTAGTACATAATTTGTTTTAATGTAAGCTGTAAAAAAATTAGCTCTATTTCCTGTGATTTACTTTTCAGTGGCTTTCAATTGTTGTTGGGATACAGACTGAAATCTCTACCGACTCAAGGCCCCGGTGTGATTTGGTTGCTACTTCTGCAACCTGGTCTTGTGCCACACTCCCCTTTCTGTCTTCTACTTTAGATTTTTTTTTTTTTTTAGTTAGTTAGTAGCAGTTAATTTTATTAATTGCATACTATCAAAACAAAGAAGGACACATTTTCATTCATTTTATATTATTCATATTGTCCCTTCCTCCCTTCCACAAATATTTACGAGCACATCTGTGAGTCAGACCCAGGAGCAAATGCTATGACAATCCTGGTCTCTGCCCACTCGGCGCTCTAAATGTGGGGAGATGCCTGGCTAACTCCCCATCCTTCTCACTCGAGCTCAGCTACCACTTCCTGGATGAAGCCTTTGTCTACACAGATTTGTCACAAAGTGTTTTCTTTCATGGCACTAAGTACAGTTTAAAATTATAGATTTGGTGATTATTTGATGAATGTCTCCAATTCCCAGTTAGGCTTGTAAGTTCCATGATAATGAGAAGGTAGGCTGTTTTGCTCAAGCTTTGTTACTGAATGCCTGGCACACACAAGGTGCTTGGAAATGTTCAAGAGGGAGAAACAAGATAGGAAGGGAAGGAAATGAAAGGTGAATGAATATAAAGATGGCAGAAGGGGGCCGGGCGCGGTGGCTCATGCCTGTAATCGCAGCACTTTGGGAGGCCGAGGTGGGCAGATCACGAGGTCAGGAGATTGAGACCATCCTGGCTAACACAGTGAAACCCCGTCTCTACTGAAAATACAAAAAATTAGCCGGGCATGGTGGTGGGCACCTGTAGTCCCAGCTAATCAGGAGGCTGAGGCAGGAGAATGGCGTGAACCCGGGAGGCGGAGCTTGCAGTGAGCCAAGATCGCCCAACTGCACTCCAGCCTGGGTGACAGAGCGAGACTCGTCTAAAAAAAAACTAAACAAACAAAACAAACAAAAAAAAGATGGCAGAAGGAAGCAGAGAAATAAGAGACTCTGGCGATCATGTGAAATCGATGGAAAGAGGTCCTGCTTTGTTTTAGTTATAAGCATTGTAATTAATAAAATTAAGACTTCTTTGTTAAGAGGAAAGCACATGGCCGTCCTGTTCTGACAGGAATAAGATTTCTGATTTCATAGATGAGTGTCCTAAGGGTGAACTAAACCAGGAGAAATTATTGGTTTATTTCCTGTTTATCATTAATGAATTTGTTGAATGTGAAGTGTTGTAAAGCACATAGGAAAAATCTAATCACTGCCTAAAGGCTTCAGATTTCTCAAGCCAGAGAACATTAATGTAACAGTAGCCCTACAAAAAAGGCAAAGTTGAGACTGGATAAAAATGGTATTTGTAACTCAAACAGCAAATAAAATAACTCCTTATCAGCCTGTCAGTCAGGGAGAGAGTTCCAGAAAACATTTGCAGTGCAAGAAGCTGTTCATGTGGCAGAAGAAAAGAGGAAGGTGACAGTAGGGATAGCAAAGAGCAAGGGAAGCTGTGGAGATGTTGAGAAGGAGGCTCCTAGGCTATGTGTCTTAAGAGCACCTTCTGTGTGAAGACAGGCCAAGAAGAAAGAAATGTAGGTCACATGTCTTCAAATTTGTGCCAGTCCTTTAGAGGCAAAGCTTGGATGGCCTCAGAGGCAAGCTAGTTCTAGTGGGATCAGAAACAAGTCCTATGTGAACCCCCTCATTATTAGGCTTTTTGTATTTTGTTTTTATTTCTATGTTTTTCTCTTTTGATACTTAAATATTTTTACAGTCCCAATAAAGAAGTCCTAAATGGAAGAATAGATACGGTACAGTGAAGAAGACACTGAAGGAAATTATAATATGATGACAATAGCTACACTTTATTGTGACAGGCACTGTTGTAATATCTACTCCTCACAACAGCTCTATTTCTCTTCCTGTTTTACAGATGAAGAAAGTGGCAGGTTATTCGTCCATGTCACACATCAAATCAGTAATGGAGCTAGGGACTTGAGCCTGGTCTGACCCCTAAATTCATGCCCCTTCTTACAGCCAAACAATAAATACTGCATACTCCCTGAGGTCATTAGTATTAACAATTTGGTTTATATCCTCCTATTCCTTTTTCTGTGAACACACACACGCACGCATCTTACTATTCAGAGAAACATGGATTTTTTTTTTTCTTAACAATTTTCATGACCATCTCTCTAGGATACTATGTAGAGCTGTAAATCATTTCCTTCTCTTTTACTGTGGGAAAATATACACAACATAAAGTAAGTAGGTAGCTCACCAAGGAGAAAATGCAAATTGCAATAAACATATGAAAAAAATGCTCAACCTCATTGATAGATGTGATGTTAATATATGTGTGAATCTATATATGTTTTTATCCATGGTTCCTGGCTCCTAACTCCCATAGCTCTTGTTATACAGTCTTTTGTTACAATGTTGGGAGTGTTAGGACTCAGGAACAGGCCTCAGGAAACAGAATCTCTCTGACTCTTTCCTGCCTCTCTTTCACCGGCCCCAAGGCAGGACTTTAATCTTGCCCTGCCTTTCCGATGGTGGGCCATAACACCCTCATTCCAGAGATGGTCCTACCCCGTACCCTGGGACAAGGAATGCTAAGGTTGTGAAGCTTCCATAAAAACCCAGGAGAACTGGGTTCAGAGAGCTTCTGGAGAGCTGAACAGCTGGAGGCTGACAGGAAAGTGATGTGAACCACAGTAATGTGAGCCACTCTAGCAAAAAAAAAAAATTTTTTTTTTGAGACAGAGTTTTGCTCTTCCACCCAGGCTGGAGTGAAGTGGTGCGATCTCAGCTCACTGCAGCCTCCACTCCCAAGTTCAAGTGATTCTGCTGCCTCAGCCTATGAGTAGCTGGGATTATAGGTGCCTGCCACCATGCCCAGCTAATTTTTGTATTTTTAGTAGAGACCGGGTTTTGCCACGTTGGCCAGGCTGGTCTCAAATTCCTGACCTCAGGTGATCTGCCCACCTCTGCCTCCCAAAGTGCTGGGATTACAGGCATGAGCCACCGTGCCTGGCCCACTGTAGCAAATTAATCAGACCTAAAGAGGAGGTGGTGCCATGATTGTGTCTGCATGGATCTTCACCTTTACTCTAGGGGCAGAAGATACTTGGGAATGCTGTCATCTGCTCTCCTTTTTGGATTTTTAGTAGAGACGGGGTTTCACTGTGTTAGCCAGGCTGGTCTCGAACTTCTGATCTCAAGTGATCTGCCCGCCTCAGCCTCACAAAGTGCTGGGATTACAGGCATGAGCCACCATGCCTGGCCACAAGTGTATATTTTTTTGGTTCATAGAATAAATTCTGGGAATCTGCATGCCACAGAGTATCTCTGTGGGTGGGATTTATACTTTTCCTATACTAACTCATGTTATTTGAAATTGTAAAAATTTGTAAGAATAATTTCTGCAAGTTAACCAAAAAAGATTAGCAGCAAATGTGAGTTATCTCTAGGGTGTGGAGTGTGGTGAATAAAGAGGCTACAGCAGCCAGGCGGCAGTGGTTCAGCCTAGTGAGCTCCCCCAGTGCAAGGAAAGAAGGCTTTTTTTTTTTTTTTAGACATGGTCTCTCTCTCTCTATGTAGTATTGTAATCTTGGCTCACTGCAACCTCCTGGGCTCAAGCAATCCTCCTACCTCAGCTTCCCGGGTAGCTAGAACTACAGGCACATGCCACCATACCTGGCTAATTTTTATATCTTTTTTTGTAGATAGAGGGTTTCACCATATTGCTCAGGTTGGTCTCGAACAACGGAGCTCAGGCGATCTGCCTACGTCAGCCTCCCAAAGTGCTGGGACTACAGGCATAAGCCATCATGCCTGGCCAAAGCAAGCATTTTCCATGGCACACCTTCTATGGGGAAGCTCCCAAATACCAGATAACCTGCCTCAGAGGTGCCATCACCACTGCAGAGCCCTCTGTGAAAAGAAGGACAGCCAACCCATGCTTCATTGTGTTGATTCTTCTGAAGTCATTTGTCACCTGATGGACCACTGAACTTTTTGTTTTTTAAATAAGCAAAATATACACAATAGACACCCCCACCCCCACACATATCATGGATACTGTCACAGTCCCAGCCTAAGCTTCGGTGTCCTGAGATACTCTATATCCAGGGGCAGTACTGTCCTAGGCATTCCTTTAGTTTGAGAATCTTACTTGGAGATTGGACTACACTCATGGTGTCTGCAGTCTGGCTGGGCCTTGAGAACTACCTGTCATAAGTTACCTGATGGATAGCCCTTGTGGGCATGGCCTGGCGTGTACAGACTCTGCACTCTCCCTGGAATCCTGCCCATGCCAGGCCTATTGCTGCCACCAACACTGGCACTGCCAGGCTCTAACCCTCTCCCCTTGGCCTCCTGCCGTGATTTCTTTCTATTTATTTATTT
>NW_012107997.1:515387-516499 GCF_000951045.1 Mandrillus leucophaeus | reverse complement strand
AAAAAAAAAAAAAAAAAAGCCAGTATAGGAAAATCAAATCCATAGAAACAAAAAGTAGATTTGTGGTGGCCAGGGGCTGGTGGAAGAAGGGAATGGAGAGTAACTGCTAATGAGTATGGAGTTTCTTTTTGGGGAGATAAAGATGTTCTGGAATTACACAGTGGTAATGGTTACAAAACACTATGAATATACTAAACATCACTGACATACATCAAAAAGGTGAGTTTTATGGTATGTGAATTATATCTCAATTACAAAAATTGTCTTTTTATGTTTGGAAAAATAAGAGAAAAAGACCTATACTGCCAGTTCTTTAGCAAAACTGCTGTTAACATCCCTTTTGGGTTTTTAAAATGTATAATTTAAATATATTTGTATGTAAATAGTGTAAATGTATTAGTTTCATCAAATGTTAAATCATTGTATTATTAGCATTTTTCTGTCATCACCCTGTCTTTATATTCGTAATCATTAACCACTCCATGATAATAAATTCAAAGGATTTTCTGAGCAATTCCTGAGTGTTGTACATGCAGGCTGTTTGAAGTTAGTTTTCCATTACTTAACACTGTAAATGAACTTCTTGTGCATAGAAGTTTTTTTTATATTTGGAATTCTTTCTTTAGGAAAGATTTCCCAAAGTAGAATAATAGGTCAGAGTAGAAGTACTGGGTCAAAGCTTATTGATTTGTGCCGCTGCAGTTATTTCCCAAAGAGACAAATGGCTCTGGGCCTGGTCAGTTCCCTTGCCACCTGTTCCTGATGTTATGCACCAAATGGGAGAAGGGAGAAGATGGTGATTGCTCTAAGTTTTTTTTTTTTTTTTTGAGACAGAGTCTCGCTCTGTCGCCCAGGCTGGAGTGCAGTGGTGCGATCTCGGCTCACTGCAAGCTCCGCCTTCAAGGTTCACGCCATTCTCCTGCCTCAGCCTCCTGAGTAGCTGGGACTACAGGCACGTGCCATCACGCCTGGCCAATTTTTTGTATATTTAGTAGAGACGGGGTTTCACCGTGTTAGCCAGGATGATCTCGATCTCCTGACCTCGTGGTCTGCCTGCTTCAGCCTCCCAAAGTGCTGGTTTTACAGATGTGAGCCACCGCGCCCGGCCGACT
>NW_012107997.1:507594-514357 GCF_000951045.1 Mandrillus leucophaeus | reverse complement strand
ACTTTGGAAGGCCGAGGTGGGCGGATCACGAGGTCAGGAGATCGAGATCAACCTGGCTAACACGGTGAAACTCCGTCTCTACTAAAAATACAAAAAAATTAGCCGAGCATGGTGGCGGGCGCCTGTAGTCCCAGCTACTCAGGAAGCTGAGGCAGGAGAATGGCATGAACCGAGGAGCGGAGCTTGCAGTGAGCCCAGATAGCGCCACTGCACTTCAGCCTGGGCGACAGAGCGAGACTCCGTCTCAAAAAAAAAGAAAAATAATAATAATAATAAATAAATAAATAAAAAGAAAAAAGAAAATGATGAGTTGAGGAACATGCTCCATGTGAACACATTGAGCAGATCTATGGATCTAGTGCTCCAAGAATTCTGGGTTGAAGATGGACGACGTAGATGAGACGTGGAGCAGTTTGCTTTTGAAGACACAGCAAAATCAGAGAAAGTGGCAGTTGAAACTCAATATAAGGAAATTGTGTAGACCAAATGAGTGGGACCCTAGAGGTCACCTTACCCTTAAGGGTTGGGTGGAAGAAGAGGAACCCGGCAGTAAGGCTGAGAAGGAGTGATCAGACCCGGGAGAGGAAAACCAGGAGGGAGTGGGGTCACAGATGACTGTTCTGTGCTCCTGGCTGGACACCATGGCTGGTTTTTGAGGCCACTTCTCACCAGTGCCAATTCTCCTGCTCTTGCCACATCTGCCCACTAAAACCCCACCTCTGGATTTTCTGTTTCTGTTCCTGAAAAAGGCCACTCAGCCAATAAGAATAACTCCACTCCAAATTCCTCCAAATTCACGATTTACACCTCCATGCCAACCGTCAGTTTTTTTCCTTAAACTTCTCCTTGGTGGGCTCTGGCTCTCATTCATCAATTATTCTAAATGATTGGAATATCATTTAGATGCTTCACTTCTCCTCTCTCACTTCCACTCTGATCTTTGTGGCCAATCTCCTCTTCCTACTTCAAGGACCAAACAAGGCCCTCAGGGGTGAGTGCCTCTAACATCTTATCTTTCCCTCCATCAACGTGCCTGAAACCATACTCATCTTCTTTTTCAAGCAGTGTATTCAGCCTCTGAGGATGAGGTTCAGCTCCTGTTTTGCTCTAGTGTCTCTTCAGGAGGCCCCCATGACCCTATCGCATCTCTGAGCCTGAGATACTTGTTCCTCCTTTTCTGTATTGCTAATAACACACATCATGTATTTCCCTGTTACAGCATTTGCCATGCTGAACTAAAATTATCTCACTGTCTCCTTCAATAAGCTTGATACCATGCATGATGGCTTTTTCGTCCTTAATTTTTTCTTATTGATATACAGCATCCATGCAGGAAAAGGTACATATTGGGAAGTGTATAGATCACAGAATTTCCACAAACTAGCACACCTCATACAACTAGCATCCAGATGGAGAAGAAACCAAGCATGGCGGCACCCCAGAGCTCTCTTTGAACTCTTTTACCACCCCCCTTCTTTTTTTTTTTTGAGACGGAGTCTCACTCTGTCAACCAGGCTGGAGTGCAGTGGTGTGACCTTGGCTCACCACAACCTCCACCTCCTGGGTTCAAATAATTTTCCTGCTTCAGCCTCCCACATAGCTGGGATCACGGGCGCCCACCACCATGCCTGGCTAATTTTTGTATTTTTAGTAGAGACGAGGTTTTACCACGTTGGCCAGGCTAGTTTTGGCCGCAGGTGATCCGCCCACCTCAGCCTCCCAAAGTGCTAGGATTACAGGCGTGAGCCACTGTGCCCAGCCTACACTTTTTATCTGCTTCTCCAGGAAGATCAGATTAGTTAAACTAATCTAATTAATAGATTAGTTTTTGCTGTTTTTATAATTTTAAAAAATGGACCAAAAATAGTATTTTTTTTGTGTCTGGCTTTTTTATCAACATCGTATCTGCTAGATTTATCCATATTGTTGCATGCAGTTATAAGCAGTTTATGACCACTGCCATATATTTTTTAATTTTTATTTATTTATTTAGAGACAGAGTTTCACTCTGTCACCCAGGCTGGAGTGCAGTGGCATAATCACAGCCTTGACCTGGGCTCAAGCGATCCTCCCACTTCAGTCTTCCAAGTAGCTGAGACTACAGGTGTGTGCCACCACGCCCAGCTAATTTTTGTATTTTTCTGTAGAGACGGGGGTCTCACCATGTTGCCTTGGCTGGTCTTGAACGCCTGGGCTCAAGCAATTCGCCTGCCTGAGCCTTCCAAACTGTCGGGATTACAGGCATGAGCCACCGCGCTCAGCCAAGAATGACTTTTTAAATGGTTAGACTTGAACATGAACTTTCTGGTGAAACTATGATCACATACATCATGACTGCAGACAGAAGGGGCAGGTAGGGCTCCCTGGCCTACTCCCCTCATAGTGGAACTGCCTTTTTTACTGAAAGCAGCCTCCTGTAACCTCTGTGGACCCCTTCATGGTAGGCAAATTACAAAGCGTTTCTGTCAGGAGCTTCCTTCTAGTTCTCTCTCTTCACTCTGGGACCCTCCCCTCTCCACCCCAGGATGTCTGTCCAGCATTGCTCTCTCCTTCCAATGTCTCAATACCTTGCCTGCTTGGAACATGACTGGTGGGGGCAGAGTGGGGGAAAGGGTAGCCACAGCAGATCTGACCCCCCAGGTAGCCAAGGGTCCTTTTAGATTATCCTAAAGTTTGTGTTTTGTTTGTGTTTAGACAGAAACTGTGAGGTAGGAGCAATGACATTTGCAAAGTGCACTGTAGGGGAGAAAATGTAGGAGAAATCCTTCTCTAGATCTATCTGTCCAAGTTGTAACTTTAGATCTCAGAAAGATGAAAAGCCCAGACAAATGAATCTGGGTTGCTGAATGCAGAAAAAGGTGTTTGTTGGGAGAAGCAAAGAGCTGCCGACCTTGCAGGGTACACTGTGCTGCTGGCCTGGCACAAGATGCTTTATCGCTCCATCGGCGCCTGAGGCCTAAGCTTGGCAGCTGCAGAATCACAAAAAAGGCCATGGCTGAGCTTAGCCTAGCAGGCTGTGGAGTGCTGGGCCTGATGCCTCCCCATCCCTCTGCCCTGCCTCTCACTGTCTCTGCTCCATATCCTGCCTCAGAACCCTGCTCTCTCCCTCTTGTCTCTTTTGGTTCCTCTATTTATGTATTTATTTTTTTGGAAGAGAGCTAGGGGGAATCTAAGGTTTAAGGAGCTGCACAACTTATCGGCAGATCCAGGAAGCCTGGCTTTCCTCCACTCCAGCAGCCAAAATTCATGTCTTTTCTTTCTTTTCCTGTGCTGGACAGAGTCAAACGCACACTAACAGTGTTAACATGATAAATATCAGCAGTCCTGACCTTTCTCTCTGGATCCTGGAGGCTCGCTGACTCCCAAGCTCTGACTTGCTTGTGCTTAAAGTGGATTAGCACTTACCGTTTGCTGCAGGGCCCCACACTGGGGTTTGATGGGAATCAAAATAGAGATTACCTTATTTGACTTAAAAAAAAAAATTTTCCACTTGAAAGTTAGAATTCCCCAGAGAAATCCACTGGAGCTTATACATATACAACTTTAAATTGGATTTTAAAAATAGTTTGCCAGCTGTTTGCTAGGTCGTGCTTTAGGTTCTTCTGCCTGATTGATGTTGGGTCCTTTGGGAAACAAGGCCAAGAGGGGATTGAGGGGCTGCCAAGGCTGCAGGGTCCTGGATGCCTGTGGACTTTCCCAGGAGCCCTGGTAGCTGTTGCCAGGGCCTTTAGAAGCCCTCACATCCTGGCACCAAGGTCTGCCTCTTACCCAGAGAAAATGACCACAGAGCTCAAACCACCTCCCCCAGACCTCGCCTCATCCCTGCACTGCCCTTTTGAGCCAAGGTCCAAAAGAAAAGAAACGAAGGAGGACTATTCTCAGCTGGACGGATCTTTCTCACTTTGTGTGACTAAATATTTATTTTAACTCCTTGTATGACCTTCAGGTGACCTTTCATCCATCCCCCTCTGCCTGGCCTTTCACCCATCTCCCTCCTCTACTGTTGCCTGACTGCTGTTCATCACTCAGGTCTCAGCCAGAGTGTCACCTTCTCAGGGAAGCATGAGGGGCAGCAGAGTGTGGTGGTCAGGAACACCAGTGTGTCAGACTTTGAATCCTGGCTCAGCACTTATAAGCTGTGTGACCTTATGGATGGTCACTTGACCCCTCTGTGCCTATCAATTTCCTCTTCTGTGAGATGGGGATCATGATAACACCTACCTCATTAGGATTGTTGCAAGGTGAGGACCCAGTGAATTCCTACGTGTTGTATGGAATATGTAAAATGCTTAGAACATGGCCTGCCATGCAACAGACATCTGCTCTTATTACTCTCTAAAGCAAGGGGTCCCCAATCCCCCACCCCAATACCAGTCTGTGCCCTGTTAGGAACCAGGCTGCACAGCAGGAGGCGAGCACAGGCCAGTAAGCAAAGCTTTCTCTGTATTTACAGCCGCTCCCCATGGTTTGCGTTACCACCTGAACTCTGCTTTTTGTCAGCTCAGCAGCAGCACTGGATGCTCATAGGAGCTGGAACCCTACTGTGAACTGAGCACATGAGGGATCCAGGCTATGTGCTCCTGATGAGAATCTAATGCCTGATGATCTATCACTGTCTCCCATCCTCCCCAGATGGGACCATCCAGTTGCAAGAAAATAAGCTCAGGGCTCCCACTGATTCTACATTATGGTGAGTTGTATATTATTTCATTACATGGTACAATGTAATAATAGACATAAAGTGCATAGGCCGGGCGTGGTGGCTCATGCCTCACGCCTGTAATCCCAGCACTTTGGGAGGCCAAGGCAGGCGGATCACAAGGTCAAGAGATCGAGACCAGCCTGGCCAACATGGTAAAACCCCATCTCTACTAAAAATATAAAAATTAGCTGGGCGTGGTGGCTTGCGCCTGTAGTCCTAGCTACTCAGGAGACTGAGGCAGGAGAATCACTTGTACCCAGGAGGTGGGGATTACAGTGAGCCAAGATCACGGCGATCACTGCACTGTACTCCAGCCTGGCGACAGCAAGAGTTCCTCTCAAAAAAGAAAGAAAGAAAGTGTACAATAAGTGTAATGTGCTTGAATCATCCACAAATCATCCCCCTTACCAACCTGTCTATGGAGAAATTATCTTCCACAAAACTGGTTCCTGGTGCCAAAAAGTTTAGGGGACCACTGCTTGCTCTAAAGTACGGATCCCAGTGGGGGTGGTGGCTCAGGTCTGTAATCCAAACACTTTGGGAGGCCGAGGTGGGATCACTTGAGTCCAGGAGTCTGAGACCAGCCTGGGCAATACAGCAAGACCCCATCTCTACAAAAAATGAAGTAAATAAATGAAGTACATGTCCTAAGGCCCAGTTGCCTGTGGCTGCCCTGTGTTCCTCCAGCTTCCAGTGCTTTTGCTGTGCAGCATCTGTCCTTGTTTATCTTTATTGCTTGGTTTATGAGATGCTGAAGAAGTATTTGTGACTACAATAATGAATGAATTTTTTTTCTTTTTTGAGACAGAGTTTGGCTGGAGTGCCAGTGGCATGATCTCACTGCAACCTCGGTCTCCTGGGTTCACGGGATTCTCCTGTCTCCGCCTCCCAAGTAGCTGGGATTACAGACGCCTGCCACCATGCCCAGCTAATTTTTGCATTTTTTGTAGAGATGGGGTTTCACCATTTTGGCCATGCTGGTCTTGTGCTCCTGACCTCAGGCGATCTGCCTGCCTTGGCCTCCCAAAGTGGTGGGATTACAGGGATGAGCCACCGTGCCTGGCCTAAATATTTTTAAAAATTGCTAGGCCGGGCATGGTGGCTCACGCCTGTAATCCTAGCACTTTGGGATACCAAAGTGGGTGGATCACTTGAGGGCAGGAGTTCGAGACCAGCCTGGCCAACATGGTGAAAATCCATCTCTACTGAAAATGCAAAAGTTAGCTGGGCGTAGTGGTGTGCGCCTGTAGTCCCAGCTACTTGGGAGACTGAGGCAGGAGAATTGCTTGAACCTGGAAGGCGGAGGTTGCAGTGAGCTGAGATCGCGCCACTGCACTCCAGCCTAGGCGACTGGGAGACAGAGCAAGACTCCGTCTCAAAAAAAAAAAAAAAAAAATTGCTAAAAGACAAACGTGATCCAGAAGACAGAGAAATTCAGGCACTTGGGTCATTTTTCTACATCTATATTTGCTCTATATGTTAACTTGGTCTTTTTTTGTTTGTTTGACTGTTAAACAAAGAGAGAGTTGATGAGTTTTGAGTTCTGGGATTAGGAGGATAACGTTTTGTAATTATATTTTTTCAGGAGACCTCTGCTACATCTAGTTTTTCAAAATTTAATTAAATGTTAAATGCTTGCAAAAGAATAGATCACATGAGCAGAGTATAAAAAATGGACACCCTACTACCCATACCCAGTTTAAGGTACAGATTACAACCAACACCATTAAAGCCCTTTTGCCTGCCCTTCTCCATCCCATCCCCCTCCTAAATTTTGTTTATAATTATCTTGCTTTTCTTCATAATTTTACCTCCAAAATATGCATCTGTAAACAATATGCTGTTTTTGCATGCTTTTGAACATTGTATAAAATAAATCATACTGCAGATATTCTTCAGTTTGCTATTCTCACCTCTTCACATGATGTATGTGATCTCTCTGCTGCAGCTGTAGCTGTCTCATATTCCGCCGTGTGACCCTTCTGCTGTTTTCTTCTCCATTCTCCTATCAATGGACATTTGGGTTGTTTGCCTTTTTTTTTTTTTTTTTTTTTTTTTTTT
>NW_012107997.1:504220-507154 GCF_000951045.1 Mandrillus leucophaeus | reverse complement strand
TAGAGACGGCGTTTCACCATGTTGGCCAGGCTGGGCTCAAACTCCTGACCTCGTGATCCACCCGCCTCAGCCTCCCAGAATGCTAGGATTACAGGCGTGAGCCACCGTGCCTGGCCATGCAGATGCTGCTATGAACGTTTTTGTGTGTGACTGCTGGGGTCCATGGTCAAGAGTTTCTCTGGGGATATTTCTGGGTCCTAAAGTTTGCACATTGTCGACTTACCTTTATGATGTTTGATTGTTTTTCCGGGGAAGTTCTCCATCTTCCCATGTAGTCCCAAGCCTCACGCCCTGCTGCATTCATCTTTGGGATCTATCAGACCTGTTGGAAAGGGACTTTGAGGCAGGGCCAGGGAGAAGCTTGTCAGCTTGTACCACAGTGGGAGCAAAAGGTGACAACTTGGCCTAGATGATTCGGCGGATCTCATCTTAGTGTTCTCTCCATCTTACAGGCACCACTCAGAGCCATACAGACAAGAGCAAACTCTGTTGACCCAAAGCCAAAACATCCCAGTGAAAACCAAACAGGTATCTGGAAACAAGCAGTGTTTTTGACTAATCCACTTACTTTCTTTTCAAGCTAATAAAAATTTTAATATTTCCTCAACTAAGTGAAATTGGAATTTAAATTAATTTCCTTATTATAGCCTGCCTTTAAAAATCATTGTTTTGGATGGGCACAGTGGCTCATGCCTGTAATCTCAGCACTTTGGAAGGCCAAGGGAGGATCGCTTGAACCCAGGAGCTTGAGACTGGCCTGGGCAACATAGTGAGACCCTCATCTTAATTTTTTTAAAAAGTCATTGTTAAGCTGGGCATGGTGACTTGTGCCTGTAATCCTAGCTACTTGGGAGGCTGAGGCAGAAATTGCTGGGACCTGGGAGGTGGAGGTTGCAGTGAGCCAAGATTGCACCACTGCACTGCAGACTGGGAGACAGAGCAAGACTCCGTCTCAAAAAAAACAAAACAAAACAAAACAAAAGAAACCTCATTGTTTTAAAATTCAAAATTGTCTTGATTGTAGTAGACTTTCAATAAATATTAAACTTTTTTGAGCATTTTGTTACTTCAGTCTGTAGGATTGTTCAGGGATCTATTTGCCAAAGCCAAAAGTAGAAATCCTTTCTCCTATTTTTTCTACTCTACGCATTATCTTTATAATAATAATTTAAAAGAAGGATATGATAGTGAAAACCAATGAATGAATCCCTAAGGCCTTTCATGACTTTCTCCTGTAAACTGACCTATTTTGACACTGTCAGCTTGATAGGGTGTCCTGGCATAACTTTCCTGTCTAGGAAGGAGTTCAAAATTTATTGACCTCTCATACATCCTTTTGAGAAGGCACATTGATCCCTCAAGAAAATGATCCTCCAGAATTGTGATTGGTACAATTTGTAAGCAAAACCTCTTGTTAAAATCAGTAAGTTAGGCTGAGAGCGGTGGCTCATGCCTGTAATCCCAGTACTTTGGGAGGCCGAAGCAGATGGATCACTTGAGGCCAAGAGTTCAAGACCAGCCTGGCAATATGAAAAAACCCCATCTCTACTAGTACAAAAATTAACTGGGCGTGGTGGCCCATGTCTGTAATTCCAGCTACTCAGGAGGCTGAGGCACAAGAACTGCTTGAATCCAGGATATGGAGGTTGCAGTGAGCCAAGATCACACCACTGTACTCCAGCCTGGGTGACAGAGCAAGACTCTGTCTCAAAACAAAAACAAAAACAAAAAACCCAAGAAACAGTAACTTATAGAAAAAAGCTAGTATTATGCAGAAACCTAGTTACACCTTGCCTAGGCTAAAATCTTAGTCACCTGTGGGTCACTGGGACATTCTTTTTCTCCTATCACATGCAGTCATAAAATCTTGCCAATTCATCTTTTCTGATGTTTCTCCTGCCCATTCCTTCATTGTTTTGGGGCCTTTTTTCATGTCATGCCTATACCAAAAGGGACTGAAACTTAAAGTTTCCCCATCTGAGTTCCTCTCCATTCTAACTCACCATTCCTGGATTAATCTTTAAAAAAAAAACTAGGCCGGGCGGGGTGGCTCACGCCTGTAATCCTAGCACTTTGGGAGGCTGAGGCAGGTGGATCACCTGAGGTCAGGAGTTCGAGACCAGCCTGGCCAACATGCCGAAACCCCGTCTCTACTAAAAATACAAAAATTAGCCAGGCGTGATGGCGTGCACCTGTAGTCCCTCCCAGCTACTCCGGAGGCTGAGGCAGGAGAATTGCTTAAACCTGGGAGCAGAGGTTGGCGTGAGCTGAGATTGCGCCACTCCACTCCAGCCTGGCTGACAGAGCAAGACTCCGTCTCAGAAATAAATAAATAAATAAAAAATAAAAATTAAAACAATAGCAACAACAAAACCCACATCTAAAAATTGTTTTTCCTGTGATACTTCGCTTCTTCTCCACTCCCAAACTCATTGGTTTCCATAGAAACCGGAACCTTTAGCCAATGCACGTAAATCTCTCCCCAAACTCCTTTGACTCCTATGGCCATCTCTGCAGAAGCTTGCACAAACACACCCCATTTGAAGCACAGTTTCAGGGCTCAGGACCCTGAAGCTGGCCAGAGACCCTGGGTTCCAGGTGCCTGCTCTGTGACAAGGCTCTGCTTTCCCAGGTTATCACCCCGTCTCTGCATTCCCAGCCCCCCAACTTGCCACATTCTTTAGATACATCCAGCCCATCTTGGCCTCTGCAGCTTCATTTCCTTTTGTTTCTTTTCTTTTTTTTTTTTTTTTTGAGACCGAGTCTCGCTCTGTCACCCAGGCTGAAGTGCAGTGGCCGGATCTCAGCTCACTGCAAGCTCCGCTTCCGAGGTTCACGCCTTTCTCCTGCCTCAGCCTCCCGAGTAGCTGGGACTACAGGTGCCCGCCACCACGCCCAGCTAATTTTTTTTGTATTTTTAGAAGAGATGGGGTT
>NW_012107997.1:501430-503615 GCF_000951045.1 Mandrillus leucophaeus | reverse complement strand
GGATCTCGGGTCACTGCAACCTCCGCCTCCCGAATTCAAGCAATTCTTCTGCCGCAGCCTTCTGAGTAGCTGGGATTACAGGGACGCGCACGCCCTGTTAATTTTTCTATTTTTAGAAAATATTTTTACAGTTTTACCATGTTGGCCAGGCTGGTCTTGAACTCCTGACCTCAGGTTATCTGCCCACCTCAGCCTCTCAAAGTGCTGGGATTACAGGCGTGAGCCATCGTGCCCGGCCCCAGCTTCACTTTGGATGTCTCTCTGCCCAGAACCCACCACTCTGCTGTTTCCAGGTCCCACACACCTTTCAGGGCCTCTTCTCATCTAAACCTTCTCTGACTTCCTTGGCCTTTGTGTATCTCCCCTTCCTCTTGACTTCTATTCTGGCCCAGAAAATCCAGGTCATTCTATGCATGCTGCCCAGCTGGATTGCCAACCCCCAGAGTGCAGGGGTGATGGCAGTCAGGTGGGGCAGGCCCTTCCGCATCTTCTTTGCCCATAGGTGTTGCCTTTCAGGACATGATGGTGAACATGATCATGCAGGGAAAAAAAATAAATGAAAAACAAACATTAATACAAGAATCATTCTGTCTTTTTCTATTGCAGATCAGGCCCTCCTTCTGTCTCCCCCCACTGTCATTCCTCACCCCCAATCTGCTACAAAATATCCAGTATAGCTCCTTTATCCTGTGGTGTGTAAAATAAGGAAGCTAAATTCTAGAGAATAGAGAAGTTGAAGAAGTAAACTAATACATTTCTTTTAATGACTCAGCCTAGGAAAGGTAAACAAACAACTTGAACTTGAGACAGAAGGTCATTAGCTGCTGACGGAGGTGATCCAGGCACTTCCGAGGCTGTGCAGGAAGGGCCAAAGCCTATGCCTGGGAGAGCCAGATAGGCTTCTGCTGCTAAACCAAGTCTGGAGGGTGAGTTGATAAAGGAACACTGATTCCCAAAGAAACTAAGGGTGCCAGATCAGACCTCTGTCACCATCTCTGAAATACCAATGGGTTAATATTGCATAAGCACAAATGTTTTTTTAAAAATGCCCATACATACACATATAAATGTCTATACAATATATTTTTTTGTAGCTGGAGTGTGAGGAGTGGAAATCTGTGATTGTGAATCCACAGGGTGCTGAGCAGAGTCCCCATATGATTTGGGACCTGTAGCGCCATGACAGTCACCTCACAATAGCACAAGCTTCTTGTTCTGAAGGGTAGATAAACAATGTCTAAAGGGAGAGCATTGCTTGATTTTACACCTTGGTTTTTAAAAAATATGATAAAGGGAGAACATACATTATTCTGGGAAGGACTTTTCTGTGAGAGGAGTAAAACCACCCTTCCTAATTCATGGGTTACACTGCAAGTATCTAGTTGTCTTTAAAGGAGTGAAAAAAAGGCCGGGCACGGTGGCTCACGCCTGTAATCCCAGCACTTTGGGAGGCTGAGGCAGGCGGATCACGAGGTCAGGAGTCAAGACCCTCCTGGCTAACACAGTGAAACCCCATCTCTACTAAAAATACAAAAGATTAGCCGGGCGTGGTGGCGGGCCCCTGTAGTCCCAGCTACTCGGGAGGCTGAGGCAGGAGAGTGGCGTGAACCCAGGAGGCGGAGCTTGCAGTGAGCCGAGATTGCACCACTGCACCCCAGCCTGGGTGACAGAGTGAGACTCCATCTCAAAAATAAATAAATAAATAAAATAAGAAATAAAAGTAGTGAAAAAAAATCTGCTTGGTGTTATTTTTTTCCCCTGCGTTCTTGCCACTTCATCCTGCCTATCGCTGCAAAACCCATTCCCCGCCTCCACCCCACCCCCTTTTTTTGTTTTTTGGTTTTTTTTTGGGACAGAGACTGGCTCTGTCGACCAGGCTGGAGTGCAGTGTCACTATTTCGGGCCACTGCAACCTCTGCTTCCTGGATTCGAACGATTCTCCTGCCTCAGCTTCCTGAGTAGCTGATACTACAGGTGCACACCACCACACCCAGATAATTTTTGTATTTTCAGTGGAGATGGGGTTTCACCATGTTGGCCAGGCAGATCTCAAACTCCTGACCTCAGATGATCCACTGAGTCGGCCTCCCAAAGTGCTAGGATTATTGGCATGAGCCACCATGCCAGGCCAAAACCTATTTTCTTAAAAACTCACTTTCACCTTGGGATTTTTTTTTTTTTTTTT
>NW_012107997.1:499197-499965 GCF_000951045.1 Mandrillus leucophaeus | reverse complement strand
ATCCCAGCACTTTGGGAGGCCGAGACGGGCGGATCACGAGGTCAGGAGATCGAGACCATCCTGGCTAACATGGTGAAACCCGTCTCTACTAAAAAAATACAAAAAACTAGCCGGGCGAGGTGGCAGGCGTCTGTAGACCCAGCTGCTTGGGAGGCTGAGGCAGGAGAATGGCGTAAACCCGGGAGGCGGAGCTTGCAGTGAGCTGAGATCCGGCCACAGCACTCCAGCCTGGGCGGCAGAGCGAGACTCCGTCTCAAAAAAAAACAAAAAAAAACCAAACAAACAAACAAAAAAAACCTTGCACTTAAAGTGGGGACCTATCTTTCAAATCTAGCAATATATTTTTTCCAGCACCATATCTTGGTAGCCAATGGTGATAACAAATCTGTTTTTATTTTTCTAAAATGAAAAATATGCAAATGTCTTTCTTTAGAGTTTTTCTAATAAAATACAAATCATTACTACCCTGTTGGGTACAAAATATTAAAAATGTTTTTATCTTAGCTCTCTTATCTGCCTGAGTTGGGATAGATTTTAGGACTTAATATTATTGGGTCACGTAATATGATTATGTTTATCAGAGTGAAATCTAGTTTAGCCTTTTGGGTACTCAGTAAAAACCATTGTGAATTTTAGAGAAACTGCTCAAAGTTCATATTTGAGCCATTGAATATTGGCAGCAGTATCTTGATATAAAAGACAACTTGTTTTTAGGCATTCTGGAATTGTGAAACTTAGAAAGCACATTATCTTTTTAAAAAAAAAAAA
>NW_012107997.1:497739-499147 GCF_000951045.1 Mandrillus leucophaeus | reverse complement strand
TTTGAAATGGAGTCTTGCTCTGTCACCCAGGCTGGACTGCAATGGTGTGATCTCAGTTCACTGCAACCTCCACCTCCTGGGTTCAAGCAATTGTCCTGCTTCAGCCTCCCGAGTAGCTGGGAATACAGGCACCCGCCACCAGGCCCAGCTATTTTGTATTTTTAGTAGAGATGGGGTTGCACCATGTTGGCAAGTCTGGTCTCGAACTCCTGACCTCAGGTGATCCACCCCCCTCAGTCTCTCAAAGTGCTGGGATTACAGGCTGAGCAATCTTGCCTGGCCTTACCTTGGTATTGTTTTGCTAAAAAATGCACAGTAGTCTTCTACTTCTTAATGCATTGAATGCAAACTTTGTCAAGCTTGACTTTGAAGACCTGGGCAGCCCCACTCAGTCCTACCTTCCTAGAGTCATTTGCCCCTCCCCACAGCCAGCCTCCTCCCTGCACAGGTGCCATGTCCCATCTCGGACCCAGGCTCCACTTGAGGCTCAGCCTCTCCCTTGCGTCCTGAAAAGCTCTTTGTGTGAACCACACTAAATTTCCTCATGTTACATGGAGCTCCCTAGCTTTAGAGTAAAGTCCTTGAAGGCAAGGCCTTTGTCTTATTCACCCCTGAGCTCACTTCTGTGTCTGAACCGTAGCCAACATAGCATGGCTAAAACCTCTTAAATGCTAGGTCAGGCTGGGTGTGGTGGCTCATGCCTATAATCCCAGCACTTTGGGAGGCTGAGGCGGCCAGATCACCTGAGGTCAGGAGTTCAAGACCAGCCTGGCCAACATGGTGAAACCTCATCTCTACTAAAAATACAAAAATTAACCTGGTGTGGTAGCACACACCCGTAGTCTCAGCTACTCAGGAGGATGAGGTAGGAGAATTGCTTGAACCCAGGAGGTGGAGGTTGCAGTGAGCCAAGATCTCGCCACTGCACTCCAGTCTGGATGACAGAGTGAGACTCGGTTTAAAAAAACAAACAAAAAAACTACTAGGTCAATTCAATTGGGACTTCTGGCCCTCCTTCTGCCTGGTCCCCTCACTGTCTTCCTCAAAGACTTAGGGCCATTACCCTGTGAATCTCAAATCAGGGCAGCCCTCAGTGCCTCCTCTGCATATCCTAATCAGATAAGAATAATCAGAGATGACAGTATTATAGAAGCCTTGGGGGATCAATTACAAATAGCCCAATTTCAGTTACAAAGGACTTTCACTTTGATCTAATATTTAAGTGAGAGACTCTCACCTGAATACAGACCTGATAAAAAAAAAAAAAAAAATTAGAGGGATTAAATGCTTTGCTTAAGATCACACAGAATGCATCAAAACTTGCACTTAGGGCCGGGTGCGGTGGCTCAAGCCTGTAATCCCAGCACTTTGGGAGGCCGAGACGGGCGGATCACGAGGTCAGGAGATC
>NW_012107997.1:492273-497019 GCF_000951045.1 Mandrillus leucophaeus | reverse complement strand
AAAAAAAAAAAAGATTATTTGTTTCGTGCTTTATATCTATTATAATCCTTGTGAAAGAGCTGTGAAGCAAGTGTGTAAGAACTGGCATTTTAGGCTAGGCGCGGTGGCTCACGCCTGTAATCCCAGCATTTTGGGAGGCCAAGGTGGGCACATCACTTGAGGTCAGGAGTTCGAGAGCAGCCTGGCCTACATGGTGAAACCCCCGTCTCTACTAAAAATACAAAAATTAGCCAGGCGTGGTGGCAGATACCTGTAATCCCAGCTACTCTGGAGGCTGAGGCCAGAGAATCACTTGAACCCGGAGGGTGGAGGTTGCAGTGAGCTGAAATCTTACCACTGCACTCCAGCCTAGGTCACAGAGCGAGACTCCATCTCAAAAAAACCCAAAAATAATAAGAATAAAAATAAATTTTTTAAAAATAAAAAAATTTAAAAAAATAAATAAAGATGAAGAGACCAAAGCCACGGGGCCTAAGTGGTGTGACCGGGGTCACTGGACTCATTGGTGGCTGCATTGGTCAGGGTCTTGGCAAGAAACAGAGGGCACACTCCAGTTGGATAATTTCAGCAGAACCTAATAAAGGAACTCTTTACAAAAGTAGGGGCAGGGTGCAGGGAAGCCACAGGGACAGTGTGTTGTTGTGGGGAGCTACATAGGCCTGCCACGCAGGGAGGAAGGAGGGCTAGGTCACCGGAACTGGAGAGGCCTCCAGTGTCAGTGCACAGAGACCTCCTAGGTCTAAGAACTCAGGATAATTAACACCCAACCCCTCTGATTCCCTAACGGAGACTCTCGTTGGCCTTACTGGAAGCCAGAGTTCAAGGGAGCCTGTTGAGGTTTCTACACATGTCAGCCTCCTGGGCACTGAAGAGAGAGAGTAGGGAGTGGCTCCCAGGTGGAGTAGGCAACAGAAGATATCCAGCACAGAGGTGAATCCATGAGTAAACCTCAGACTTCCTTTTAAAAAATAATAGTAGGGCTGGGCGTGGTGGCTCACACCTGTAATCCCAGCACTTTGGGAGGCCAAGGCAGGTGGATCACCTGAGGTCAGGAGTTTGAGACCAGCCTGGCCAACATATAGTGAAACCCTGTCTGTACTAAAAAATACAAAAATTAGCTGGGCATGGTGGTGCACGCCTGTAGTCCCAGCTACTTGGGAAACCGAGGCTGGAGAATCACTTGAACCCGGGAGGCAGAGGTTACAGTGAGCCAAGATCCTGCCACTGTACCCCATCCTGGGTGACAGAGTGAGACTCTAACAAAACAAAACAAAGCAAAAGAAAAAATAATAGGTCAGGCATGGTGGTTCATGCCTGTAATCTCAACAATTTGAGAGACCAAGACTTGTAGATCACTTGGGCCAGGTGTTCAAGACCAGCCTGGCCAACATAGCGAAACCTTGACTCTACTAAAAATACAAAAATTAGCCGGGCATGGTGGCACATAATCCCAGCTACTTGGGAGGCTGAGGCACAAGAATCACTTGAACCCGGGGGTAGAGGCTGCAGTGAGCCAAGATCGTGCTACTGCACTCCAGCATGGGTGACAGAGGGAGACTCGGTCTCAAAATAGTAATAATAATAATGAATAGATAATTATGTGAGGTGATGAACATGTTAATAGTCTTGATTGTGGTGATTGTTTCATAATGTATACCTATATCAAAACATTAAGTTGGACCAGCTTGATGGCTGATGCCTGTAATCCCAGTACTTTTCGGGGCTGAGGTGGGAGGATCATTTGAGCCTAGGAGTTCGAGACCAGCCTGGGCAACATACAGAGACCTCATCTCTACAAAAAATAAAAAAGTAGCCAGGTGTGGGGCATGCACTTATAGTCCCAGATACTTGGGAGGCTGAGGCAGGAGGATCACTTGAGCCTGGGAGGTGGAGGTTGCAGTGTAGCCGAGATTGTACCACTGTAGTCAGCCTGGGCAGCAGACAGAGGCCCTGTCTCTAAAAAAAAACAAAAAACGGGCTGGGCATGGTGGCTCATGCCTATAATCCCAGCACTTTGGGAGGCCGAGGAGGGTGGATCACCTGAGTTCAGGAGTTTGAGACCAGCCTGGCCAATGTGTGAAACCCCATCTGTACTAAAAATACAAAAATTAGCCGGGCATGATGGTAGGTGGCAGTAATCCCAGCTATTCGGGAGGCTGAGGCACGAGAATTGCTGGAATCCGGGAGGCGGAGGTTGCGGTGAGCCAAGATCATGCCATTGCACTCCAGCCTGGGCGACAAGAGCAAAACTCCGTCTCAAAACAAAACAAAAGAAAAAACCAAACACCCCCACCCCCTCCAAAAAAAAATTAAGTTGTACACCTTAAATATGTACAGTTGTTAGTTGCCAGTTATACTGAAATAAAGTTGAAGAAAAACTGGTCTTGGACTTCTTGTCCCTCAATCCTATGCTCTTTCCACAACACTGTGGCTGAGACACACTGAGTCCTGGCTCCTAGCACAGAATTTCAGAGAAGGTCCCTCCAGGACCACCCTTAGGCCCACAACATCCCTCAACATTAAACTTTAAGCTCGTTTTCTAAAAGCGTTCTGTGAGTATTAGCCTCTATGGAAGGATCCCACAGGATCCTTTTTTGACAGCCATCCCATGGGAGCTATAAATCGGACTGGGTCAGGCAGTGACCTGTGGGCTAGGCCAAGACGGCAGGGCTGGCAGGTTGAGAAAGGTCCCCTGAAATCATCGCTGGTTCTTGGCCATCAACACAACTTGGCGGAGATCCTCAGAGCCTTTAATGCAGCTATAGCGGGCATTAGCCTCGAGGCTGGCAAAGTTTCAAGAATAAAAGAATCCATTTTACTATCTTTTGCATCTGGCAAGTAAAGGATCTTGAACAAAAGACTTCATCTCACATCACTGTTGATAACTCTACAGTTTGCACTTGGCTACCCTGGCTTTATTTTTATGTAATGCCTCTGGCGTGAGACTCCAGGTTTTATGGAAAGTAAACATCTCGGGGGTGTTGGAGCTTTCTACCTTGGATATGTTCTTTATTCACCTTTGTCCTTGGTTCTCTGAGAGCTAAAGTCATAAAAAGTTTGATGACAGTGACCTCTTCTAAACCCAAGAGCTATGAGAGCAGTGTAATGAGAAATGCAAAGCCCAATGTTCTCATGGAACACAAACTCACCCAGAGGTCACAGAGAAAAAATTCTCAGTTCCTGTTCTGGCAGAATCATTTCCAGAGAAATGAAACTGTGGTCACATCCACTCTTATGGTCTGAGTGGTCATATTCCTGAAAGAAGCATAACTACTAGGATCTAAGGTGACTTCACTACAAGATTAATAAATTCATTCCCCCAACTCCCCACCCAAAACAGGCCCTATGCACTGTGCATTTTCCCCCACTGCTGGGGGAGATTTTTCTAAATTCCACTCATAAGCAGTTTCCCTGGTACCACTGGAACTGATCAAAGAGGCACAGAGTTGGCCGGGCATGGTAGCTCACGCCTGTAATCCCAGCACTTTGGGAGGCCGAGGCGGGTGGATCATCTGAGGTCAGGAGTTTGAAACCAGCCTGACCAACATAGAGAAACCCCATCTCTACTAAAAATACAAAATTAGAGGGGCGTGGTGGCACATGCTTTTAATCCCAGCTGGTCGGGAGGCTGAGGCAGGAGAATCGCTTGAACCCAGGAAGCAGAGGTTGCAATGAACCAAGATCACGCCACTGCACTCTAGCCTGGCAATAGAGCAAGACTCCATCTAAAAAATAAAATGAAGTAAAATAAAATAAAATAAAATAAAATAAAATAAAATAAAGAAAATGGCTCTAGCACAGTGGCCCCATTGCCATTCCTGCTTCAGGAACTTTGCACTTGCTGATTCCTCTGTTTGGACCACTCTTCCCCCAGATTGCCGTATGGCTCACTCCCTCACCTCCTTCAGGTCTTTACTCATATGCTGCTTTCTCAGTGAGACTTTCCCTGGCCACCCTGGCTGCCCTGTTGAAAATTGATGCTTCACTCCAGTACCCCATCCCTCTTCCCTGATTTATTTTTTTTTTCCCATGACACTTAAACCATCTAACCTACTCCCTTCCCAATTATTTTATTTACTTATTTCACTGTGGTAAAAATAACACCACACAAAAATTACCATTTTAATAGTTTGTAAATGTTCAGTTCAGTGGCATTAACTAGATTCACGTTGCTGTGCAGCCATCACCATTATCCATCTCCAGACCTTTGGCATCTTCCTCAACTGTTGAAGCTCTGTACTCTTTGAACACTACCCGCCCCGTTCCCTACTCCCCCCAGCCCTTGGTAACCACCATTCTACTTTCTGTCTCTATGAATTTGACTACACTAGGTGCCTCATGTAACTGTAATCCTACAATCCTTCTCTCTCTCTCTCTTTTTTTTTTTTTTTTTGAGATGGAGTGTTGCTCTATCACCCAGGTTGGAGTGAAGTGGCGTGATCTCGGCTTACTGCAACCTCCACCTCTTGGGTTCAAGCGATTCTCCTGCCTCAGCCTCCCAAGTAGCTGGGATTACAGGCACCCTCCACCATGCCTTGCTAATTTTTGTATTGATGAGGTTTCACCACGTTGGCCAGGCTGGTCTTAAACTCCTGACCTCTGGCGATCCACCCGCCTCGGCCTCCCAAAGTGCTGGGATTATAGGCATGAGCCACCACACCTGGCCAGCTACCGAGCCTGGCCAATCTTTGTCCTTTTATGTCTGGTTTATTTCACTTAGCACAATGTCTTTGAGGATTGTGGTAG
>NW_012107997.1:477207-491401 GCF_000951045.1 Mandrillus leucophaeus | reverse complement strand
ACTGAAAAATATTGCATGGTCTGTGTATGCCATAGTTTGTTTATCCATTCATCTGTCAAAGGACATTTGAGTTGCTTCTACTTTTTGGCTATTGTGAATAATGCTGCTATGAACATGAGTGTACAAATATCTCTTCGAGTCCCTGCTTTCAATTTTTTTTTTTTTGAGATGGAATCTCGCTCTGTTGCCCAGGCTGGAATGCAGTGGTGAGATCTTGGCTCACTGCAACCTCCACCTCCCGGGTTCAAATGATTCTCCTGACTCAGCCTCTCGAGGAGTTGGGACTACAGGCATGCACCACCACGCCTGGCTAATTTTTGTATTTTTAGTAGAGATAGGGTTTCACCATGTTGGTCAGGCTAGTCTTGAACTCCTGACCTCGTGATCCGCCCACCTCGGCCTCCCAAAGTGCTGGGATTACAGGTATGAGCCACTGCGCCCGGCCAATTCTTTTGTGTGTATGCCCAGAAGTGGAATTGGTGCATCAAATGGTAATTTTATGTTTAATTTTTTGAGGAACCACCATACAGTTTTCCACAATGGCTGCATCATTTTACATTCCCACCAGCCCGTCTAACCTACTTTTACTTATATATTTTGTTTAGCGTCTGTCTCCCACCCTTGTTTGAATGTAAGCTCCATGAGGCTAGTAGAGATGTGTTTCCGGAGTACCTAGGTCCTTGTTTGGCACATGATTGTCAGTAAGTATTTATTAAATAAATGAACTGATTCAGTGCCTCTGACCTCATTTGCATCATTTTGATCCCCATTCAAGGGCTGGCTTAATGCCATTGGAGCCTTTTTCAGTGCGTCTCCCCAACGGGCTCTTTCCCGACTAGGTATGTGCCTCTTGCAACTCATCCTTGCTTTCTGCTTTGTATTCTGGTTGTCTGTGGATGTGCCCTGTCTTTCCCTCTCAATTATAATATCCTTAATGTTAGGGAGCTTGGTCTTTTGACCTTTTCTCATCTTTGTTTTGCCGTCTTTCTAGCCCAGGGGTGACGACTGAATACACTCGTATCAGAAGGACACTCTGAATGTCCAGGCTGAGCAGTGTCACTGTCAAGGACAGGCTTGAGCAGTCCAGAGCTCTCTGAGATCAGGCCCCCAAAGAAACCTGGCTGTGTCGCTGTGGCACATGCCTCTGAGTCTGGTCCTCTCTTGTCTGATGAGGGGATTAGACCAGTGACCTCTCAGGTTCCTCTTAGATATTACAAGTGCTGTGGGACCGAGCATTTTGCAGGAAGAGTATGGTCTTCATCTGTGAGAGCCTGCAGTCTGATAGAGATAAAATAAACATGTAAAGAGCAGTTAGGGAATCAAGAGGAAACCTGTGCCAGGGCAGTCCCTGCCTGGAGGGATGGGCGTACCACCCACTATCTCCCTCTTTCAGCCCCACTCCCCACTGCTGGAGCTTCAGAGCACAAAAAAAACGGGAAGCTCCAAGAGACTTCATGGACATCCCATCCTTGTTGAGAGAGAGAAAAAAGCTCACATGATTTCATTTGGTTATTTTAAACTGTTTATCTTTCTGTCCTTTCCCCACGGAATTAACGTTTGCAGGCAAAAAAATCAACTTTGAATATTTTTCCTCCTTTGCTCAGCTATTTTTGTATAAATATTCCGTGAGTAAAGTCTCTAAAAGACTGCCAAGCCCCCCACCCACCCTGTTACCATTCCCTAGTAGTCGCTAAGAAAGACTTAATGAGCTTACATCCAAGAGTAGAATGTTTCAATGACTCTTAAAGCCCTCTATGTATTTTTAAAAATCATTTTATCCCTGGTGGTCTACTGGTTAGGATAAAGAAAAAAAAAAAAAGACTTTTGAAATGCATAAACAATTCAGTAACAATATTCACAGATTATTTAAACAAATCACTCGTAATCTAACAGCCCTCACACTACTATTTTTATTTTTACCAATTGCCTTCCAGTTTTACCCATATGAACACATAATTGACACTGTGATTATCAGGCTGTACATATAACCTTGTATTTTACATTTTCCTTTTAACGTCTGTAAACAAATATACATTTTCCCAAATGTACTTTTTGTAAATATCACAAATTAGTAAATCCAGGTAAACGCATCACTGATCGCCCAGTGAATAGGCACCAGGCTAAATCTGTGTAGGATATGGAAAGGTAAGTGTCGTCTCTGCCCTCAGTAAGTTTACAGTCTTATGGAGAGATCAGACATACATACATGAAACAATCCGGGACAACAAATAATTAGGTGGAAAACTGTGATGCACTCAAGTCAGGTAGGCTTGCGAGGTGGTGGTGCGTTCCCTTATCAAGGGTTTGGGGACTGAGAAAAGGCTACCTCCCTGTGAAGATGGAAGAATTGATTCAGCTCAGATGGGCAAAACCGGATGAAGGTGTGAAGGTGCTGAATAAGGGGAACACGCAATTGGCTTGGTGGTCACTGAGGCAGCAGGCCCAGCGGGTATAGAAGGCTCATGTGCCCTCCTCATTAGCCAGATGAACTGAATCAGGCCTAGAAGGTAGCGGGACTGGCCCCAACCACATGGCTGCCTGGTGTCAGCCTGTATTCCTGCTCCAGGCCTCCGTGTCACCACTGTAAGATGAAGATGAAGTTATTAGTTATTTTTTATTTTTCTTTTGCTTTTTTATTTGTTTGTTTGTTTGTTTGTTGAGTCAGAATCTTGCTCTGTTGCCCAGGCTGGAATGCAGTGGAGTGATCAGGGCTCACTGCAGCCTCAACCTCCTGGGCACAAGTGATCTTCCCACCTCAGCCTCCCAAGTAACTGGAAATACAGACGTGTGCCATCATGCCTGACTGAGTTATTTTTCAAGTGTCACTGAGGGACAGGTCAGGCAAGGAGACTGTGTGAGTCTCAGGAGCTAATAGTCCTGAGCTTTGCTGAGGCCTGTAAGGATTGGCACGTGGGGCCAATGACATGAGATCCCAGTTAGTCATCCTGGCAGCTGCTTCCTGCCTCTCTTCCCCTGTTGCCTGCTGCTTGGACCTCTTTGGCATGGTAAGTGGATACTGCCTGGACTCATCAATTATTACTGCTGGAGGGCAGCTTACATAGCAGCTCATGTGCCCTCCTCATTACCCAGATGAATTGAGTCAGACCCAGAAGGGAGTGGAACTGGGCCAAACCACATGGCTGCCTGGAGTCAGCCATAGCAAGAACCTCATCAGCTCACAGTCCAGCCCCCCTCATTCATGCATCTAACAAATATCACTGACACCATTGCAGTGCTGGTGATGCAGCAGCAGGCAAACAGATGAAAACACTGAGGTGGGGAGAGCAACCATCAATGAGATAAGATAGATGGTGACAGGCACCAAGGAAAAAGCAGATGGTGGAGGGTGGGGAGGGGTGGGGGCTTGCAATTGTAGAGACATCAGCTAAGGAAGGCCTCAATGAGTAAATAACATTAGGGTTGGGCACCATGGCATATGCCTGTAATCCCAGCTCTTGGTAGGCCAAGGCGAGAGGATCACTTGAGGTCAGGTATTCAAAGCTACAGTGAGCATTGATCACACCACTGCAGCCTAGCCTGGGTGACAAAGCAAGACCATGATTCAAAAAAATAAAAATAAAAATAAAAAGGAAAAAGACATTAGAACAAAAGCTAAGCAGGAATCCGGAAGGGAGCACCAGGTTCTCTGGATGACATGTGATGTAAAGGGCCTGGGGCAGGAGTGGGCCTCGCGTGTTCCAGGAAAAATAAGGAGTGACGTGAGGAAAGAACAGGAGGAAATGAGCCAGAGGGACCTTGGGGCAGCTGGTGCAGGGTCCTGGATTTCACAGCAAGGCCTTTGGCATGTATCCTTTCCAGTTGCTAATTCATGACCCTGCTTTCTCCTGCTTACTCGCAAGGGCACTGTGACCTCTGTGGGCAGAGAGGAGAATGGAACAGCCAACAGGACTCCCAAGAGCACACAGCAGCAGTGTGAGCAGCTCCCTGGACACCTGTGCTGGGCCTGCCCTGTGCCCCTGCCCTAGAAGTCCTGCAGACCCAGAGGACACAGTGGCCTCCCATCTAAGGATTATGAGAAAGAGCACGGATGCAAAGCCATACCAAACCAGTTGCGTGCTTAGCATCTGCAGAATATCAGGAGGGAGCAGGTTTAACAGCTGAGGCCAGTGAAGAGAGCTGAGTCAGAGGCCAGTAGCACCCATGCCTTGGCTGAGTGAAGGGTAGAACCAGATATATTTATGCAGAAGTGGCTGGCAAAAAGTGAAGCCCTGATGGTGATCTGTGTTACTAGCTTGGGCTTCTCATTTCTAATGTCCCGTACTTCCTGCCAGTGCTCCATGCCCATGTGTGTGAAAACCTCTGTGCAGAACGGCTTGCCAGGGACCAGTGTGGGTGCCAGACCCTGGGTAGCCAGCTGAGGCAATTCATTGACCAGCACAGTAGTTTTGGACATGCCAGAGTTCTCACGTGCCCCTCTAGAAGAAGGTGTTCCACATCCTACGGGGGAACCTGCAGCGTTAAAAGGCGCCCGTGGTTCAGACACTGCTCTCGGCAGCATAGAACAGGGCAGGGCACGCGATTCACCACTACTAGGGCGGGGTCGGTTAAGACTCACCTTCAGAGAAGCCTCAGCTCACATGGTCAGATCCATTTCCCCGGGCATCTCAGCCCCTCCTTGTGACCAGGCCCCTCTGCTCTGTGGGTGCTACGAGGGGCATGGATGGAGCCAGAAGTGAGGGCCAAAGTCTTGTCTGAGTTCTGTCAAGATGGACTTGGACTCTGGCTCTGGCTCTGGCTGTGGTCCTCATCTGTGTTCTCCTTGTTAGTCCCTCAAGGGGGTCCAGTGTAGCAGTCAAGGTCAACTCAATTCCACAATCACTTATTATATTTCAGCCGCCAGGTACTTTATCTGTAGCAGGAAATGGATAAGGCATGAACCCTTCCTTCAGAGATATTGAATCTATTATGTGTGTGTTTAGGGGTGGGTGTATTAGTGTGAGTGTGTGTGTGCATTAACTCACACATGCTTGTGGAGGCAGCCTGGGATATTAGCAGGAAGAGTCCTGAGCTAGAGTGAGAAGGCCTCGTCCCAAGTCCTGACTACTCAGTCTACTCCCTGTGGGCGTTTGTTCAGACACCTGTCCTCTCAAAGTCTTGGCTTCTGTTGCTATTCAATGGGGAGAGTGAAGCTTCCCTGGCTGCATCAGGGGGCTTGTTGGGAGGATCAGTTGGGGCAATAGGTGGTAAAGTATTTAATGCACACAGGAAGTTGTATGCTCATGAACGTTGGCAGCATGTATGTGAGTGCAAAAACAGACAATTATCAGCATGAGCCAAAAAAAAAAAAAAATTCAGGCTAAAATCAAAGAAGGGGCACCAATGGGATCAAGAAGAGAAGCTCCAGAAAAGAATGCAGATGTGACTCCAAATGCATCCCTGTGTGTGTTCATATACGCTGATATAGGGGTGTGCATTGCCTGGACTACTGAAGTCCCAGCCCTCCAGAGTCCTCCTAGATCTCTGGCGGTGCAAGAAGAATCTGCCTTCCTAGGTCAAGGCCATTGTTATTATCAGCTACAGACATTAGTGAGCACACACTAAGGCACTAGGCTACAAGGGGGACTAACATTTATGAAGTACCTAGTATTATGCGCACAACATGGTGCAAACCCCCTTTTTGGGGGCACCCAGGATGGAGTGCAGTGGTGCAATTAGGGCTCACACAGCAGCCTCGAACTTCTAGGCCCAAGTGATCTTCCCACCTCAGCCTCCTGAGTAATTAGGACTACAGGCATGCACCACCACACATGGCTAATTTTTTTTTTTTTTTTTTTTGAAGTGGAGTTTCGCCCTTGCTGCCCAGGCTGGAGTGCAATGGCGCCATCTCAGCTCACCGCAACCTCTACCTCCCAGGTTCAAGCAATTCTCCTGCCTCACCCTCCCAAGTAACTGGGATTACAGGCATGTACCACTATGCCCAGCTAATTTTGTATTTTCAGTAGAGATGAGGTTTCTCCATGTTGGTCAGGCTGGTCTTGAACTCCTGACCTCAGGTGATCTGCCTACCTCAGCCTCCCAAGTAGCTGGGAGGCATGAGCCACCATGCCTGGCCAAGGCTAATTTTTAATTTTTTTAAAATTTGAAACCCTCCCCCTTACCCCAATTTTAAATTTTTTTGTAGGGACTGGATCTCACTGTGTTGCTCAGGCTAGCCTTAAACTCCTGGCCTCAAATGATCCTCCTGTCTTGACCTCACGAAGTGTTGGTACTACAGGCATGAGCCACCATGTCTGGCCTGTAAACATTTTACAGTTTTCTGCAAGATAGGTATTGCTATCTTCATTTTATATAATAATAATAAATAACACTTACTAAATTAAACAGTACAAAATACGTAACATGTATTAATGCATTTAATCCTCACAATGGCCTTGTGAGGAAAGTACTATTATTATTCATCTCCACTTTTTGAAGGAGGAAACTAAGGCAACTGAGGTTAACTAACTTCCTCAAGGTCACACAACTAACAAACGGCTGTGGTCAACTGCCTTTTCCTCTCCGATTAATTCTCTGCCTTTCTGAGCCTTTGTGCTATATCACAGAGAATTGCGTTTCCCAGGCTCCCTTGCTCTCTGGCTTCCAGGTTGATTCAGCCAATGGAAAGCTGGGAGAGAGGGAGGAGGTGGAGAGAAGCCAAGGTATCTGTCTCTCTTTCTCTTCTTCCTGTAGTGTCTCTGGCAACAGTTATGTCCCTAGGTGGCTCTCACATCTACCCTGCAGGCCCTTCCTCCATGATCTCAGCTCCCATCAGGCAGCTTCTATGGGGTTTCAGATCCCACCAGATGGCCCCCCTAGAAGACTCTGTTTCCCTGGGTGGACCCTTAGTGGTACCCAGACAATATAAAGGCTGCAGAGCCCACAATCTTAACCTTTTCAGGTGAGAAAACAGATGCAGATTTATATAACTTGCTCTAGGTTGCAAAACTAAAGTGTAAAACAACCAAGAAAAATTGGGAAAATAAGAAAAACAAGAGGATGTCCTTTTAGATATCAAAAAATACCTTGAAGCTATAAGAATAAAAACAATGTGGTGCTGACCCTGAATCAGTGGAATAAATCAATGGAACAGAATCCAATTCAGAAACAACAATGGGAATAAAAGAATATTTTACTTCTTAAAGGGGACATTTCAAAAAAGTGGAGAAATGCTGTTAGAGGGATTAATTAACCCATTAATTTGGGGGAGAGCCCCAGAATAAATCTCAAATGGATTGACGAGTTAAACAACATGAAAGTACCAGAAATAAGTAAAGAAGAACTTAAAAAATACATATTGGGATTAGGAAACTTCTTTCCAAGCAAGACTGAAAAGCCAAAAGCCATAAAGGATAAAGCTGACGAATTTATAATTTGCATAACAATTTAAAATGTTTGGTACAGGAAAGAACCCAAAGCTCTAAAGAAATCTGTGCCTAGCTGGCTTTGTTTGAGATCTCCACAGTCCTCTGAAAATGGGGGAAGGAAACAGACTTGATTTCTTGGGTGCTCTTCTTGTTACTGCAGTTCTAGCGCTTCCCCCAGCTGGAGGCACAAGGAGCCTCTTCACAAAGAGAGAACCTGCCTGCTCCTTCATGGGCAGTTTTCGTTAGGTCCTAAAGCTGCAAAAATGAGATAAGCTGAAGCCAAAAGGTATTTGGAAAGTGGAGATGAATAGGGCAGGAACTCTGCACTCTTTTTAAAGAACGTTATCTGCTTGGCCTACTTATTCTTTGGTCATGAGTGCTTGAGGGAAGGCAAGGACGACATGACAAAGGAGCCTGGGAATAACTGAAAACCTGGGCCTCAAAAGCAGTAGGAGAGAGGTGACATCTCCAGGGCAGCAGGACAGGCGAATGGAGCATTTGGTTCTCAATTCGTTTATATTAGTAAGTATAAGACCTTTCCTCTTACACGTTTTTTGGTTTTTTTTTGAGACAGAGTCTTGCTTTGTTGCCCAGGCTGGAGTGCAATGGCATGATCTCAGCTCACTGCAACCTCCTCCTCCCGGGTTCAAGTGATTCTCCTGCTTCACCCTCCTGAGTAGCCGGGATTAATTTTTGTATTTTTTAGTAGAGACAGAGTTTCACCATGCTGGTCAGGCTGGTCTCAAACTCCTGACCTCAGGTAATCCACCCGCCTTGGCCTCCCAAAGTGCTGGGATTATAGGCATGAGCTACCGCGCCCAGCATCTTACACATGTTAAAAGAAAATTTTATTTATTTATTTTTGAGACAAAGTCTCCCTCTGTCACCCAGGCTGGAGTGCAGTGGCACGATCTCAGCTCACTGCAACCTCTGCCTCCTGGGTTCAAGCGATTCTGTTGCCTCAGCCTCCTAAGTAGCTGGAATTACAGGCACCTGCCACCATGCCCAGCTAATTTTTGTGTTTTTGGTAGAGATGGGGTTTCATCACGTTGGCCAGGCTGGTCTTGAACTCCTGACCTCAGGTGATCCACCCACCTGGGATTACAGGCATGAGCCCCCATGCCTGGCCAGAAAAAGTTTAGACATTTTAAAGTTAACAGAGTTTAATTGAGCAAAGAATGATTCATGAATCCGGTAACTCCCTGAACCAGAGGGATTCTGGTGCTGCCATGTGGTCAGAGAGGAATTTATGGACAGGAAAAGGAAAATGGGCCAGGGGTGGTGACTCACGCCTCTAATCCCAGCACTTTGGGAGGCCAAGGAGAGCGGATCATCTGAGCCCAGGAGTTCAAGACCAGCTTGGGCAATATGTTGAAACCCTGTCTCTACAAAAAAAAAAAAATACAAAAATTAGCTGGGCATGGTGGTGTGCACCTATAGTTCTGGCTACTCAGGAGGGTGAAGTGGGAGGACGGCTCGATACCAGGAGGTGGTGGTTGCGGTGAGCCACGATCATCCCACTGCACTCCAGTCTGGAGGATGATAGAGCAAGACTTTGTCTCAAAACAAAACAAAACAAAAACAAAAAAGGGAAAATGACATACAGAAAATGGAAATCAGACCAGGCGTGGTGGCTCACGCCTGTAATCCCAGCACTTTGGGAGGCCAAGGCGGGTGGATCACTTGAGGTCAGGAGTTTGAGAACAGGTTAGCCAAATGGTGAAACTCCTTCTCTACTAAAAATACAAACATTAGCTGGGCATTGTGGCGCACATCTGTAAGCCCAGCTACTCAGGAGGCCAAGGCAGAAGAATCTCTTGAACCTGGGAGGCGGAGGTTGCAGTGAGCCAAGATTGCACCACTGCACTCCAGCCTGTACAACAGAGTAAGACTCTGTCTCTAAATAAATAAATAAATAAATAAATAAAATTGAAAAAGAAAGTGGAAGTGAGGTATAGAAATAGCCATGCTGGTTACAGATCGGTGTTTGTCTTATTTGAACATGGTTTGAACAGTTGACCACCTGTGATTTGCTAAAACTCAGTGATTGGTACTCTCTGTTTACACATCCAGTTAGGTTACAGTTTATTATGTATACAGACTAAACTTAAAATATGTAAGCAGGCAGCTTTAGGCTAAACTTAATTGAACAATTTCTTCCTTTTAGTCAACCTCAACCTCCTAAAATGAAGAGGTTGACCAAACTTTATATATTGCTGTCACTCTGTCACCATAGCAAGTAGACTTACTTGGTTTCAAATCCCACTGAGAAACAGCAGAAGAGTGTGTTTTATAAGATGAGAATGAAGAATTTAGATTACCTTTTTGTAAAGGTTAGAGCAGAGAGGACTTCTTTATTATACTATAATCCCTTCTTTTCTGGAGAAAAAAAATCCTGGTCTCTTTGGGGATCCATATGCTTCCTTAAAGTTTTAGTTTGATTGTTTTGCATTTAGCATGAGGGACTCCATTTGGTTAGATCCAATCTAGCCTGTTGGGGCCTAGTGCATGAGTTCATTCCAAAACAGTGGCCTCCCATAATTTTGTTGAACAATTCTCCCCTTTTGGTCATGTTGTCACTTAAGTGAGAGTGTGAGCAAAACATCACTAATTGCTACTCTCAGTTATGATCATTTTGGGCTTCTGGTCTCAACATGTCTTTCATAGATTACAGTGTCCTCATGATTATGTATTTCTTTGATATTTTGTCATCCCAGTTGAAGAGAGACCATTTGACATTCTATGGATGACTGCATGTAAATATTTACAATTTTTGAGAGGATATAGTTCACCAGGGAGACGACTATTATGACTACCAGAAGGACAATACCGAGAGTTTGGAGTATGCTGCTTAGCCAGGGTCCCCATGAACTGAACCAACTAAAATTAAATAGATTAAAGAATAAGCTTGATAAATGGTCTGTGAGTTTCAACCAAGCAGCCAGTTTGTTAATCCCCTGCTAATGAATCTCTATAGTACCTGATGTATTCATCCATGTGCAACAAGAAGTGTCAGCAACTGGCTGGGTATGGTGGCTCACACCTATAACCCAGCACTTTGGGAGGCCCAGGCAAGAGGATTGCTTGAGCCCAGGAGTTCGAAACCAGCTTGGGCAACATAGTGAGACCCTGTCTATAAATATATATATAGAGAGAGAGTCAGCAACTGCACAGATTCTTCTCTGTTCAGCCAGTAAGTAGCCTAGAGCAGTTCTATTATGTATCACAACTTTAGCAAGAAATTTAAAGAAGTCTTTAGCGTAGTGTTTATAGTACAATCTGCTATAGAGCCTATTATGAGGGACAAATTTCTAATCATTGCCTCATTTACCCCAAATCATGGAAAAAGCAACCTAACAAATTGTGCCCATTCAGAAGGGTGAAGGCCCCCTGGCAATGTTTGCTTCAACCTATAATGTAGGTTAAAAGACATAGACCAATGTTCTGTTTCTGACTGATTATGGAGCTACAAAGGTAACCGTGAAAATTCCTCACCCACTTTGGCCCTTCATCTTCTATCCATCAAGGCATAAGGTTGCTCATGCATAAGGTTAGCTGTGAAATCCTCCACAAATAAAAGTATACCCCGTGGGTCCACACAAGACTTTTTCTAGTTCTAATCTTCACAGAGGCATAAGCAAGGAAAAAAATTAAGAGAGGTAAGAGTCTCATGATGGCAAAGAAGTCTTGATCTTGTGATCTTGAGAAAGCTTTCCACATCTAGGATTCCATCTGCTTCTGGGGAGAAACTTCCCTGGTTAGCTTTACCTTAAGGTCTCCAACAGGTATACAGCTCCAAGAGTCTGGAGGGGCCCTTCTGAGTTGTGAGATTACAGACCCAAGGTTCAAGGTCCTAAAGTTTTGCTGCAGTGTGAGTGGCAAGGGTAGTCTTTCTCTGTTGTTTCTAGAAGACCCAATCTCTGTGTTCTAGATCATGAAGGATTTAATTGTCCTCAGTCAGTGGATCATGAAAAGCTTCCTTTACCTGGTGAAAATGCACTTTGGCACAATGCATTAAAGCCACAGTCAGTCATATCAAAGTTTAGGAGCAGAAGATACATGAGTTTTTGTTTTGTTTTGTTTTGTTTTTGCTTTTGTTTTTGTTTTTGTTTTGAGATAAATTCTCGCTCTGTCAACCAGGCTGAAGTCCAGTGGCTCAGTCTTGGCTCACTGCAGTCTCCATATCCTGGGTTCAAGGGATTCTCCTGCCTCAGCCTCCAGAGCACCTGGGATTACACACATGCACCACCACGCCTGGCTAATTTTTGTATTTTTGTGGAGATGGAGTTTCACCATGTTAGCCAGGCTGGCCTGGAACTCCTCACCTCAGGTGATCCATCCGCCTCGGCCTCCCAAACTGCTGGGGTTACAGGTGTGAGCCACCACGCCCAGCCATGAGTTTCTATTATTAGGGGCATAGGCTTTCCCGTGACTGTTTTATAAAGGGTCAACTTACGTTTTCTGCTGAAAGTGGATCTAATTGTCATCAATCTGCGATACCTTTGACCAAGGCAATCCAGTTGATTTACTTAGCTTTGCCTGGTACTATTTTATCTGTAGTTTCTTATTTAACTGCTTTACAATTTGTTCAATGAAACAAATACCTTTATCACTGGAGATTTCTCCAGGAATCCCCCCTGAAAAAACCACATTTCCTAATAAACTTTCAGCTACTGTTAGATCATCAGACTTCTTTCATGTGAAAGCTTCTATACAACCAGAAAATAAGCATTCTGAATGACAATTGAATGAACTCCCTCTATAAATGTTCAAATGCCCAATCAGGTAGCAGAAGTGTACCTAAAGTTTTTATTGTTTCCCCAGAATTATGGATTTCACAAACCAAACATTGGTCAAAAACCATTTTAGCAATTTAAAACAGTCACACCACACACACACACATACACACACACACATGCACACATTTTCTATTTGGATCATTTAATCTCTACCATAATGTGTCGTGGAGTACAGAGCTTTTAAGAGTGGAAGATGAGGCAGCTGTCCAGGCTCTCCATGAGTTTATGCTTAACATTGGGTATATATCTTCTTCAATACCAATTTTGTTTTTCCAATTTAGGTGAATAGTACTGTTTAATAACTGGGTTGGCCTGGTGTGGTGGCTCACACCTGTAATCCCACCACTTTGGGACGCCAAGACAGATGGATCCTTTGAACTCAAAGATCAAGACCAGCCTGGGCAACGTGGTGAAACTCTATCTCTACGAAAAATACAAAAACCAGCCAGGTGTGGTGGTGCATGTCTGTAGTCCCAGCTACTTGCAGGGCTTAGGTGGGGAGTGGGGAAGGGGTGACGAAGGAGGTTACAGTGAGCCGCAATTGCATCACTGCACTCCAGCCTGGGTGATAGAGCCAGACCTTGTGTCAAAATAAGTAAATAAATAAAAACTGGGTTATCACAGGTAATCTGACTTGGACCGTGGAGTTCATTCAAACTGCGTATCCTAACAATTTCGGTACTTGCTGATTTAGCATGAAAATCCGGCAATGGCCAGGCATGGTGGGTCATATCTGTAATCCTATCACTTTGGGAGTCTGAGACGGGAAGATCACTTGAGTTCAGGAGTTCAAGACCAGCATGGGCAACATGGTAAAATCCTGTCTCTACAAAAAAATACAAAAATTAGCTGGGCTTGGTGGCACATGCCTGTAGTCCCAGCTACTTAGGAAGCAGAGGTTTCAATGAGCCGAGATCATGCTATTGCACTCCAGCCTGGGTGACAGAATGAGACGCTGTCTTAAAAAAAAAAAGTGCTTTGGGAGGCCGAGACGGGCGGATCACGAGGTCAGGAGATCGAGACCACCCTGGCTGACACGGTGAAACCCCGTCTCTACTCAAAAACCACAAAAAACTAGCCGGGCGAGGTGGCGGGCGCCTGTAGTCCCAGCTACTCGGGAGGCTGAGGCAGGAGAATGGCGTTAACCCGGGAGGCGGAGCTTGCAGTGAGCTGAGATCTGGCCACTGTATTCCAGCCTGGGTGACAGAATGAGACTCTGTCTTAAAAAAAAAAAAGTGCTTGTCAAGGTCCTTTATATTCTTTCCATGAACCTCGTTGAAGACACAACACTCTGTGATTTTACTTGCTTGTAAAGAACTTTCAGAAAATGCATCAGAATTAAGTAATTAACTGTGGAAACAATTTAAAATGGTCATAGTTAAAGACCCAATTGACAAGGAAATTTGGTTATTTCTGTGGACTATAATAATTTAACATAATAGCCATAACTGTGACTTATACTGAGACATATCAGAATTTTAGGAAACTCATACAATTTTATGTTTTTGTTTGTTTGTTTTTGAGACTAAGTTTTTCTCTTGTTGCCCCGGCTGGAGTGCAATGGTGTGATCTTGGCTCACTGCAACCTCCATCTCCCAGGTTCAAGCTATTCTCCTGCCTCAGCCTCCTGAGTAGCTGGGATTACAGGTGCCTGCCACCATGCTCAGCTACTTTTTTTGTATTTTTAGTAGAGATGGGTTTTCACCATGTTGGCCAGGCTGGTCTCAAACTCCTGACCTCAGGCGATCCACCCACCTCAGCCTCCCAAAGTGCTGGGATTACAGGCATGAGCCACTGTGCCCAGCCAATTTTGGAACCTACATTAATAACATATCCAAAATGTAATTTGAAAGTTAAACATCAGGCCAGGCATGGTGGCTCACGCCTGTAATCCCAGCACTTTGGGAGGCTGAGGAGGGTGGATCACCTGACATCGGGAGTTTGAGACCAGCCTGACCAACATGGAGAAACCCCATCTCTACTAAAAATACAAAATTAGCCGGGTGTGGTGGCACATGCCTGTAATCCCAG
>NW_012107997.1:471157-476582 GCF_000951045.1 Mandrillus leucophaeus | reverse complement strand
GAGGTTGCAGTGAGCCGAGATCGCACCACTGCACATCAGTCTGGGCGACACAGCGAGACTCCATCTCAAAAACAAACAACCAACAACAAAAATAGGATAAAATTTATTTAGCAAAAGTGATAATTAAGAAGTTTTAAAAAGCAAAAATCTTTATTCTTGGATAGAAAATAGTCTGTTCTTCTAACAATTGAAAGACTTAATAAAGACAGCCTGAGATAGAATCTGTCTCTTCCGTTTCTGTTTGTTTGTTTGTGTTTGTTTTTTGTTTTTTGCAGTTTACTCAAAGGTGAACAAAAATATTTTACTATCTCTTATTAATACTGCACAGGCTGGGCTTGGTGGCTCATGTCTGTAATCCCAGCACTTTGGGAGGCCGAGGCAGGCAGATCACTTGAAGTCAGGAGTTCCAAGACCAGCCTGGCCAATGTCTCTGCCAAAAATACAAAAAAAATTAGCTAAGCATGGTAGTGCATGCCTGTAATCCCAGCTACTTGGGAGGCTGAGGCATGGGAATCGATTGAACCCAGGGGGTGCAGGTTGCAGTGAGCTGAGCTCGTGCCATGGCATTGCAGCCTTGGCAACAGAGTAAGACTGTTGAAACAAACAAACAAAAACAACAAAACTATACAAAATTCTTACTCAAAAGATAAAATCAAATTTTAGTTCCGTATAGTGTTTTATCAATACTAAAGCTAACTTTAATGAAACCTTGCCTTTCCTCACTACTTAGAGAAGGGACCATAGATCCATTGTTCTGGATTCCCATCATAACTTTTTATTTATTTATTTAAAATAGAGATGGGGTCTCACTATGCTGCCAGGTCTGGTCTCAAACTCCTGGGTTTGAGCAATCCTCATACCTCAACCTCTCAAAGTGCTGGGATCACAGGCATGAAACACTGTGTCCAGCCCTGTCATAACTTAAAGAGAAACTTTTACAATGTTTGGAGAGTGATTGTTCTGGAAATTAAGGAGAAGGGTGTCCTCAAGTTCCTTGCAGCAGAAAGCCACTTAGATAGCACCAACCTTGACTTCCAAATGGAACAGCACATCTATAAAAGGAAAAGTGATGGCATCGACATCATAAATCTGGAGAAGCTTATGCTGGCAGCTTGTGCCATTGAAAACCCCGCTGATGTTAGCATCATATCCTCCAGGAATACTACCTGGTTGGCTGTGCTGAAGTTGTTGCTGCCATTGGAGCCACTCCTATTGCTGGCTGTTTCATTCTTGGAACTTTCACTAACCAGATCCAGACAACCTTCTGGGGGCCATGTCTTCTGGTGGTTACTGGTCCCAGAGCTGACCAGTGGCCTCCTACATAGGCCTTTTATGTTAACCTGCCTACCATAGCTCTGTGTAACACAGATTCTCCTCTGTACTGTATGGACATTGCCATTAAATACAACAAGAGAGCTCATTCAGTGGGTTTGATGTGGAGGCTGGCCTGAGAAGTTCTAAGCATGCACGACACCATCTCCATTGAACACCCAAGGGAGGTTATACCTGATCTCTACTTTTTTAGAGATCCTGAACCGATTGAGAAGGAAGGTTGATAAGGAAGAGCTGCTGAAAAATCTGTGATCAAGAAGGAATTTCAGGGTAAATAGACTGCTCCCCCTCCTGAATTCACTGCTACTCAGCCTGAAGTTGCACACTGGTCTGAAAGCATGCAGGTGCCCTCTGTGCCTATTTAGCAGGTTCCTACTGAAGAGTGGAGTGCTCAGCCTGCCACAGAAGACTGGTCTGCAGCGCCCACTGCTCAGGCCACTAAATGGGTAGGAACAACCACTGGGTGGGCTTAAGCTACTCTTCTATAGTCTCTTAAGCAATGTGGAAATAAGGTTGATGGAAAATAAACATCAGTTTTCTAAAATAAATAAATAATTAAAATCTTATAAATCCATCCAGTTTCAGTCAGCTTTTGACCCACAAGATTTTCACAAACCTTTTATAATCTCTTATACCTTTTTTCTCTATTCTCTTTCTCTTCCCAACTTTCTACATTCATTTAACGTTATTGATATCTTTTTTCTTCATTTAAAAACAACCTTTAAGGCTGGGCACAGTGGCTCATGCCTGTAACCCCAGCACTTTGGGAGGCTGAGGTAGGAGGATCACTTGAGCCCAAGGAATTTGAGATCAGCCTGGGAAACATTGTGAGACCCCATCTTTACAAAAAAAGTTTCAAAATCAGCTGGGTTAGCCAGGCGCGGTGGCTCATGCCTGTAATCCTAGCACTTCGGGAGGCTGAGGCAGGTGGATCACCTGAGGTCAGGAGTTCAAGACCAGCCTGACCAACACGGAGAAACTCTGTCTCTACTAAAAATAAAAAATTAGCCAGGCATGGTGGCACATGCCTGTAATCCCAGCTACTCGGGAGGCTGAGGCAGGAGAATTGCTTGAACCCTGGAAGCAGAGGTTGTGGTGAGCCAAGATGGAGCCATTGCACTCCAGCCTGGGCAGCAAGAGCGAAATTCTGTCTCAAAAAGAAAAAAAAGAAAAAAGAAAAAAAAAGAAAATCAGCTGGGTGTGGCAGTACACACCTATAGTCCAGCTACTCAAGAGGCTGAGGTGAGAGGACTGCTTGAGCCTGGCAGGTCAAGGCTGCCGTCAGCCATGATTGCTCCACTGCACTCTAGCCTGAGTGACAGAGTGAGAGAGCCTGTCAAAAACAAATAAACAAAGAAAACCTTTAAATAACTTCTTAAATACACAAAATTATTTTTTCTCAACAAACACACATCTTAACGCCTTTAAAACTTTTATCCCCCCAAATATATCTTGCTTTTCTTTATACATGCTGTACACAGAGTTGTTTTCCTTACATTTAGTAGTTTTTTGTTTTTTTGTGCCCTTTGGGTCCTGAATTTACACATCAGGCATAGAGCTTGGGACAGAGGAAAGAGCTGTGAAGCAAATTCCTGGAGGATCAAACCACATCCAGCATGGCCAGGTAGCACAGCTGAGCCAGGGATGATGGGGCCATATTGGGTTTGGCTCTGCCTTGCAGCTGGTAGTCCAAACAGTGAGGACATGCATATTTCTGCAGGCCTCACTATGGTCACCTGTCCAGACCCCAGAATCCAGAGACTCAAAACCAAATACAATCATACAGTAAGATGTGTGCAAGGTTTCAGGGAGCCCAGCAGCCAGACCTTACAGCTTTAGCTCGCAGATAAATCAAGCAAGTTTAAGAAATATTACAGGAGCAGCAGTTTTATGACCTTAAAACATGTAATAGGCTGTGTACGGTGGCTCATGCCTGTAATCCCAGCACTTTGGGAGGCCAAGGTAAGCAGATCACTTGAGGTCAGGAGTTCGAGACCAGCCTGGCCAACATGGTGAAATCCTGTCTCTACTACAAATACAAAAATTAGCCGGATGTGGTGGCATACACCTGTAGTTCAGCTTGGAAGGCTGAGGCAGGAGAATCACTTGAACCTGGGAGATGGAGGTTGTGGTGAGCTGAGATCTCACCATTTGCACTCCAGCCTGGGCAACAAGAGCAAAACTCCATCTCAAAAACAAAAGTAAACAACAAGCAAACAAAAAAACATACAATAGAGACAATGTAAACCTGTCTGATCAGTAGACCCAGGCAAAAACAATTATATTTAACTGACAATTCTGAAGCCGTTCCAATTTCCCTCCCTCCCTCCCTCCCTCCCTCTCTCTTTCTTTCTCTCTCTCTCTTTCTTTCTTTCTCTCTTTCTCTCTCTCTCTCTTTCTTTTTTCTTTCTTTCTTTCTTCTTCTTTTTTTTCCTGGAGATAGGGTCTCACTCTGTTGCCCAGGATGGCATGCAGTGGAGTGATCATGGCTCACTGCAGCCTCAACCTCCCCAGGCTCAGGTGATCCTTCCACCTCAGCATCCTGAGTAGCTGGGACTATAGGCACACACCACAAACTATAGGCACACACCACCATGCCTGGCTAATTTTTGTATTTTTTATAGAGACAGAGTTTTGCCATGTTGCCCAGGCTAATCTTGAGCTCCTGGGCTCAAGCAATCTGCCTACTTTGGCTTCCCAAAATGCTGAGATTACAGGTGTGAGCCACCACATATGGCCTTCCAATTTCATTTTTACTAATTATTTTATTTTATTTTATTTATGTATTTATTTATTTTTGAGATGGTGTCTAGCTTTGTCACTGGGCTGGAGTATAGTGACATGATCTCAGCTCAGTGCAGCCTCCACCTCCCAGGTTGAAGTGATTCTCCTGCCTCAGCCTCCCGAGTACCTGGGATTACAGGCACGTGCCACCACACCCAGCTAATTTTTGTAATTTTTTTTTTTTTTAAGTAGAGACTGGGTTTCACTATGTTACCCAGGATGGTCTCAGTCTCCTGACCTCGTGATCTGCCCAACTCAACCTCCCAAAGTGCTGGGATTACAGGCGTGAGCCACTGCACCTAGCACATTTTACTAATAATTTAAAAACTAGCTTTATTTACCAAATATCACATATGCATAGCACATATAGACATAGAGACACACAGACAGAAGCAGAACTTAGAGCTTCCTTAACTTATAGCTTCCTTAACTTATAGTTTCCTTAACAATTTCTCATTTGCCAGCTTTCAAATAGTTTTTCTTTTCCTCATTCAAACTATCAGCCTTTCAATTACCCGTTTCAATGCCCTAAACAATTGTTAGCTAAGCAACCCTAAATTTGCATTTCTAACGGGATGCTTCTTAGGTGGAACAAGGTAGAAAATTTATATCTCAAAAGCACAGAGCTGGTTGGAGGCAGTGGCTCATGCTTGTAATCCCAGCACCTTGGGAGGCCACGGCTGGCAGATCACCTGAAGCCAGAAGTTTGAGAGCAGCCTAACCAACATGGCAAATCCCATCGTTACTAAAAATACAAAATATTTAGCTGGGCATGGTGATGTATGCTTGTAATCCCAGCTACTTGGGAGGCTGAGGCACAAGAATCATATGAATCCAGGAGGCAGAGGTTGCAGTGAGCTGAGATTGCATCCCTGCACTACAGAGAGGGTGACAGAGCAAGACTGTGTCTCAAAAAAAAAAGCATGGAGCTGAGACTTCAGATCTAAATACTGTAGCATCATTTGCCCAAACCAAGGAAGAGGAATGTGAAGACCCAGTTAAAACAAGATGGCAATGAAGAAAGGTAAGACTTGTTATGTAAATTTATTTATTTATTTATTTATTTATTTACTTATTTATTTTTCGAGATGGAGTTTCATTCTTGTTGCCCAGGCTGGAGTACAATGGTGCAATGTCAGCTCACTGCAACCTCCACCTCTCGAGTTCAAGTGATTCATCTGCCTCTGCCTCCTGAGTAGCTGGGATTACAGAGGCCCACCACCATGCCTGGCTAATTTTTGTATTTTTAGTAGAGATGGGGTTTCACCATGTTGGCCAGGCTGGTCTCGAACTCCTGACCTCAGGTGAT
>NW_012107997.1:461437-470522 GCF_000951045.1 Mandrillus leucophaeus | reverse complement strand
TGAGCAGTGGCATGATCTCAGCTCACTGCAACCTCCGCCTCCCGGGTTCAAGTGATTCTCCTGCCTCAGCCTCCCAAGTAGCTGGGATTACAGGCACTCACCACCACACCTGGCTAATTTTTGTATTTATAGTGGAGATGGGGTTTCACCATGTTGGCCAGGCAGGTTTCGAACTCCTGACCTCAGGTGATCCACTTGCCTCGGCCTCCCAAAGTACTGGAAATACAGGCGTGAGCTATCGTGCCTGGCCTGAAAAACATTTTTTTAAAAGAAACAGAGTCTTGCTCTGTTGCCCAGCATGGAGTGCAGTGGCACAATCATAGGTCACTGCAGCCTTCACCTTCTGGGCTCAAGTGATCCTCCTGCCTCAGCCTCCCGAGTAGCTGGGCCATGCCACCACGCCTGGCTCCTTTGACACATCTAACTCCACCTCAATCTCTGCTTCCAAGAGAACTTGAATCAGTTCAGTTTATATCCAGAATATATATTTTTAAAACCCTAAAAATCAATAAACAAATGGCAGACTGCCCAGTAAAAAATAGGCAATATACATGAGTGAGTATATTTTATCTTCCTTTATGAAGATAAAATAACGGTGAAAAAACAAATAAAAATATGCTTGTGTTAGTTTCCTGGGGCTGCTGTAACAAATTCCCACAATCATGGTGGCTTAAAAACAGCAGAAATTTATTCTCAAAGTTCTGGAGACAAGGAGTCCAAAATCAAGGTATTGGCAAGGCCATGCTCCCTCTGGAGGCTCTGAGGAAGATCCATTCCTTGGCCCTTTTAACTTCTGGGGGCTGCTGATAGTTGCTGGCTCCCTTTGGCTTGTGGCTGCATCACTCCTCCATCTTGCCCTCAACCTCATTTTTTTTCTTTTGAGGTGGAGTCTCGGAAGTCTTGCTGTCACCCAGCCTGGAGTACAGTGGAGCGATCTTGGCTCACTGTAACCACCACCTCCCAGGTTCAAGTGGTTCTCATGCCTTAGCCTCCCAAGTAGCTGGGACTACAGGAGCACACTACTGTGCCTGGTTAATTTTTGTAATTTTAGAAGAGATGGTGGTTTGTCATGTTGGCCAGGCTGGCTTTGAACTCCTGGCCTCAAGTGATCCACCTGCCTCAGCCTCTCAAAGAGCTGGGCTTACAGGTGTGAACCACCACACACCTGGCCTTGTCCTCAGCTTCTATGTGAATATCTAATCTCCCTCTGACTCTGTCTTATAAAAACACCTATGATGACATTAGGGCTCACCAGATAATCCAGAATAATCTCATCTCAAAATCTTTAATTTAATCACAGCTGCAAAAACTTGACCATGTAAGGCAACATTCACTACTTCCTGAAGTTTGAGCACCTGATATCTTTTAGAGCCACCATTCAGTCCACTATAGCTTGTATCATTACGCATCAGGAAAATCCAAAGGAAATGCAAATTAAGATCACAGTGTGCTGCTACTTCACAGCCATCAGAATAGCTAAAATGAAAAATGAAGGAATGTAGTCCAACCAAAGCGCTCATACACTGCTCACGGTGGTAACGCCGATATAATTGCTTTGTAAAATTGGCTGGTAGCACTAAAGCTGAGCATATGAAATTCTGTGGCCCAGAAATTCCAGTGCTGGGTATGTGCAGTCCATCGCCATGCCCAGCTAATATTTTTGTATTTTTAGTAGACACGGGTTTTCACCATGTTGGCCAGGCTGGTCTCAAACTCCTGACCTCAGGTGATCCACCCACCTCGGCCTCCCATAGTGCTGGGATTACAGGCGTGAGCCACTGCACCTGGCCCGTTTTCTTTCTAGAATACTTGCTCTTAGATTCCTGGCCCTCTAGGTAGGAAGTTTGACCACATCAAGGCCACCCTGCTGTGAGGATGCCTAAGTCACAGGGGCAGGCTAGGGAGTGGGAACCTGAGGTTTAGTCCCAGGTGAGTGCAGGCTTTGAGTTATTCCAGCCCAGACACCAGATTTGTGAGCAAGAAGTCTCCACAAGACTCCAGCCCTGGCCATTCAAGTCACCTCCAACCATCTGGGTTTCCCAACTGGGGCCCCAGGCAGGGTGGAGCAGAGCGAACCATACCTTCCATGCCCCGTTCAAGTTCCTCACTCACAGAGCCCATGAGTGTAATAAAATGAGTGTTGTTTGGTGCCATTACATTTTGGGACACTTTGTCATTCAGTAATAGGTAGCTGGAACAATACCCAACGGAAACATGTACGTAAATTCATCAACAAACAAACCTGAAAATATTCATAGCAGCGCTATTTACTAAACTGGTGACTACCCTGGAACACCTATCAAAGAGTGGAATGGATACATAATTTGTGGTAATAGCAACATGATACAATACTAGACAGCAATAAGAATAAACAAATCACAGTCACACACAAAAATATGGATGATATAGGTACATGAAAACACACAAATTCATAGAGTACAGGTTGATAAAATTTCATCAAGTGATCACACCTTTGGGATCCAGAAACATAACATCAGCCATAACATAAGCCTTCCCGTCACTACTCCCTTCACGGGTAATCACTTTCCTGACTTCTAACATTATAGGTTAGTTTTGATGGTTCTAAAATAATGTAGTTTTTAGCACACACAACAACCACACACAACAAGAGTTTCCTTGAAAACTTACTAGACTCCCAAATCTTTGCTTCCACTTGGAACCAAGATTATTTCTTTTAACCCTAGAGACCCTCATCTGGCAGTTGCTGTCTCTGCTCTGCCCATCTGTCTCCTCTTCATATGCTGTTTGTTTCTTTGTTTCTTTGTTTGTTTTGAGAGAGGGTCTCGCTCTGCCACCTGGCTGGAGTGCAATGGCACACTTTTGGCTCGCTGCAATCTCTGCCTCCCAGGTTCAAGTGATTCTCCCACCTCAGCCTCCTGAGTAGCTGGGACTACAGGTCCACCACCATGCCTGGCTAATTTTTGTATTTTTTTAGTAGAAACGGGGTTTCACCATGTTGGCCAGGCTGATCTCGAACTCCTGACCTCAAGTGATCCATCTGCCTTGGCCTCACAAAGTGCTGGGATTATAAGCGTGAGCCATCATGCTCGGCCATTCCCTTGACATACTGTATTCCATTGCTTCCAAGACACACCTTTCTTAAATTATTGAATTACAACATCTTTACATAAAAGCCTACAAGTCATAGAGTACAGCTTGATAAATCTCAAGACTGCCAAAGAAATTTCAAGACTGGTCTGCCACAATCTGTGGCAGTTCAACTCCTTAAGGCATACCCCAGGCCCTAAATCGGCACCAGCAGTAAACAATGTAAATGCTGTGCAGCTCCAAGAAGTGTACTTTCCATGCCCACTCAGTTGTGGCCATGGGGCACAAGGGAAAGGGAGGAACTTCAGAGAAGGCAGAGCCATGGCCACAAAGGACAATAGACTAGGTTGCTTCTCCCAGATGGGAGAACCTAGGGCTGCCAGACGGGCTAACCAGGCAGCTTACCCCACTGCCAGTGGACAGGCAGGCTGGTTGGTTCTCTCTTTTAAGATGGTCTGGAGGAAGAGGGTAAAAGTCCTTGTCTCACGGGCCAGGTGTGGTGGCTGGTCCCTGTAATCCCAGCACTTTGGGAGGCCTTAGCCAGAGGATTGCTGGAGTTCAAAGCCAGACTGGGCAACATAGTGAGACCCTGTACCTACAAAACAAACAAACAAACAAACAACGGTTCCTCACTCAAGCTCTAGCTTATCTAACTTTCAGCCAATCATTAACAAAAGATTCAAGAAGCCATTAACCATTAACCATAAGCTCCTATTTCAGGGGGCTAGGGATTTCTCTGGAGCCCTGCATGTGCAGTTAGACTTAAACTTCAACCTATAGTTACCCCTTATTTTAATGCTAAAAATCATGCCCAGGGGTAGAGATTTAAAATGCTAATACTACATACAATGTATGAAGAAGCATGTTTAGCACTGCATAAGCACTAGAAAAATCCCTCCTCTACACGCCCTGATGTGACCCTTCCTTATAGAAAGACTAACCCACAGACTAATCTTGGGGAGGAGCCTGTGCCTTCTCCTTTCTTGGTGCTGACTCCCTTGTGCACAAGCTAAAATGAACTTTTTCTTTGCTACTGTGTCTGGTAATCTCCCTTTATTTATTTATTTATTTATTTATTTATTTATTTATTTGAGACAGAGTCTCGCTCTGTTGCCCAGGCTGGAGTGCAATGGTGCGATGTCGGCTCACTGCAAGCTCCGCCTCTTGGGTTCACACCATTCTCCTGCCTCAGCTTCCCGAGTAGCTGGGACTACAGGTGCCCACCATCATGCCTGGCTAATTTTTTTGTAGTTTTAGTAGAGACGAGTTTCACCATGTTAACCAGGATGGTCTCAATCTCCTGACCTTGAGATCTGCCCGCCTTGGCCTCCCAAAGTGCTGAGATTACAAGAGTGAGCCACCGCGCCTGGCCGATCTCCCTTTATTTCTATCCTGGGAGATTACAATAACCCAAGGTGCCAGTGACACCAGTGGCTAGAAGCTTCCACTCCTCCCCGGTTGGACTTGGTGCAGTGATAACTGCATGCTTCCCACTCTTCCTTTTGCTGAATGAGAGCTGTCATCATGTTAACCTATACTTCTCAGTCACTATTTTGGATGGATTGTCTTTTAGTTTATAAGTCACCAGCTCAGAAGACCTTTGTGCCACCCAAAGATACTGAACTTTGACCTATATGTAGTAACTAGATGGGAATTTTGAGGTTTCTTGGGGTTTTTTTGTTGTTGTTGTTGGTTTTTGTTTGTTTGTTTGTTTGAGCTGAGGTCTTGCTCTGTCATCCAGGCTGGAATGCACTTGCTCTGTTGCCCAGATTCCCAGGCTGGAATACAGTAGCATGATCATAGCTCACTTCTGCCTGGAACTCCTGGGCTCAAGTGATCCTCTCATCTCAGTCTCCTGAGTAGCCAGGACTACAGGTGCATGCCAGCAAGCCCAGCTAATTTTTTTTTTTTTTTTTTTTAAACGGAGTCTCGCTCTGTCGCCCAGGCTGGAGTGCAGTGGCTGGATCTCAGCTCACTGCAAGCTCCGCCTCCCGGGTTCACGCCATTCTCCTGCCTCAGCCTCCCGAGTAGCTGGGACTACAGGCGCCCGCCACCTGACCCGGCTGGTTTTTTATGTATTTTTTTTTTTTAGTAGAGACGGGGTTTCACCGTGTTAGCCAGGATGGTAATTTTTTAATTTTAATTTTTGTAAACATGGGTCTCACTATGTTTCCCAAGCTGAACTCCTGGCCTCAGTGATCCTCCCGCTTAGGTCTCCAAAAGTGCAGGAATTACAGGCCTGAGCTACTACACCTAGCTGTGCCTGGCCCATTTGAACAAGTTCAGTGTACAGTTCAGTGGTTTAAATACATTCACATTGTTGTGCAACCACCACCATCATCTACCTCCAGAACTTTTTCATTTTTACCAACTGAAACTCTACCCATTAAGAAATAGCTGCCCATCTCCCCTTCCCCATCTGTTGACAACCACCATTCTACTCTAGCTATCTCATATAAATGGAATCATATAGCATTAGTCTTTTTGTGACTTGGCTTATCTACAAGGTTCATTCAGATTGTAGCACATGGCAGAATTTTGTTCCTTTTTATGTTCCTTTTTATGGCCGAATAGTATTCGATTGTATGTATATACCACATTTTCTTTATGCACTCATCTGTGGAGGGACACTTGGGTTCCTTCCCTCTTTTGCACATTGTGAATAATGATCTATGAATATATGAGTGTGCGATGTTTCTTTGAGTCCCTGCTCTCAATTCTTTTGATTATACCCAGAAATGTTTGTAGTTTTAAACCACTAAATTTTGGGGTAATTTGTTATGTTCCACTGTAATAGGTAACTAATATAGTGGCAGATTTGAGAGCTATCACAAAGAAACAGAAACTATTCCCCCCCCCCACATTTTATTATGAAAATTTATGTATCATGCAAAATTTTCTAATGTACAGAAAAGTTAAAATAACTTTTCAATTAACATCCATATACTACCACCCAGATTAAACTACTTTTAATAGTTTACAATATTTCCTTTATAAATTAGGTTAAATCAGCCGGGTGCTTGTAAATTGGCTCACGCTTGTAATCCCAGCACTTTGGGAGGCCGAGATGGGTGGATCACCTGAGGTTGGGGACTCGAGACCAGCCTGACCAACATGGAGAAACCCCGTCTCTACTAAAAATACAAAATTCCCCGGGCATGGTGACACATGTCTGTAATCCCAGCTACTCGAGATGCTGAGGCAGGAGAATCGCTTGAACCCGGGAGATGGAGGTTGCAGTGAGCCGAGATCCTGCCATTGTACTGCAGCCTGGGCAACAAGAGCAAAACTCTATCCCCTGCCAAAAAAAAAAAAAAAAATATATATATATATATATATATATATATAGGCAAATTTCATGTGGTTCAATCTTGTATCTTTCTATATTTTTTTCTGAACCATTTGAAAATACGTTGAGAACTTCATATTATGTCACCCCAAAATATTTAGGTATCTCCTAAAAATCAGGATACTCTGATAATAATAAACACTATTATCACCTCATAGAAAATTACCCTTGAGTCACCTGAGAAAATTCCATAATGAAACCTAATATATATACCATATTCACATTTTTATGGTGGTTCCTGAAATGTGTTCCGTAGCTGAATTTTTGAACCAGGATTCAATAATGGTTTACACATTGTGTTTGGTTATTATGTCCCTTTGGTCTCACATACATTATTTATAAAAGAAGAATTCTCAGCCCTGTGTCCATGGTCATCAGGGGATCACCAAGAGTCCTGAGAGCCAACAGATGTGTGTGTGTGTGTGTGTAGATGTGCTTTTTTCTGGAAAGAGAACCCAAAGTGTTCTTTAGATTCTCTACGTAGCATCCACCAAAGATTGAGTGCTAGTGATGTAAAAGTCACAGATGATTGATTTGAAGAGGGAGGAAAGCCAAACTCATGATTGAACAATAGTCCACCAGGAGGCTGGATATGCAGGGAGTGATACAGCTTTAGACAAGTAATGAAATCTCTTTGTTCATCTCTAATTTGGGGACAGTAATATTTGTGTATCAACCTCAGTGGAAAGATGCATGTGAAAAAATGTTGTACCGTCAAAATCTATACCAATATTAGTTACTAAAACTACAGGGAATTCAAGTTCCTGAGACCTTTGCACATGGGCCTCTGCCCACATTGCAGTGAGAGAGAAGGTATGAAGTCTCAGGCTGGTTTTTTGGAGTTCCCATTCTCTTCACACTCTGGGTGATGGAACCCAGAGAGAAGACAAGGTCTGGGCTCATCTCTTGGGCAGGGTAACACCTGCATGTTCACATATCAGTTGCTCTTGTCTTGTCTGGCTGGGGCCCAATTGGCAGCTTGGCTAGACTCCTGCCTAGAAATGGGATGGAATGGGAATAGGCCAGGACTTGTCACTTACTCCCACTACAGCCCTTTCTCCAAGACTTTACATTCCCTTTTTTAACATAGGTAGCTTGTGAAAGTTACTTCAATATCCTTCCTATGGAAAACGGTAATCTTAGTTTTCCATGCTTCTTCCAGAGGCCTTGGAGTATTGGGTATTTTGTAAGGAAATTTGTTCCGGGGCAGGGCTGGGTGTGGTGAAGGGGCTGGCAAGGACCCAGGTTTCCTTGGCCAACTTTTTTTTTTTTTTTTTTTTTGAGATGGAGTCTCGCTCTGTCGCCCAGGCTGGAGTGCAGTGGCCAGATCTCAGCTCACTGCAAGCTCCGCCTCCCGGGTTTACGCCATTCTCTTGCCTCAGCCTCCCGAGTAGCTGGGACTACAGGCGCCCACCACCTCGCCCGGCTAGTTTTTTGTATTTTTTTTTTTTTAGTAGAGACGGGGTTTCACCGTGTTAGCAGTAAGAATGATCAATACCAGGTGGCCTATGAAAACTGGAGGCCCCCCAACAACCCTACCAAAGATTTCAGTTGAGGTGAAAGAGCTATAAAGCCATATGAGCTATATTTTAATAAAACATGAACTTTATAGATAATAAGCTTAGGAAGATTTAATTGGGTGAATTCCTAACAATACTTCCTCCAAGTTCTATGCCAGCTTTTGTTCTCAAATGCCAGGTGTGAATTTCTCAATGTAATGTCTTTATAAAACATGGCAAGTTTAAACACAACCATTCCACTACCGCTCTCCTCTGAATTCTGTTTTATGTTTTCAGAATGGTTAAAAACGAAGGAAGAATCTTTAAAAAGGTGTTTGTTAATCTCTCAATAGCTTTCTATTTAATAGCTAGGAACTGGACCAAGCTATGTGATCTTTATAAAACCTTAGACTACTTGAGAGCTGGTAAGAAGATGAAGTTCAACAGATGTGAGTTTGGATTAGCTGGTGACCTAACGGTTGGTAAGCTATTTAACATCTCTAAGCCTTTCTGTCCTCACTTGTAAAGGGGAATACAAAATTTATTCAGTAAATACATTCTGAATACTTACCACATACCAGGCCCTGTTGTAGGCAAAAGGGATACAAGGATAAACAAGACAAGCTTCCTGCTCTCATGGAACTGATCATAGAACATGAATATTCAACAAGAAATTACATAATCAATTGTATTTTATGCCAACTGCAATAACAGCACCTACCCCAGCAGACGTTGTGAGGATTAAATGAGTCAATGTGCAGTCAGACAAATTCTAAACTGTTGTCATAATACTATTTATAAAATCACATGGGCAATAGAGTCTTGCTGACAGTCCTAAATAGTAAAAGTACATGTTGAGTATTAGATCCTCTTTTATTTTTCACATATATTTAAATGGTAACTTGGTTGTGTGTCCCTTACAACAAATAAGAAGGCATGCTTTCCTTTGATGTTGGAGACATGGTCTTACGAACGTAAGGAAAGATGAAGCTGAACTTGTTCATTGCTGTCAAAAAGAGCAGTTCAGGCCGGGGGTACTGGCTCACACCTGTAATCCCAGCACTCTGGGATGCCGAGGAGGGTGGATCATGTGAGGTCATGAGTTTGAGACCAGCCTGGCCAACATGGTGAAAATACAAAAAATTAGCTGGGCATGGTAGCAGGCATC
>NW_012107997.1:458724-461387 GCF_000951045.1 Mandrillus leucophaeus | reverse complement strand
TGTACCTATTAACCAGCTTTAAGAAAATAGAGGCCGGGCGCGGTGGCTCAAGCCTGTAATCCCAGCACTTTGGGAGGCCGAGGCGGGTGGATCACTTGAGGTCAGGAGTTCGAGACCACCCTGGCCAACATGGTGAAACCCCGTTTCTACTAAAAATACAAAAATTAGCCAAGCATGGTGGTGTGCACCTGTTATCCCAGCTACTCGGGAGGCCGAACGTAAGGAAAGATGAAGCTGAACTTGTTCATTGCTGTCAAAAAGAGCAGTTCAGGCCGGGGGTACTGGCTCACACCTGTAATCCCAGCACTCTGGGATGCCGAGGAGGGTGGATCATGTGAGGTCATGAGTTTGAGACCAGCCTGGCCAACATGGTGAAAATACAAAAAATTAGCTGGGCATGGTAGCAGGCATCTGTAATCCCAGCTACTCCGGAGACTGAGGCAGGAGAATTGCTTGGACCTGGGAGGTGGAGGTTGCAGTGAGCCAAGATCACGCCACTGCACTCCAGCCTGGGTGGGTGACAAGAGGGAAACTCCATCTCAAAAAAGAAAAAGAAAAGAACAGTTTAACATTACCATTAACTGGATCAGGAATGCCTAACCTGTGAGTCTTCAGCCCTAGGGGAGTAGGGGGTTAGGGCACAGGGTCTTTGCCAAATGTTCCTAAATCCTTACATGTCCTAAGTATTGTCTGTAGAATGAAAATATCTTTTGCCTACATATGGACATTCTCATAATCTATGTAGCTGCTGATGTGATGAATACAGTATAGCTTCCTTTAAATGAGTCACTGAAGTTTTACTGTGCGTAGCATTTTTTCATTATGTATTTTCTCAATCAAATCTTATCCTGGGCCGGGTGCAGTAGCTCACACCTGTAATCCCAGCACTGTGGGAGGTTGAGGCAGGAGGCTTGCTTGAGACCAGGAGTTTGAGACTAGACTGGGCACAGAGTGAGACCCCATCTTTACAAAACAATATTAATAAAAAATAAATCAGGTGTGAGGGCATGCACCTGTGGTCCCAGTTATTCATGAAGCTGAGGCGGGAGGATCATTTGAGCCCAGGAGGCGGAGGCTGCAGTGAGCTACGATTGCACCACTGCACTTCAGCCTGGGTGACAGAGCAAGACCCCATTGGGGGAAAAAAAAAAAAAAAGATTATCCTGCCTTTTCCTGGCTGAAACCCTTGAACAGTTTCTCATTTCTCTCAGGGTAAAGTCCAAATTCCCTCCCAGGCACAACAAGACTCTGTTGACCTTTCTTGGCATGGTGCCTGCCCCACCTCCCACCCCTCCCCGACCCCCATCCACCAAGTTCTGACATGAAGCCTTTTCTAGGCCATGGCATAGAGCCCTGGGGCCCAATTCACATATGCGGGCATCAACAGATCCAGAGCTCCTGAGTGGGAGAAATACCCACAGCTCCAGCAGATGTCATGCCAGCTGAGGTGGCGCCAGTCCACTCAGGCGCCGGATGTGGGTAGGCCTCCCCTCACAGTAGCTTCTTCTTCCGGTTCCCATTGCATCAACCCTGCCTCGCCACTGCCCCGCCACCACTCCACAAGCCAGTTTCTGAATTAAAGCCATTTTCCTTTCAGGGGTTTTAATAATAAGCAATCCTGGAAGTCATAAAGCTTCTTGATTATCAGTTTTCCGTGGACTCGCTTTCTTCAGTGTTATTTGGAAATCCAAGGTCCATAATGCCAGCGCCTTCACAGGCTGTGTATGTGAATTATTTACCCCCGGAGAAAGTCATAGACAGCTGGAGCGAGGAAGTGATAAAAGTATTTTTTGGCCAGGCATGGTGACTCACACCTGTAATCCCAGCATTTTGGGAGGCCAAGGTGGGCAGATCACCTGAGATCAGGAGTTCGAGACCAGCCTGGCCAACATGGCAAAACCCCGTCTCTACTAAAAATACAAAATTAGCCAGGCATGGTGGCAGACACCTGTAATCCCAGCTCCTTGGGAGTCTGAGACAGGAGAATCGCTTGAACCCAGGAGGCGGAGGTTGCAGTGAGTCAAGATCATGCCACTGAACTCCAGCCTGGGCAAGAAGAGCAAAACTCTGTTTCAAAAACAAACAAACAAACAACGCTGGCCGCAGGGGCCCACACCTGTAATCCCAGAACTTTGGGAGGCTGAGGCGGGCAGATCACTTGAAGTCAGGAGTTCGAGACCAGCCTGGCCAACATGGTGAAACCCCGTTTCTACTAAAAATACAAAAATTAGCTGGGCTTGGTGGCAGGAGCCTACAATCCCAGCTACTCAAGAGGCTGAGGCACGAGAATCACTTGAACCTGAGAGGCAGAGGTTACAGTGAGCTGAGATGGCACCACTACACTCTAGCTTGGGCGACAGAACAAAACACTGTCTCAAAAAAAAAAGTATTTTATTTTCTACTCCTCTCCCCACCTTAAAACCCTCCAAAAATGAAAAAGAGAAACAATTCCATCTTTTAGAAGATGAGGAAAGAGAGTAATCACTCCAGTTATTAGTTTGAAATATTGTTCCAACAAAGAATGTACTTAACATGTGTGTAGTTTCACTAATAACAAAAATGAAAACATGTACCTATTAACCAGCTTTAAGAAAATAGAGGCCGGGCGCGGTGGCTCAAGCCTGTAATCCCAGCACTTTGGGAGGCCGAGGCGGGTGGATCAC
>NW_012107997.1:454668-458482 GCF_000951045.1 Mandrillus leucophaeus | reverse complement strand
AGAAGCTGGGCTTGGTGGTGTACTCGTGCAGTCCCAGCTACTTGGGAGGCTGAGGCGGGAGGATCCCCTGAGTCTGGGAGTTCAAGGCCAGCTTGAACAACATAGCAACACCCTATCTCAAAACAAAAGAAAATGGAATTTAACTGGTGACTTTGAAGACTCCTGTGTGCCCCTCCTCAGTCACATCCTCTTCCTCTCCCGCCCGTGATAACTACCATCCTGAACGTAACTTAATAATAATTCCCTTCTTTTTCTGAGTGTTATTCTTCCTGTATATTTTCCCACACAATATGTTTCGGTTCCAGGGAACTTTTGCATTTTATATAAATGAAATCATTCAGTCAAGTATATAGTCTTCTGTGACTAACTTTTTTCACTTAGCTGTGTGCTTTTAAGACTCAACTGCAGCCGGGTGTGGTGGCACACCTGTAATCCCGGCACTTTGAGAGGCTGAGGCAGGCGGATCACTTGATATCAGGAGTTCAAGACAAGCCTGGCCAACGTAGTGAAATCCCATCTCTACCAAAAATACAAAAATTAGCCAAGCATGGTGGTGTGCACCTGTTATCCCAGCTACTCGGGAGGCTGAGGCAGGAGAATCGATTGTTATAGCGAACTGAGATTGTTCCACTGCACTCCAGCCTGGGGGACAGAGTGAGACTCTGCCCACCACCCTCCCCCTCCACCACACACACATACACACACCCCTAACTACTACCGTGTACAGTGATAGTTTCATTTTCACTGAAGAATTGTGTTCGATGATATGAGTATGTGATGTTGCATTTACTCATCCTCCTGGTGACAGTCATTTGTATGTTTTCAGCTTTCTGCTATTACAGACAGTGCTAAACATCCCTGTACCTGTCTTTAGTTTCAAAGGCTAGGTGGCTACACAATCCCAAACTGACAAGTACAGATAAAGGCACTGTTCTGGAAGGTCCAACTTAATGATCCATTGTTTAGAACCACAAAAGGCGGCCAGGCGCGGTGGCTCAAGCCTGTAATCCCAGCACTTTGGGAGGCCGAGGCGGGCGGATCACGAGGCCAGCAGATCGAGACCATCCTGGCTAACACGGTGAAATCCCGTCTCTACTAAAAATACAAGAAAATTAGCCAGGCGAGGTGGCGGGCGCCTGTAGTCCCAGCTACTCGGGAGGCTGAGGCAGGAGAATGGCTTGAACCCGGGAGGCGGAGCTTGCAGTGAGCCGAGATCGCGCCACTGCACTCCAGCCTGGGGCACAGACCAAGACTCCGTCTCAAAAAAAAAAAAAAAAAAAACCCACAAAAGGCAAGCAGCTGGAATGACTCCAGAGAAGTCAGTTCTACCCTGCAGGATGCAGGGAGTGGGAGAGGTGGAACTAACAGAGAAGTTATGTGTAGATTCATGTTAACCATCTGTGTCTCAGCCTCCCAGCTGAGAAAACTGCTGCTGGAGAGGGAGTCAGAGGAGAGGGACTAAGGGAACAGCAATCATTAGAAAGTCTATCTTAGGGTCTGTTGCTACACTGACCTCCTACAGCCTGAAAATGGGGGATATGGCCCAAGACAGAGGAGAAAACACATTTGGTGATAAGTCGTTTGAAGAAAAAAAGTCAGCTGAAAACTGGTCTGTTCCAGGTCACTTGCCTCATCTTTCTCTAGATTAATTTTTAACCAATAACTGGTCTCTTTCAAAGATGAGCAATGATCACAAAGATTTTTGCATAATTAATGCAGCTTCCAGTTGAACAAGGTGGTATTTATATCCTCCCCCACCCAAAACCCTACTGAAAAGCCAGTGAAGGAATAGAAAAGGGCCAATCCTCACCCGCACCCACATGACTCAGGAAACATCGGTAGATGGAGAAGCAACTAAGGTAGCAAAGTGCAGGAAGGTATGGTTTGACACGTCTGCAGACTCCATGAAGGCACCAGAGACTGTGTGTAAGGTGGGGGTGGAAACAGCTGAATATTGAATTGCTAGATCATAGGCCCTTTCCTCCACTCCTTAAAACCAGGGTGACCACCAGCATAAGCAGGATAATTGGGGATTCTGGCCTTGAAGGAACTAAATCTGAAATGCTCTGGACTTGGGGACACAGACCTTAAGGGCGCCAGTAGTTATGTGGAATTAGAAACACAGGGATTAAGAGGAGATCTGGCTGGGCACGGTGGCTCAAGCCCGTAATTCCAGCACTTTGGGAGGCCAAGGTGGGCAGATCACTTGAGGTCAGGAGTTCGAGACCAGCCTGACCAACATGGTACAACCCCATCTCTACTAAAAATACAAAAATTAGCTGGGTGTGGTGCCACATGCCGGTGGTCCCAGCTACTTGGGAGGTTGAGGCAGGAGAATGGCTTGAGCCTGGGAGGCGGAGGTTGTGGTGAACCAAGATCGCACCACTGCACTCCAGTCTGGGCAGCAGAGTGAGACTCTGTCTCAAAAAAATTAAAATTAAAATTGTGCATCAGTTTGACTCCAATAATAAATTACTGTAAACAATAGAAATGTCCATGAATAGGGGATTGGATTAAACAAAATGTGATATATCGTGTCAATGGAATGCTACTTAAATAATGTGAGAGTAGTATATTTGATGACATAAAAACATGCTTAGCATGTATGACATGAAGAAAACAGATTACAAAATAGCATGTAAGGCCGGGCACAGTGGCTCACACCTGTAATCCCAGCACTTTGGGAGGCTGAGGCAGGTGAATTGCTTGAGGTCAGGAGTTCGAGACCAGCCTGGCCAACATGGCAAAACCCCATCTCTACTAAAAATACAAGAATTAGCTGGGTGTGGTGGTGTGTGCCTGTAATTCCAGCTGCTCAGAAGACTGAGACATAAGAATTGCTTGAACCTGGGAGGCGCAGATTGCAGTGAGCTGAGATGGTGCCACTGCATCCCAGGCTGGGCAACAGAGCAAGACTCTGTCTCAAACAACAACAACAACAACAACCACAAAATAGCATGTATATGGTAATCTCATTTTGTGAGGAAAAATTATGTATGTATCTGTCTGGAAGGCTAAATACCAAATGTTAACCATGGAGGGGAGAAAAGTAAATTTGTTCCCTGAATGGTGAAACTTCCAACCCCCTTCCTTCACTTTGCTCCTAGATCATAAGTGGTCCCCACCTGCTACAGTTTAAATGTGTCCCCCAAAGTTCATGTACTGGGATCTTGATTCCCAGTGCAACAGTGTGGAGAGGTGGGATTTTTAAGAAGTGAGTAGGTCATGAGGGCTCTGTCCTCATGAATAAATTAATGCTATTATTTCAGGAATATGCTACTTATAAAAGGACAAGTTAGGCTCCCTTCCCTGACCACTCTCTCTTGCTCTCTCTTGCCCTTCCACATTCTGCCATGGGATGATGCCGTAAGAAGACTCTCATCAAAATCTGAGCAGATGCTAGCACCATGCTCTCAGACTAGAACCATGAGCCAGTAACTTCCTGCTTTTTATAAATTACCCAGTCTTAGATATTCTTTTATAGCAGCACAAAATGGACTAAGACACATAAGCAAAAAGTAAATGAAAAACATACATCAGAATAAGGATTACTTTGTGGAAAAGAGAGTCCAGTAAATACTTTATGATTTCAAAGACTGTATAGATGATGAAAGACTAAAATGATAGAAGTACAGTAATATGATTTGGATCTGTGTCTCCAACAAATCTCATGTCAAATTGTAATTCCCAGTGTTGGAGGTAGGGCCTGGAGGGAGGTGATTGGATTACAGGGGCAAATTTCTCATGAATGGTTTGGAACCATTCCCTCAGAGCTCTTCTTGTGATAGTGAGCGAGTTATCATAAGATCTGGTT
>NW_012107997.1:440916-454575 GCF_000951045.1 Mandrillus leucophaeus | reverse complement strand
GCCATTCTCCTGCCTCAGCCTCCCGAGTAGCTGGGACTACAGGCGCCCGCCACCTCGCCCGGCTAGTTTTTTGTATTTTTTTTAGTAGAGACGGGGTTTCACCGCATTAGCCAGGATGGTCTCGATTTCCTGACCTCGTGATCCGCCCGTCTCGGCCTCCCAAAGTGCTGGGATTACAGGCTTGAGCCACCGCGCCTGGCCGATCTGGTTGTTTAAAAGTTTGTGGCATCTTTCCCCTTCTGTCTCTTCCTCTTGTTCCCACCACGTAAAATGTAAAATGCCTGCTTCCCTTTTGCCTTCCACCATGACTGAAAGCTCCCTGAGACCTCCCCAGAAGGCAAGCAGAAGCTGCCATGCTTCTTGTACAGCCTGCAGAACCAGGAGCCAGTTAAACCTCTTTTCTTTATGAATTACCCAGTCTCAGGTATTTCTTTATAGCAATGTGAGAACAGACTAATACATACAGTCATGTTCTGCACAACAGTGTTTTGATTAAAAATGGACTGCGTATATGATGATGATCCCGTAAGATTATAATAGACCTGAAAAATTCCTGTTGCCTGGGACAAAATGTGGAGGTGGGAGACAGGGATATCAATGATCCTGACTTTGTGTAGGCCTAGGCTAATGTGAGTGTGTGTGTCTTAGTTGTTTTTGTTTGTTTGTTTGTTTGATGCAAGTTCTCACTCTGTCACCACCCAGGCTAGAGTGCTCACTGCAACCTCAAATTCAGGATCTCAAACGATGCTCCCACCTCAGCCTCCCAAAGTGCTGGGATTACAGGTGTGAGCCACTATGCCTGGTCACATTTTTCCATTTTTAAACATTTTATTTTTAAAAATTTTTGGGCTAGGCACAGTGGTGTGAGCCTGTAATCCCAACACTTTGGGATTACACTTGAGCTCAGGAGTTTGAGACTAGCCTGGGCAACATAGTGAGACCTCATCTCTACAAAAAATAAGCAAGCTTAGCTAGGTGTGGTGGTGTGTGCCTAAAGTCCCAAACTACTTAGGTGGCTAAAGTGAGAGGATCGCTTGAGCTCAGGAGGTCAAGGTTGCAGTGAGCCAATATTGAGCCACTGCACTCCAGCCTGAGCAACACAGGGAGAGCCTGTCTCAAAAAACAAAACAAACAAAACAAAAAACTTTTGACTAGGCGTGGTGGCTCATACCTGTAATCCCAGCACTTTGGGAGTCTGAGGTGAGAGGATTGCTTGAGCCTGGGAGTTCGAGACTAGCCTAGGCAAGTCTTGTCTCTACAAAGAAAACTTTAAAAATTAGGCCAGCATGGCAGTACTCATCTGTACTCCCAGCCACTGGATGGAAGGTGGAGGGCTGAGGTGGGTGGATCACCTGAGCCCAGGAGGTTGAGGCTGCAGTGAGCCCTGATAATGTGACTGCACTCTGGCCTGCATGACAGAGTGAGACCCTGTCTCAAAAAAGAAAAAAGAAGGCCAGGCGTGGTGGTTCACACCTGTAATCCCAGCACTTTGGGAGGCTGAGGCGGGCGGATCACAAGGTCAGGAGTTCAAGACCAGCCTGACCAACATGGTGAAACCCTGTCTCCACTAAAAATACCAAAGTTAGTGGGCATGGTGGCGCATGCCTGTAATCCCAGCTACTCAGGAGACTGAGGCAGTAGAATTGCTTGAACTGGGAGGTGGAGGTTGCAGTGAGCCGAGATCGTGCCGTTGCATTTCAGCCTGGGCTACAGAGGGAGACTCTGTGTCAAAAAAAAAAAAAAAAAAGAGAGAGAGAGAAAAGAAAAGAAAGAAAATATTTTTGTAAAGATGTACAATGTGTTTGTGTTTTAACCTAAGTGTTATCAGAGAAGAGTCAAAAAGGTTTTAAAAATTAAAAAGGGCCAGGTGCGGTGGCTCACACCTGTAATCCCAGTGCTTTGGGAGGCCGAGGTGGGTGATTCACGAGGTCAGGAATTCAAGACCAGCCTGGCCAAAATGGTAAAACTCCGTCTCTACTAAAAACACAAAAATTAGCATGGTTTGGTGTCAGGCGCCTGTAATCCGAGCTACTTGGGAGGCTGAGGCAGAGAATTGCTTGAAAGTGGGAGGTGGAGGTTGCAGCGAGCTGAGATAGCACCACTGCACTCCAGCCTGGGCAACAAAGTGAGACTCCATCTCAAAAAAAAAAAAAAAAGTCATGCTTTTGTTTTTTAAGAAAATGTGGCCGGGTGCCATGGCTCACTTGATCCCGGGAGGTGGAGCTTGCAGTGAGCTGAGATTGAGCCACTGCAGTCCAGCCTGGGCGACAGAGTGAGATTCTGTCTAAAAAAAAGAAAAAAAAGAAAAAGTGGGCCTGGGCGCAGTGGCTCACGCCTTTAATCCCAGTACGTTGGAAGGCTGAGGCGGGCGGATCGCCTGAGGTCAGAAGTTCGAGATTAGCCTGGCCAACTTGGCAAAACCCTGTCTCTACTAAAAATACAAAAATTAGTTGGACATGATAGCGAGCGCCTGTAATTCCAGCTACTTGGGAGGCTGAGGCAGGGAAATCACTTGAACCCGGGAGGTGGAGCTTGCAGTGAGCCAAGATCATGCCACTGCACTACAGCCTGGACAACAGAGAGAGACTCTGTCTCAAAAAAAAAAAAAAAGAAAATGTGGTCTCATTTTTTTGTACTGCTACCATGGGTATTTCCATTCTCTGTAAACTATTTCTCTTTGTCACCTACACATGTGCACACACACAAACACACACAATCTTTCATTCTCATTTTTATCTGTATATTTACATAGAAACATCTGGAATGATAGTTACTAAATGTCAACAGTGAATTATTCTGAGTGGAGGAATTTAGATCAAATTTATTTTATTTTTGTTTTTTACTTTTTTTCCTTGAAAAATTTTGGTATGCTTCAAATTTTTATAATACAGTGAAAGTTCAATAACTATGTGTAGACCAGACACATAGACCAAGACCATGGTTATGTATAGAATAAGCCAGATTATTAGATTTTCTGGTTTATTCTGTATCAATCTATTGCTATTCGAAGGTATCAGAATTTCACAAATATATGTGTAATGTACTTTATTAATATGTTCATAGCCTTATGAATATGATTTAAGTAATATCTATACTATAATAGTATGTTCTAGTTGAATTACATTGTAAATATAATTGGCTGTAGTAAAGACACATTAGTAATTCAATACCTGAAAATGCAATGTATAATGCAGATTATAATTTGGTATATAACAGTAGATGCACTACCTGTGTGGAGTTTATTTGAAAAATGAAACAAATGCATTGCAGGAGATTTGTGGGCAGCATAGTCTCTATCTTTGAAGATATATATTTATATACAATTTAGAAAAACTACTGTATTTGTGACAAACTGAAATTTTCTTTTATTATCAGGAACTTTCACAGTATGTATAATAACTTAATTTAAATTTCTGTACCTCTTAAAACTTAACCAAAATGGGCCAGGCGCCGTGGCTCATGCCTGTAATCTCACCCAGCACTTTGGGAAGCTGAGGCAGGCAGATCACCTGAGGTCAGGAGTTCGAGGCCTGCCTGGCCAACATGGTGAAACCACATCTCTACTAAAAATACAAAAATTAGCCAGGCGTGGTGGCACGTGCCTATAGTCCCAGCTACTCGGGAGGCTGAGGCAGGAGAATGGCTTGAATTCAGGAGGCGGAGGTTTCAGTGAGCCGAGATTGTGCTATTGCACTCAAGTCTGGGTGACAGAGCAAAACTCTGTCTCAAAAAAGAAAAAAAAAAAAAAAAACCTGAAAAAAAATTTAAGCAAAATGGTTACTCCATAATAAAAATAAATTTTACTTATTGACACATCCACTCAAAATTTGTTTTAAAACTACTATAGTGGATGTTGCCAGCTGACTGTAATTCCATCATATAAATGTGTTGGCAAATTCTCTATTGTTAGATAGTTAGGTCATTTCTAGTTTTTTTGCTAGTATAAACAGTTTTGCTAGCATCCTTAATTATTTCTTCCATAGAAATTTCTAGAAGAATTGCTGTGTCAAAGGGAATGTAAGTTCTGAAAGTGTTTTGTGTGTATTACCAAGTTGCTTGCCAGAGAGGCCCATCGAGTTGCACATTCTTACTGACAGTTCAGGGAAGAGTTCTTGCCTGTCTACGCCCTCACTATCACAAGGTGTTATTCTAGGCCACATGAACTCTGAACCTTCTTCTCAGGTGCCTGGAGAAATGTCCTTACTAATAAAGACTTAAGAGTATTGTTTGTGCCCCAAGAGAGTGGCTGGTGGGCCATGGGCTGGGCTTACCACTATGTCCAGCTAATTTTTGTATTTTTTTGTGGAGACAGGGTTTCACCATGTTGGCCAGGCTGATCTCAAACTCCTGATCTCAAGCGGTCCACCTGCCTCAGCCTCCCAAAGTGTTGGGATTACAGGCATGAGCCACCACAACCTAGCCTAGGCCTTCCATTTAGGAGGATTTTGGGATCTCAATGGGTCACCATCCCAGGGACTTCTTGTCTGCATACATTTTTAAAGAGTGGGGTACATTGACTGATCTGAAGGTAGTGAGTTATCTGAATTGATTGTTCACTGTCAGTTACAGATCAAACTCCTTGTTCTACTCTTTCTTCCCTTCTCATTGCTGCATTTGACTAGTCTTTAAAAAAAATAAAACTTAGAAAAAAGAAAAGAGTGGGGTGCAGAAAAACCAGTTGGAAGCCCCATGGACACATGGGGGATTGTCCACTGCGGACTTCATAGTAGATGATCCTGCTGGGCCAGTTCTTTGGGAAACCTCTGATGTCGGTATCTGCACGGCTTTCTTTTCTTTTCTTTCTTTTTTTGTTTTTTTTAATTGGCTTGGTCAGATTTCCTGGAAATGTTTCTTCCAATCTCCTACCCAGATGGAAAAAATGTGACTGCCAGAGTTCTGGTTACTGAGTGGGGGACAAGAGATGTCGGTATCTTCATTTAGTGTGAAGGGTGATCCTACTCCAATAAGATACCCGAGCCCTCAACTGTAACTGATGACTCTTAGCACAGAAAACCTCAGTTTTATCCTTTCCTAGTAGAAGCCACGAGCGTCTTTTGCTGGGGTGGAGGAGGGACAGTCACTCACTGGAAGGCAATGGGGGAGGGATTGAGGTCTAACTGCTGCTGCTGCTGCTTCTTTTTTTTTTTTTGAGACAGAGTCTTGCTCTGTTGCCCAGGCTGGAGTGCAGTGGCGCGATCTCAGCTCACTGCAACCTCCGCCTCCTGGGTTCAAGCGATTCTCCTGCCTCAGCCTCCTGAGTAACTGGGATTACAGGTGCATGCCACCGCGCCCAGCTAATTCTTGTATTTTTAGTAGAGACTGGGTTTCACCATGTTGGCCAGGCTGGTCTCGAACTTCTGACTTCAGGTGATCCACCCGCCTTGGCCTCCCAAAGCGGTGGGATTACAGGCGTGAGCCACTGCGCCCAGCCCTAACTGTTTCTAAAATAGACATTTAATGAGTCTTCATTTTTAGGCTCATCTTTAACCTTACTTCAGGTGGTACCTGGAGGCTTTTAGGGGATTCTTGGGTTACTACTTTGTTACCACTTGTTTTTTCCTGCAGCTGACAGTATTCAACATTCTCAACATTCTCAGTTCTTCTCAGTAATCACCGATATCTAGCTTCCAAAATCTGTTGCTCTATCTCCTCACAGGTTCTCTTTGTTTTTATTCATTTATGTCTATTTACAAATTCCTCCACCAGCATGTTAGTGGATTCTAGAGGGGAAATATTCATTGATTTCTGCCACCTTTTTGTTGTCGTTATTTTAAATTTTACATAGGGAAATACATTTGACTCTCAAACAGGGCAACAAAACCCCTGGAGAGTGACACATTGACCCCCTTTAAGTGACACTTTGGTCCAGTTTGAGTCAGGTGTTCCCCTCTACCAATTAATTTTGGCAAGAGGAGTACAGCACCATGATTGTATGTGGGAATAGGCCCCTGTCCCAAGAGGGACCGATAGTGTGGCAGGGACAGTGGAGACACATTACACACATGGTGGCTCACACAGTCACAGAGATGGAGAAGGACAATCCCTAGAAAAGGGACCCTACGCAGCTCCTGGTGGGAGCTGATGTTCACAGGAAACCTGATGCTCGCTGCACCTGGATGGGACGAGGGAGCTGACAGGGCCTCTCTATCTGTGACTGTAGGTATGATATAATCCTCTTTGGAAATAACCTCACGAGTCTAAATTTGAGACCTGTTGTGAAAGTGAGGCCCAGACCCCACTGCCCTCCTGCCCGCCACCCTATGCGCCTCCGTGCTAGGGCCAGGATGGGAGCCATTTGGGACCTGGGAAGAAACATGGCCTGCTTGAGAACCTGGCCAAAATGACCCTCTTCTGGAATTTATTTTGGCTACATGAATAAACAGATGTTTCCAAACGTCTTATCCTCAGTCTTCTGCTCTTTTCTCTCTACGCAGATTCTGCTCTTTTCTCTCTACGCAGATTCAGCGATTACATCTCTATGGGTATCTGTAAACCCCCACGACCTCTCCCTCACCTTCAGTCCCACACTTCCACCCGCCTGAGGAACTCTTCCACTCTGTTGTCTCACCCACGTTGGCCCCAGGGTTTAATGCTCCAAATTGACCTCATCATTCTTGCACCTCCCAGGCTTGAAACCTAGGAATTATTTTCAACTCCTACCTCTCCCTTGGCACAGGTACCCAATTAGTCACCATTTTAATCATCCGCTGCTGGTAATGACTGTGACATTTATCCTATTGTATCTGGCAGTGAGAGGGCTGTGGCTGTCAAGTTGACACACAAATCAGGCAGAATAAAACCCCACCCAGAAAAGGCTGGCGTCAGCATGGAACTCTGTTGGAAACATCAAAAACCGTCTGTGGGCTGGGTGCAGTGGCTCATGCCTGTAATCCTAGCACTTTGGGAAGCCAAGGCAGGAGAGTCACTTGAGCCAAGGAGCTCAAGACCAGCCTGAGCAACATAGTGAGACCCCATTTCTTTTATTTATTTATTTAAAAACATTTTTTTAATTTTGTTTTTGAGACAGAGTATCTCTCACTGTTGCCCAGATGGTAGTGCAGTGGTGCGATCTTGGTTCACTGCAACCTCTGCCTCCCAGGTTCAAGCGATTCTCCTGCCTCAACCTCCAGAGTAGCTGGGATTACAGGCATGCGCCACCATTCCCGACTAAGTTTTTGTATTTAGTAGAGACACGGTTTCACCATGATGGTCAGGCTGGTCTCGAACTCCAGGTGTGAGCCACCATGCCCGGCCAAGACCCCATTTCTATTACACAAATAATTAGCCAGGTGTGGTGGCTTGCACCTGTAGTCCCACACATTCGGGAGGTTGAGGTGGGAATTTGAGGCTGCAGTGAACCATGATCATACTACCACACTCCAACCTGGGCAACTGAATGAGGTCCTGTCTAAAAAAAAAAAAAAAAAAGTGGTGTTATGGTGGGGCTGATGGGAGGGGATGGGGAGATATGATCAAGGCCAAGCCAGAGTGACAGCAGATCCAATAAGCGGAGTGAGCAGAGGAATGAAGTTATGAGCCGAGAGCCCACTCAGCGGCTGAGTTCAAACTTGAAGGCTCTGGGGGAGGAGCACCTAACATTTGTTGGGCATCTGCTAAGCAATCAAGGACTTTTGTGTATTTATTACCGTCATCCTGGCAGCAAGACATGGGATAGATGGTGAATCTGACATTTGCCCAGCACCTTTGGTTTTTGTTTTCTTTTCACAAACACTAATTCATTTGATTCCGTGGTAACCCAGTGAAGTGGTCAGAGCCCTCTTTGGTGAACGTGAAAACTGAAGCCAAAAGTCCTCCATGTCTTCGTTACTCAAAGTGTGGTCATCAGTATCACCTGGGAGCTTGTTAGAAACACAGATCTCCAGCTTATCCCAGGCTCACCCACTGGAATGCGTATTTAAACAAGAAGCCCAGAGATTCATGGGCACATTAAAGCTGATCTATGTGACTGCTGGAGGAGTCTGAACCAGCCTTACACAGCTAAGTCTGCCCCTGGTCAGCAACGTGTGGCATAAACGCCAAGGTTACCTACAACTCTGAGACAAGCTCGGCCATCAGCGGGGAGTGAGGCTGACAGAGCTGAGGTTTGGGTGGTGAGAGGAGCGCCGAAAAGGGAAGTCAAGTCAAGGGTTGTTTGTGGGGATTATGCTGTGTGCCCACTGCTGTGGCTCCAGGCATCAGGTGCTCCAGAACTGACAATGCAGCTGAAGATTGGGAAGCATGAGACCATCAGGGAAGATGGCAGCCCAGCCCATGGAGGCAAGCAAAGTAGTGTGACTGAAGAGTTAGTGCTGGAGGAGGCATAGTCCCCTGGGAGTGGAGGGCCTCTCCGAGTGAGAGAGAAGGCAGGAGGAGGTGAGTAGGCCTGGGATGTGGAGGGCCCTGCACACCCGGCCGGGGAGTGCAGGCTTGGTCTAGGGGCAGTGGAAAGTCTACGCTGGAGAGGTGTCCTGTGCCTCTTCCTCCACCCTCTGTTTCCCTCACTGGCATCTCCTCATGGAAACATCTGCTTGATAATCTTGACAGTCTCCTCTGGTACATCATAGCTCGTAGACCTGTTCCCAGCCAAGTCTCAACAACCAGGATTGAGCCCATCCTGCCCTTTCCCTCTTCCTTAGCCTTTTCACCTTCCTGACTTTTCACCCAGTCACTGGCCACTCACATTGGGACTGAACTCAGACTCCTCCCGGTCCTGTAACCTCCACACTGCATTGCTCTTTGAGTTATCTCTGCTAAAAATCCTTCATCATCCCTAAGCAGCCTCCCCACCTGCAGTGTCTCCAACCCACTCTCAGGCTTCCTTTGTTGGGTCCAAATTCCTCAGCCTGAGCTACTTTTCATAGCTCTCTATAGCTTCCTCCTACCTTATCTTACCTGTCACTGCTCCCAGGGTCCCAATTCCCCCTCCTTCCCACCCTGCTTCCACTCCTGCCCTCTGATCTCCTTGTCCCTTCCTACTTGTCTGTCCCCTGCTGGTGAGTGGTGAAGCCAGCTGGACTTCCTGGGTCGAGTGGGGACTTGGAGAAGTTTTCTGTCTTACAAGAGAATTTTAAAATGCACCAATCAGCACTCCGTAGCTAGCTAGAGGTTTGTAAAATACACCAATCAGTGCTCTGTAAAAACGCACCAATCAGCACTCTGTGGCTAGCTGGAGGTTTGTAAAATGGACCAATCAGCAGGGCACGGGCGAGGACAAGTAAGGGAATAAAAGCTAGCCACCCTCAGCCAGCAATGGCAACCCACTTGGGTCCCCTTCCACGCTGTGGAAGCTTTGTTCTTTCGCTCTTCACAATAAATCTTGCTGCTGCTCACTCTTTGGGTCCGTGCCACCTTTAAGAGCTGTAACACTCACCACGAAGGTCCGCGGCTTCATTCTTGAAGTCAGCGGGACCACAGACCCACCAGAGAGAACCAACTCTGGACACATCTTCGCAACCATGAGGGGACTATTGCCAAGTGGTGAGTACCATCGGACCTTTTTTGCTTACTATTCTGTCCTACTTTTCCTTAGAATTTGGGGGCTAAACACCGGGCACCTGTCAAGCAGTTAAAAGCGGCTAGTGCAGCTGCCGGACTAAAGACACGGGTGTCAGGCCTTCTGGGAAAGGGCTCTCTAACAACCCTGACTCTTTGGCATTGGGAGCGTTGGTTTTCCTGGAACCAGCTTCCGCTTTTCGTGTACTTCTGGGCTGAGCCGAGGGTCAACAGAGAGGAAAGCCACTCAGCTCCGGGATTCCAACAAAAAGTTGGTTGGCCCTGTAGCCATGAGCAGAACTCTCAAAATCACATCACCCAAGCGACACTTGCCCATCTATTCTATGTATCCTGACTCTTGCCTCCTGGGTCCTAACACCTCTCAGACAAACTTCCTCTCGCCTCTCTTCTCTGGGGCTAGTCCCACCTCTAAAAACCACTCCCTGTTTGTGGTACTTTTCCAGTTTCTTCTATAAGAATGATTTCTAGTATAATTTTGGGACTCTGTTCCTTTCTTTAGGCAGCCAGGTTCACCAATCAGAAAGACATAATTTTTGCCCAAAGCCCCATTTTGTCAGGGGGAACTATCTGGAATTTTAGGATCCCTCCTCAGACTAGCAGGCCTAACAAAGGCTATTCCCAAAGCTAGGATATGGGGAGCCTCAGAAATGATATCCTTCCTATTCATATGATGAGAAGTGAGGACAAAAGGCGTCACTCTTCCTACCCTAGAAATCCCTTCCCTCCCTCAGGGTATGGCCCTCCACTCAATTTTTGGGGCATATAATCTTTATAGGATAAGGGTAAGGTCCCAGTGCTAACAGGAAAAAATGCTTAGTACACTAATAGGTTTTCAAGAATGCATTAGTAAGGGCCACTAAATCTGACCTTCCTCGGTCCTCCTTGTGGTCTAGGAGGAAAACTAGTGCTTTTGCTGCTGCATCGGTGAGCGCAACTATTCCTATCAACAGGGTCCAGGGACCACTGTGGATTCTTGAGCAAGAGGGGGATCTGCTGCTGTGTTGGTGAGTGCAGCTATTCCTATCAGCAGGGTCCAGGGACCATTGCGGGTTCTTGAGCAAGGGGGGGAAAACAAACAAACCAAAACCATGGGCGTTTTTTTTCTTTCAGATGGGAAACACTCAGGCATCAACAGGCTCACCTTGAAATGCATCCTAAGCCATTGGGACCAATTTGATCTGCAAACCCTGAAAAAGAGGTGGCTCATTTTTTCCTGCACTTTGGCCTGGCCCCAGTATTCTCTCTCTGATGGGGAAAAATGGCCACCTGAGGGGAGTATAAATTACAATATTATCCTGCAGTTTGACCTTTTCTGTAAGAGGGAAGGCAAATGGAGTGAGATACCTTATGTCCAAGCTTTCTTTTCATTGAAGGATAATCCACAACTATGCAAAACTTGCAGTTTACATCCCACAGGAGGACCTCTCAGCTTACCTCTATATCCTAGTCTTCCTATAGCTCCCCTTCCTATTAAAGGTAAGCCTCCTCTAATCTCCCCCACCCAGAAGGAAACAAGAAAAGAAATCTCCAAAGGACCACAAAAAAAACCCTGGCTATTGGTTATGTCCCCTTGAAGCTGTAGGGGGAGGGGAATTTGGCCCAACCCGGGTACATGTCCCCTTCTCCCTCTCTGATATAAAGCAGATCAAGGTAGACCTGGGGAAGTTTTCAGATGATCCTGTTGGGTATACAGATGTCTTATAGGGTCTAGGGCAAACCTTTGACCTCATTTGGAGAGATGTCATGCTATTGTTAGATAAAACCCTGGTCTTTAATGAAAAGAATGCGGCTTTAGCTGCAGCCCAAGAGTTTGGAGATACATGGTATCTTAGTCAAGTAAATGATAGAATGACAGCTGAAGAAAGGGACAAATTCCCTACCGGTCAGCAAGTTATCCCCAGTATGGATCCTCACTGGGACCTCGACTCAGATCATGGGGACTGGAGTCATAAACATCTGTTGACCTGTGTTCTAGAAGGACTAAGGAAAATTAGGAAAAAGCCCATGAATTATTCAATGATGTCTATCGTAACTCAGGGAAAGGAAGAAAATCCTTCTGCCTTCCTCAAGCAGCTATGGGAGGCCTTAAGAAAATATACTCCCTCCCAACTCCCTCGAGGGTCAGTTGATCCTCAAAGATAAGTTTGTTACCCAGTCAGCTGCAGATATCAGAAGAAAGCTCCAAAAATGAGCCCCAGGCCCTGAACAAAATCTGGAGGCGTTATTAAACCTGGCAACCTCGGTGTTCTATAATGGGGACCAAGAGAAACAGGCCAAAAAGTAAAAGTGAGATCAGAGAAAGGCTGCAGCCTTTGTCATGGCCCTCAGACAAACAAACCTTGTGGTTCAAAAGGACAGAAAATGGAGCAGGCCAATCACCTGGTAGGGCTTGTTATCAGTGCGGTTTGCAAGGACACTTTAAAAAAGATTGTCCAATGAGAAACAAGTCACCCCCTTGCTCTTGTCCACTATGCTGAGACAATCACTGGAAGGTGTACTGCCCCAGAGGACAAAGGTTCTCTGGGCCAGAAGCCCCCAACCAGATGATCCAACAACAGGACTGAGGGTGCCCAGGGCAAATGCTAGCTCATGTTATCACCCTCACTGAGCCCCAGGTACGTTTAACCATTGAAGACAAGGAAATTGACTTCCTCCTGGACACTGCTGTGGCTTTCTCAGTGTTAATCTCCTGTCCTGGATGACTGTCCTCAAGGTCTGTTACCATCCGAGGAATCCTGGGACAGCCTGTAACCAGGTATTTCTCCCACCTCCTCAGCTGTAATTGGGAGACTTTGCTCTTTTCACATGCCTTTCTTGTTATGCCTGAAAGTCCCATACCCTTATTAGGGAGGGACATATTAGCCAAAGCTGGAGCTATTATCTACATGAATATGGGGAACAAGTTACCCATTTGTTGTTCCCTGCTTGCCCAGTCCAAATCAGGCTAAAAGGCCCCACCACTTTACCTTATCAAAGGCAATATCCCTTAAGGCCTGAAGCTCATAAAGGATTACAGGATATGGTTAGACATTTAAAAGCTCTAAGCTTAGTAAGAAAATGCAGCAGTCCCTGCAACACCCCAATTCTAGGAGTTCAAAAATTGAATGGTCACTGGAGACTAGTGCAAGATCTTAGACTCATCAATGAGGCAGTAATTCCTCTCTATCCAGTTGCGCCCAACCCCTATACCCTGCTCTCTCAAATACTAGAGGAAGCAGAATGGTTCAAGGTTCTGGACCTCAAGGATGCCTTCTTCTCTATTCCCCTGCACTCTGACTCCCAGTATGTGGATGATTTCCTTTTGGCTGCCAGTTCAGAAGCCTCGTGCCAGCAGGCTACTCTAGATCTCTTGAACTTTCTAGCTAATCAAGGCTACAAGGCATCTAAATGGAAGGCCCAGCTCTGCCTATAACAAGTCAAATATCTAGGCCTAATCTTAGCCAGAGGAACTAGGGCCCTCAGCAAGGAATGAATACAGCCTATACTGGCTTATCCTTGCCCTAAGACACCAAACAGTTGCAGGGGTTCCTTGGAATTACCAGCCTTTGCCAACTATGGATCCCCGATACAGCAGGATAGTCAGGCCCCTCTATACTCTAATCAAAGAGACCCAGAGGGCAAATACTCATCTAGTAGAATGAGAACCAGAGGCAGAAACAGCCTTCAAAACCTTAAAGCAGGCCCTAGTACAAGCTCCAGCCTTAAGCCTTCCCACAGGACAAAACTTCTGTTTATATGTCATGGAGAGATCCAGAATAGCTCTTGGAGTCCTTACTCAGACTCATGGGACAACCCCACAACCAGTGGCATACCTAAGAAAGAAAACTGATATAATAGCAAAAGGCTGGCCTCACTGTTTATGGGTAGTTGCGGTGGTGGTCATCTTAGTATCAGAGGCTATCAAAATAATACAAGGAAAGGATCTCACTGTCTGGACTACTCATGATGTAAATGGCATATTAGTTGCCAAAGGAAGTTTATGGCTATCAGACAACTGCCTGCTTAGATACCAGGTGCTACTCTTTGAGGGACCGGGGCTTCAAATATGGACATGTGTGACCCTCAACCCTGCCACTTTTCTCCCAGAGGATGGGGAAACAATTGAGCATGACTGCCAACAAATCGTAGCCCAGACTTATGCTGCCC
>NW_012107997.1:436870-440571 GCF_000951045.1 Mandrillus leucophaeus | reverse complement strand
TTGCATGCAGTGCAAAAACCCAAGGAGGTGGCAGTCTTACATGGCTGAAGTCATCAAAAAGGGGAAGGAGAGGGGAGAACAGCAGCATAAGCAGCTGGCAGAGGCAGGGAAAGATCAGCAGAGGGGAAAGAGAGACAGAGGGGAAAGACGGAAAGTCAAAGAGAGAGATAGAAGTAGTTAAGAAAAAACACTGTATCCTATTCCTTTAAAAGCCAGGGTAAATTTCTGTCTATCCAGCCAAGGCATATTCTTCTTATGTTGAACTTCAACCTTTATCTGGCTCCCCACCAACTGGACAGGCATCTGCACTTTAGACTTCCCAAGTCCCAGCATTAACATTGCCCCAGGAAATCAGACTCTATCAGTGCTCCTCAAAGCTCAAGTCCATCAGTGCAGGGCCATATAACTAATACCCCTACGTATAGGGTTAGGAATGGCCACTGCTGCAGGAACCAGAATAGCAGGTTTGTCCGCTTCACTATCCTACTACCACACACTCTCAAAGGATTTCTCAGACAGTTTGCAAGAAATAAAAAAAATCTATCCTTATTCTGTGATCCCAACTAGACTCTTTGGCAGCAGTGACTCTCCTCACTGCTGAGAAAGGAAGACTCTGCACCTTAGGGGAAGAGTGTTGTTTTCACACTAAGCAGTCAGGGATAGTATGAGACACCGCTCAGAGTTTACAGGAAAAGGCTTCTGAAATCAGACAACGCCTTTCAAACTCTTATACCAACCTCTGGAGTTGGGCGACATGGCTTCTCCCCTTTCTAGGTCCTGTGACAGTCATCTTGCTATTACTCGCCTTTGGGCCCTGTATTTTTAACCTCCTTTTCAAATTTGTTTCCTCCAGGATCAATGCCATCAAGCTACAGGTGGTAGGAGGAACCCCAAATAAGCTCAACTAACAACTTCTACCAAGGACCCCTGGACCGACCCACTGACCCTTTGGCTGACCTAGAGAGTTCCCCTCTGGGGAACACTACCACTGCAGGGCCCCTTCTTTGCCCCTATCCAGCAGGAAGTACCTAGAGCGGTCATTGTCCAATTCCCAACAGCAGTTGGGGTGTCCTGTTTAGAGAGGGGATTGACAGGTGAACCCAGCTGGACTTCCTGGGTTGAGTAGAGACTTGGAGAACTTTTCTGTCTTACAAGAGGATTGTAAAATGCACCAATCAGCACTCTGTATCTAGCTAGAGGTTTGTAAAATGGACCAATCGGCAGGACATGGGCAGGGACAAGTAAGGGAATAAAAGCTGGCCACCCCCAGCCAGCAGTGGCAACCCACTCGGGTCCTCTTCCACGCTGTGGAAGCTTTGTTCTTTCGTTCTTCACAATAAATCTTGCTGCTGCTCACTCTTTGGGTCCGTGCCACCTTTAAGAGCTGTAACACTCACCACAAAGGTCCGTGGCTTCATTCTTGAAATCAGTGAGACTACGAATCCATCGGAAGGAACTAACTCTGGACACACTGGGAGAGACCGCCTTTCTATGTTTCCTCTGGCCAAAGCCTGACTGTCTTTCTATGCCCATTATACATCATTATACATGCCTTTACTTCCTTCCTGTTGGCATTAGAAGATTAGAATGCAGGATTTGTGACTAGTGGATGGGTTATAATATTTCTTTTTTTTTTTTTAGACAGAGTCTTGCTCTGTCGCCCAGGCTGGAGTGCAGTGGCCGGATCTCAGCTCACTGCAAGCTCCTCCTCCTGGGTTTACGGCATTCTCCTGCCTCAGCCTCCCGAGTAGCTGGGACTACAGGCGCCCGCCACCACGCCTGGCTAATTTTTGTATTTTTAGTAGAGACGGGGTTTCATCGTGTTGGCCAGGCGCCCGCCACCTCACCCGGCTGGTTTTTTATTTTTTATTTTTGTATTTTTTAGTAGAGACAGGGTTTCATCGTGTTAGCCAGGATGGTCTCAATCTCCTGACCTCGTGATTCGCCCGTCTCAGCCTCCCAAAGTGCTGGGATTACAGGCTTGAGCCACCGCACCCAGTCAATTTTTTTTTTTAAACTGAGTCTTGCTCTGTCATCCAGGCTGGAGTGCAGTGGCATGAACATGGCTCACTGCAGCCTCGACTTCCTGGGGTCAAGTGATCCTCCTGCTTCAGCCTCCCATGTAGCTGGGACCACAGGCATCCACTATCATGCCTGGCTAATTTTTTTTTTTTTTGGAGTTTCTTTGTTTCTTTCTTTCCCTTCCTTCCTTCCTTCCTCCCTCCCTCCCTCTCTCTCTTTTTTTCCTTCCTTCTTTCTCTCTCTGTTTTTGACAGAGTCTCACACTATTGCCCAGGCTGGAGTACAATGGCATGATCTTGGCTCGCTGCAACATCCGCCTCCCAGGTTCAAGCAATTCTCCTGCCTCAGCCTCCCAAGTAGCTGGGATTACAAGTGCACGCCACCACACCTAGCTAAATTTTGTATTTTTAGTAGAGACAGGGTGTCACCATGTTGGGCAGTCTGGTCTTGATCTCCTGACCTCAGGTGATCGCCTGCCTTGGTCTCCCAAAGTGCTGAGATTACAGGTGTGAGCCACCGCACCTGGTCTCCTTACATATTTTAAGTTTGGCCTAAAGGTTTCTCTGTACATCGTGAACTACAGCCTAAATGGAAGTGTAAACAAACTGTGATCTACTCTCGTGCCAATCACTGAGTTTTGGCCAATCAAATGTGGCCAACTCTTCAAACTGTGTTCAAATAAGGCAAATGCAAAGCTGTAACCAATCCAGCTGTTTCTGAGCATCGCTTCCGTTTTCTGTATGTCACTTTCCTTTTTCTGTCCATAAATCTTCTTCCACCACGTGGCTACACTGCAGTCTCTGGGCCTACTCTGGCTCAGGAGGCTGCCTGATTCGGGAATCATTCGTTGCTCAGCTTTTACATTTAATTCAGCTGAAGCTTTTCTTTTAACAGGAACTATGTACCACACACTGTTCTACCCCCTAGGCTCTAGCAGGAAACGATTCCGGCAAATTCTTCATCCTCATTGAGTTTTTATAGTTTAGAGAGGAGAGGGACATAATCAATAGCCTAGAAGAAGCGTAGTGGCTCATGCCTGTAATCCCAGCACTTTGGGAGGCTAAGGCAGAAGAATCCCTTGAGTCCAGGAGTTCAAAACCAGTCTGGGCAATATAGTGAGACCCCCCATCTCTACAAAAAATTAAAATATTAGCCAGGTATGGTGGCACAGACCTGTAGCTCCATTTACTCAGGAGGCTGAGACTGGAGGATGGTTTGAGCCTGGGAGACTGAGACTACAGTGAGCCATGATACTACCACTGCACTCCAGCCTGAGCAACAGAGCACAGGACCCTGTCTCAAAAAAAAAAAAAAAAAAAAAGTCAGGCGCAGTGGCTCACACCTGTAATCCCAGAACTTTGGGAGGCCAAGGTGAGCTGATCACTTGAGGTCAGGAGTTTGAGACCAGATTAATCAATACGGCAAAACACAATCTCTACTAAAAATACAAAAATTAGCCAGGCATTGTGGCAGACGCCTGTAATCCCAGTTACTCGAGAGGCTGAGGCAGGAGAAACACTTGAACCCAGGAGGCAGAAGTTGCAGCGAGCCGAGATCGTGGCACTGCACTCCAGCCTGGGGGACAGAGTGAGACTTCTTTGCCCCTGTCGAGCAGGGAGTAGCTAGAGCAGTCATCGCCCAATTCAGGAAATTTGGAAATTAGTGATTTTTTTTTTTTT
>NW_012107997.1:431278-436820 GCF_000951045.1 Mandrillus leucophaeus | reverse complement strand
CCCTTGAGTCCAGGAGTTCAAAACCAGTCTGGGCAATATAGTGAGACCCCCCATCTCTACAAAAAATTAAAATATTAGCCAGGTATGGTGGCACAGACCTGTAGCTCCATTTACTCAGGAGGCTGAGACTGGAGGATGGTTTGAGCCTGGGAGACTGAGACTACAGTGAGCCATGATACTACCACTGCACTCCAGCCTGAGCAACAGAGCACAGGACCCTGTCTCAAAAAAAAAAAAAAAAAAAAAGTCAGGCGCAGTGGCTCACACCTGTAATCCCAGAACTTTGGGAGGCCAAGGTGAGCTGATCACTTGAGGTCAGGAGTTTGAGACCAGATTAATCAATACGGCAAAACACAATCTCTACTAAAAATACAAAAATTAGCCAGGCATTGTGGCAGACGCCTGTAATCCCAGTTACTCGAGAGGCTGAGGCAGGAGAAACACTTGAACCCAGGAGGCAGAAGTTGCAGCGAGCCGAGATCGTGGCACTGCACTCCAGCCTGGGGGACAGAGTGAGACTTCTTTGCCCCTGTCGAGCAGGGAGTAGCTAGAGCAGTCATCGCCCAATTCAGGAAATTTGGAAATTAGTGATTTTTTTTTTTTTTGAGACAGAGTCTGGTTCTGTCACCCAGGCTGGAGTGCAGTGATGCGATCTTGCTCACTGCAAGCTCCATCTCCTGGGTTCACGCCATTCTCCTGCCTCAGCCTCCTGAGTAGCTGGGATTACAGGCACCTGCCACCACGCCCGGCTAATTTTTCTGTTTAGTAGAGATGAGGTTTCACCATGTTAGCCAGGATGGTCTCAATCTCCTGACCTTGTGATCTGCCTACCTCAGCCTCCCAAAGTGCTGGGATTACAGGTGTGAGCCACTGCGCCCAGCCGTGATATTTTATTTCTATAAACATACACTCACGTGCACACACACACACACACACATATGATATGAAAAAAATGCAAAGAGGAGGAATCTAGAATGTGGAGTGTGGGAAGATTTGCTTGTCGTAGAGTAGTGTGGGGAGGCCTCACTGAGGGGTGACATCTGAGCAGAGACCAAAAGGAAACAAAACAGCCAGCTTTGTGAGTGTTTGGGGGAGAGAATTTCAGGCCGAGAAGACAGCAATGTACTCAAGGCAAGAGTGGGCTTGCGTGTCTGAGGCCAGTGCGGCAGGGGTCAAGGGAAAAGTCAGTGGCAGGAGATGGAGCCAGGGAGGTGGCAGTGGGCCAAGGCCTGGTAGGCTGTGGTCAAGACTTCAGTGGCTAGGATTAGTGGCAGCAGGGCCAGTGGTGGGTATATTTTGAAGGTAGAGTCAACAGGGTTTGCTGATTTATTTATTTTTATTTATTTTTATTTTATTTTATTTTATTTATTTATTTATTTTGTGAGACAGAGTCTTGCTCTGTCTCTCAGGTTGGAGTGCAGTGATTGTAATCTCAGCTCACTACAGCCTTGCCCTCCCGGGCTCAGGTGATCATCCCACCTCAGCCCCCTGAGTAGCTGGGTGTACACACAAGCACCACCATGCCCAGCTAATTTTTGTATTTGTTGTAGAAATGGGGTTTTGCCATGTTGGCCAAGCTGGCCTTGAACTCCTGTACTCAAGTGATCCTCCCACCTTGGCCTTCCAAAGTGCTGGGATTATAGGCATGAGCCACCACGTCTAGCCTTGCTGGTATATTAATGTCGATTTTGAGTAGATAAAACAGGTCAAGGAAGAGTCCTTTGTCTGGTTTTGGTATGAGCATGGAGAAGATGAAGGTATTGTTTACTGAGCTAGGTAAGGCTGCAGAAGGAGCAGGTCTGGGGTACAAATAAAACTTTAATTTTGGATATTTTGCCAGATGTGTCTATTAGACACCCAGGTCACGGTGTTGATTAGGCAGTTGGATATTCAAACCCGGAGTTCAGGCAACAGGTCAGGGCTGGAGATACAAATTTGGGAGAAGTCAGCATAGAGAGATTGATCTTAAAGCTATGAGCCTGGATGAGGTCACCTGGAGTGTGAACAAGGACAGAGAAGAGAAGGACTGACTCCTGGGGCCCTGCAGTATTTTGACATCAGGAAAATGAAGAGAAACCAGAAATATAAATGGGGAAGGAGGGGCCAGTGATGTTAAAGAAGATCCCAGAAAGGGTGTCTTAGAGGCCAAGTAAGGATGTGTTTAATAAACATGATCCCAGCCGGGTGTGGTGGAGCACACCTGTAATCCCAGCTACTCGGGAGGCTTAGGCTGGAGGGTCACTGGAGCCTGGGAGCTCAAGGCCAACCTGGGCTACAAAGCAAGAATCTGTCTCTAAAAAAATAAAATGTGAACCCTCGTGTTTCTGTTATTAGTGTTGTTCATAGACTGAATTCAAGCTATAGGTGGGTGATTCTGCTAGCACTTTGTCAATAGTTACCCTGGAGGCCTGGTGTCATTATGGCTGTATTAAAGAAAGGCTGCCATTTTTTTTTTTTTTTTTGAGAGACAGGATCTCACTCTGTTGCCCAGGCTGGAGTGCAGTGGCATGATCATGACTCACTGCAGCCTCCACTTCCCAGGTTCAAGTGATTCTTCTGCCTCAGCCTCCTGAGTAGCTGGGATTACAGGCACACACCAGCACAGCTGATTACGTTTTTTAAAATTTACTTTTACCTTTTTTTTTTTAAATGAAGTAGGGTCTCGCTATGTTTCCCAGGCTTGTCTTGAACTCCTGAGATCAAGAGATCTGCCTTCCTTGGCCTTCCAAAGCACTGGGATTATAGGAGTCAGCCACCACTTCCAGCCATTAATATTTTAAAAAATGTTTGTTGTTGAGATGGGGTATCTATGTTGCTCAGGCTGGTTTCAAACTCTTGGGCTCAAGCGATCTTCCTGCCTCAGTGTACCAAAGTGCTGGGATTACAGGCGTGAGCCACCGCACTTGACAGAGGCTGCCATTTTTAGTGGCCAATGGTTGAACAGCCAATCCATCCAATGTAATGCAGCAGTCATCCTCTTCCGCCTCACACAGACACCGCAGTGAAAATCAGGAGGGAACAGGCGATGAGGGTGCCGTGGGGAGCAGCACTTGTCAGGAGACCATGGATGAAATTCCAGGTAGGCAGGTGGGGCCTGACAGCCACAATAGAGCTTTGGTCTCTCAGGAGCCTGGTGAGTGTCAGGTGAGACCCTGGCCCTTCAGTACAGTGACACCTTGGGCAGAATGAGGAAGCAGGAAGGGGTCCCAGGTGTTAGAACAGACGAGTTCTTTGGTGAGCACACAAATTTTCAGGTGGTAGAAACACCCAAATGGAGCCTCCAGATCCCTTCTCTGTGACCCATGACCTGTCACACCATAGATTCGCCATCCCCTCACCCTTCTCCATCCTCAGGAATCCCCTCTCTGATTCCAGCCCTGTGACTTGACCTGTTCTTCTCCCTCCAGCAGCCCGGCCTTCTGATCCTCTCAAGTCAGAGCCCCTCTGGCTCATGGGTCCCGTCTCAGGGTCTCTCACTGCAGTGATGTCCTCAAACCCACCCTAGAACTGAGCCTGGTTTCACAAAACAGCCATGGCAGCTACTTTCTGTTCTCTGAAATAGATAAAACTCTCCTCTTGTCCCTGTTGCACTACTAATCAGCCACAGCTCATACCCTCTGAAGCCTGCTTATTATCCTGTTTCCTGAGAACCTGATTCTTCTAGGCACTCTGTGATGTTTAGAGAGAGACCTGCTTTACTTTATTTTTATTTATTTATTTTTTGTGACGGAGTCTGGCTGTTGCCCAGGCTGGAATGCAGTGGTGCGATCTCAGCTCATTGCAACCTCTGCTTCCCAGGTTCAAGCATTTCTCCTGCTTCAGCCTCCCAAGTAGCTGGGATTACAGGCATGTGCCACCATGCCCGGCTAATTTTTTTTGTTATCGTATTTTTAGTAGAGATGGGGTTTCACCTTGTTGGCCAGACTGGTCTCGAACTCCTGACCTCAGGTGATCCACCTTCCCTGGTCACCCAAATTGCTGGGATTACAGGCGTGAGCCACTACGCCCAGCCAAGCCCTGCTTTATTGAAGTTAGCTTTTATGTCAAAGACAGAATGTGAAGATATAACAGATGAGGGCTCATCTCAGAAAAACCCCACAGATCATAGAGGTGGGGTGAGAAGGAACTGGGAGGAGGAGGGGATCATAGGAGGAGTCACCCTTTCCGCTAGAGAACTGTGCATTTTCCATTTCATGCAGGGACAGTCTCTTTTTGTCATCCTGTTATAATGCGCAACCCTCTGTTGAGTTCATGGCCAAGGAACAGAATGTCTCACCATGGGAGGCCCCACCCCCAGGGAGCCAACCCACGGCCTTGGTCTTCTGAGCAGGGGCATTAACAGAGCCAGCTGAGCAAAAAGGAACTCATGAGGCACAGGGTCCGTGGGCCAGTGGGTTTGGTGGCCAGGGATGTGTGTGTGTCCTGGGAGAAACCGCAGGGCCTCGGGGTGCCCCTGGAAGAACAGCAGACCCCCCTCCCTCTCTCACTGCATTCAGCCAGCGTCCTCAGCCACTGCTGAGAGGCTGCTCTGGGGCCCAGCTCAGAGTCCAGCTCACAAGAGATGATCCAAGAAGAAAAGTCCTTGACCGTGTCCTTGAGATCTCCATAGACAAATTTTGGTGAGATATTTAAGAACTCAAGCTCATGTACAAAGGGAAGAGAAGATAATAGGGAAGTGGGGTGATGATATGAAAAACTGAGGGTGCCCCTGTTAGCTGTGACCTTGGGTCTCCTTAATTCTTGGATCCTCAGTTTTCCTAAGAAACAAGGAGGCCAATACCATCTGTTCTTCGCTTCTGCCTTGGGAGTCCAGTGGGGTAACAGGTGGAGGGATATGAGAGGAGAGAGCACTGGAGCGGGGGCCTGTGATGGGAAGAGCCTGTCTCTGGTCATTTCCTTTTGGTTCTCAAGGAATGTTCAAAGCAGAGGAGCTTGTCCTTCCTCATCCCAAGCATAAGAGTTAAGTGAGTTGTGACCTTGCCGTGTGAGTTCAGATAATAAAAAAATTCAGTGGTTAATGGAGCCTTATCTTTGGAAAGATATACAAAAGACTGGTAGCACTGCTTGCCCCTGGAGGGTGGAGAACGGGGCAGCTGAGCCACAGGTGCATGGGGGGAGAATTGATTTTTTGTGTATTATACTCTTTTGCACTTTTTAAATGTAATACCATGTAAATGTAATGTCTAGTAACAAATAAAGAGAATTCAAACTTAAAAGTGATTCAGTCAGACGCGGTGGCTCATGCCTGTAATCCCAGCACTTTGGGAGGCCAAGGCTGGCAGATCACCTGAGGCTGGGAGTTTGAGACCAGCCTAACCAACATGGAGAAACCTTGTCTCTACTAAAAATATAAAATTGCTGGGCATGGTGGTGCATGCCTGTAATCCCAGCTACTCAGGAGGCTGAGGCAGAAGAATTGCTTTAACTCGGGAGGCGGAGGTTGTGGTGAGCCAAGATCGCGCCATTGCACTCCAGCGTGGGCAATTAGAGCGAAACTCCATCTCAGAAAAAAAAAGAAAAAAAAAGTGATTCAAATGAGCCA
>NW_012107997.1:418445-430783 GCF_000951045.1 Mandrillus leucophaeus | reverse complement strand
AGGCTGGCCTTGAACTCCCAACCTCAGATGATCCGCCCGCCTTGGCCTCCTAAAGTGCTGGGATTACAAGCATGAGCCATGGCACCCAACCAAACTTTATTCTTTAGATCTCCTCTCAGTGAAAGGACAGGAGAGTAGAAGAAGGGTTTGGAGTGCTCAGCAGGCTGGGCCTCCTCATCACTCTTTCCAGAGAGTCCTTGCCTACACCACAGGCCTCCCTGCCAGGCCTACATCTGGGAGAGGTGGGTGCAGTTGGCACAGCCTGTGCCTGCCCTCCAGTGCAGGGCACCGTGTTCTTGCCTGCCCATGAGTCCAGCTGCCTGAGCTCACCAGCAGCAGAAGTTGCATATGCTGCAAGAGCTGCTGGGACGGTTGGCCAGGAGTCATGAAGGTGGGTGCAGGGGCCCCCAGAGACGGTCAGACGGGGTTGAGGAGAAAGGGCAGGCCCCAGATACAATGGGAAGACTGGAAAGGCCTTGTTCAACCCTGGCATCAGCGAGGAGGCCAGTAATGGCCAAGGCCACTGGTCCTTGGCCAGAACTGGAGGAGCGGGTCCTGTAGCCAGCCTCAATCCCCAGGCAACAGACCCAATCCCGCTGGTGCCAGCCTGAGCTCAGCAGGACAGCTGAGTATTGTCTAAGCAAACAGCTACGGTAAAAGGAGGCACAGCACCAGTGCTCCACGTACCCTCCCTGCTCCGCAGCCTGTCTCCAGTCCCTCGCAGACAGGTGTGGCTCTGGCATGCCACTACCCTAAATCCACAAGTCCTGGTCTCCCAGCCTCCTACATCCACCACTGCCCATGGGAAATACTGTTCTCTGCTCCCTGTCCCAGCTGGTGTCCTGTGACAGTCGAGCATGTGGCTGGAAGCCCGCCTCCTGCTCAGTGCATGTGCATGGGGCAGGACTAAAGTAGCAGGAGGATATGGGAAGACCCTGTGGTGTGATTCCTGGTTCTGCCACTTCAGCTCCCTGGGCCTCAGCTTCTCCACCTAAGGCCTCCCTACTTTACAGCATCGTCATTAGGATCCCTCAAAACACTAATTGCAAGAGTACTTTGTAAGATGAGGCATGCATTTGATATGTGTCCAGTTATTATTTGTCACATTCTTATTACAGAGCTCTCAGTAAATAGACGCTGAATGAATCCTGGTCCTGAGCTGATGACACCTGAGGGCTGTTGAAGAGTGATAGGCCCCAGCCTTCCTACATTGGGCCTGGATGTCCAGTAAAAGGGGAGAACCAGAGGAGGAAAGTCCATCTTCTCACAGCATAAGAAGGTCTGGAGACTTCCCAGGGGCTGTCTGACCTCTCCCAGAAGAGGAAGTGGGCTGGTGTGGACAGACTCTGAGGGGCAGAGCCCGCAGGGAGCCCAGCCCCTCTATTCCACCGCAGAGGTCCCTAGAGGTGGGGCTCTAGTCCCCACACTGCTCTTAGGCTGCCCATGCAGAGGTGTGGGGTTGACTCAGAGATGCTCAGAAATGACCTGGAAATGGAGGGGCTAGGTAGCTTCAGGCTGCCCTGCTCCTCCTTGTCACCCTCTCCCTGATAGCAACAGACAAGGCCAGGAGGCTCCTGGGAACCTGCTGCCTAATTCCCACCCCATTCCACACGCAAGGCCTCCTTCCAGATCCTTAGGTGGCCCCCCTATACTTTCAGAAGGAATGGAGCTGGACTCTAAGAGGCTGAGGCAGAGGGGGCATGAATAGATGCATTTTCAAGGCCATGCCAGGTGCGAGAGGCTCTGGGTGCTGGGGACAGGCTGAGCTCACCCACCCCTGGCCTTGCATCAGCTGCAGGGCTGGCTGCCAGGCCCTGGGAATTAGGCAGCAGGCTCCCAGGAGCCTCCCAGCCTTGTCTGTTGTTATCAGGAAGAGGGTGGCAAGGAGGAGCAGGCCAGCCTAGAGCTCCTCAGCCCCTCCATTTCCAGGTCACCCAGCTGTCCCAGCTCCCAGCTTCCCAGGCAGTGAACATTCTGTGCAATCAAGGGCAGACACAGCCTAGGGCCTGGGAGATCACCCAGCCTGCCCAAGGCCTGTTTGCTGGAAGCCTTCCTAAGTTGGTGGGCATCTCCCAGGCTAATCTGGGAACTGTGGGGGCTGGTTTCTCTCTGGTCATGACATCACCGCTTTAAAAATGACCCTCCAGCTGGGAGCAGTGGCTCATGCCTGTAATCCCAACACCTTGGGAGGCCAAGGCAGGAGGATTACTTGAGGTCAAGAAGTTCGAGACCCACCTGAACAACATAGTGAGATTCTGTCTCTACAAAAAATTTTAAAAATGACCAGAATGGTAGTGTGCCCTGTAGTCTCAGCTCTACTCAAGAAGCTGAGGGGGGAGGATTGCTTGAGCCCAGGAGTTTAAGGCTGCAGTGAGTCATGATTGCACTATTGCACTCCAGTCTGGGCGAGAGAAACCTCGTCTCCAAAAAATTAAATATAAAAATGAGCCCCCACCAACAGCTGCAGGTGCCGCAGGTGCAAGGCAACAGTGTTATCAGGGAGGCTTCCAAAGTGGCCATGGATTATTGCCATTGCATCTCAGGGCTGAAGGTGACGGGAGGTTCGCAGGTGAGACGGCTGGCTCAGCTGTTCTCCCTGGGACCCAGCCCCAGTGTTTGGGATTGCCTGGTACCTTTTTTATCCCTGGATCTTCTTGAGGTGCAAAAGCGGATGTGCGCTGGGGAGAAAAGTCTGTTCTGAGCATCAGGGCTGCTATCTGGGATGTCCTGAGAGCAGAGCTGAGGTCTACAGGCAAAGGAAAGGAGATTGGAGAAGGAGCTGGAACAGAAAGTAGGCGGGGGAGCAGGAACACAGGCTCACGGGAACCCAGGGCCCTTGTCCTGGTGAGTCCTAACAGTGCTCTGGCCTCAGTTTCCCAATATCTCTTCCTTGATTCCTTCCCACAGGCAGGACTTTCCCTCAGCTGAGGAGCTGCTAGAGGAAAAATGTAGTTACCCGTTTCCCTCCATTCACGAACTCCTCTCCCCTCCGTGGGCCTTAATTTCTTCATCTGTAATGTGAGGAGCCAGGACAAGGAAGCCTTGGAGCCCAGCAGCTCAGATGTCCAAGGAACCCATGCTATTATGACTCTGCCAGAACCTCCCTTTCAATGCTCTTTCCCCACCCAGCCCCTACCCTGGTACCTGTTGTGCTTTTGCTCCTCATCTCCCATCTTCTGTCCCTCCAACTTCCCAGCTGCATGGAAGCTGGGTCAATCCACATTAGAATGTCTGAAACCCACGTTTGCCTTTTATCCACTGTATCTCCTGGGAATCCGGAGTGAGTGGTGGAGGGGGCACTTCTCCCCAGAGGACACTTAGGAGGGCACACCTTGTGAAGCTAAGTAGAAGGGCTGGTGGGGGGCACAGGGGAGCGGGTGCTGGGGTGAGTGGGGTGGGAGTTGGGAGGCGGCCCAGGCTGTGGGAGAGGCATAGTCCCAGGCAGCCTCTAACAGGAATACTGGAGTTGGAAAGACCCTTAGGGATCCTTGAGGCCAACCACCCTGCCCATCTCACCCTATTTTAAAGATGAGGAAACTGAGGCCCAGCAAAATCAAGTGACTTGAAAGAATACACACACACACACACACACACACACACACACACATTTTGAGATGGAGTTTCGCTCTTGTTGCCCAGGCTGGAGTGCAGTGGTGCAATCTCAGCTCATTGCAACCTCCGCCTCCCAGGTTCAAGCGATTCTCATGCCTCAGCCTCCCGAGTGGCTGGGATTACAGGTGTTCACCACCACGCCCAGCTAATTTTTTGTATTTTTAGTAGAAACGGGGTTTCATCATGTTGGCCAGGCTGGTCTTGGACTCCTGACCTCAGGTGACCCACCCGTCTTGGCCTTCCAAAGTGTTGGGAACACAGTCGTAAGCCACCACGCCCAGCCAAGAAAATGTAATTTAACACCAAGAAAGGAGGAATAACTTGACTTCCATTTAAAAGAAGGCCCTTAAATGGAATAGTTTTGCACAGAAAAAGCTCATGCTGGTTGCAGTGAGCTGAGATTGCACCACTGCATTCCAGCCTGGGTGACAGAATAAGACTCTGTTTAAAAAAAAAAAAATGCTCATGCCACAGGTTGTATTTTTCTCTCTCTCTCTCTTTTTTTTTGGTCACCAATGATGACATGGCGATCTTCATCATGGTCCACGGGTGTTCTGAGGACCCGATTTGGAAACTACTGTCCTGACATCCTTCTGCTCCTGCCACCTCTCTTTCTCTTCAACCAGCTTTGCAAAGTAAAGAAAGGGAACACTCAGGAGAATTTAGATCAAAAGTACTTTCATTTACTTACAGAGACAGGGTCTCACTATGTTGCCCAGGCAGATCCCGAACTCCTAAGCTTGAGTGATCTGCCCACCTCAGCCTCCCAAAGTGCTGGGATTATAGGCATGAGCCACTGTGCCCAGCCCAAAAGCACTTTGAAAACAACTTCAGTATCCCCCAAAATGATCACTGCAGACATGAGGGCAACAGGAGCACAGTTGCTCAGAGAGGTGTGCAGGCAGGGGCCTAGCTGGGGTCCCTGGGCCAGGGCTAGGACTTACTCCATGCTGGGCAGAACCACAGAATGTAGGTAGGCAGGTAAGTACGAGGGTAGGTGGGTGGGTAGCTGACTGACTCCTCTTGCATCCTTAGCACTTAAGAGTTCTGGGAGTATTGATTCTGGGAAGACAGTGAGTGTGCTGGGCCCTATCCTGGTAGAGAAAGGCTGTTTCTCATGTCCCCTGACTCAAGGGTTCCTAGAGACTGGGAGTGAAGCTGGGGAGGGAGAATCCCTCAGCAGGTGTAGAGAAAAAGTGAGATGCTGGTTTGGTGCCTGGCACATAGTAAGCACTCAATTACTATTTGTGAGTGAACACTGGAATGTATGGTATAGTTTATGGTAAATCCAGAGATGACCAGACAAGTCTAAGTTCTATTAACAGTTCTACCACTAACTGCTCTGTGCTTCAGATGAATCTCCTGACCTCCCTGACATGAGTGCCTGTACTGGGCAGGAGTCTTCCTCTTCTTCTCTTTTTAAGAGATGGGGTCTTACTGTGTTGCCCAGGCTGTACTGCAAGTGGCTGTTCACAGGTAGGATCCCACTATTGATCAGCACAAGAGTTTTAACCTGCTCTGTTTCCTACCTGGGCAGGTTCACCCCTGCTTAGGCAATCTGGTGATCACCCACTCTTGGGAGGTCACATATTGATGCCACTAAGTTCAGACACCAGAATGGCATAGCACACTACAGCCCAGAACTCTCAGGCTCAAGCAATCCTCTTGTCTCAGCCTCCCAAGTAATTAGGACTACAGGCACACATCACTACCCCTGCTAATATTTTTCTTTTTATTTTTTTGCAGAGACAGGGGTCTCACTATGTTGCCCAAGATGGTCTCAAACTCCTGAGCTCAAGCGATCCTTCCTCCTTGGCCTCCCAAAGCACTAGGATTACAGGTGTGAGCCACTGCACCTGGCCTGGAGTCTTCTTTACAAAGATCAGAAGCCATATTCCCACCAGCTTAAACCAAAAAGGACATTTCTAGCTCACATAACTGGGAGGGGCACTACGGCACTGTGGCTTTGGGGCAGGACCCAAAGTCTCCAAGACTCTTTTCCTTTGTCTTTGCTTCACTTCTGCTCTTTTCACATGGCAGGAAAGGTGGCCATTTGCAGCTCAGATTTGGAAAGAGGGTTGGCTTCTCTCTCTCAACGTGAAGAGGTTTTCACGACCGTGTTTGGTCCCAGTCAGACCTAGGTCACATGCCTGATCTATAGTGGCGGAAGTGGATTGTGTTACCAGAAGGGGAACAGGAAAGCCCGGTGGGCAGACAAAGCAATCATTATTAATGTTACAGCTCTTTTAGAATTCATCTAGCAGGCTTTCCAGTTTTTACCAGAAAGCTCCCTGAAAAAAAAAATTAAAAAACAACAACAATAATTATTACAGTACCTGCAGCGCCTAAAGGCATCGTAAGTATGTGTGTATATTGGGAAAGACTGAGTCCTTAAAAATGCGGCACAAAAGTGACCTGAACCAAGCTTTGCCAAATCACAGTTATTATTATTATTAGGCACCAATCATATGGCTCCTATTACATGTCAAGCTCTGTATTAGGCTAAGTATACAGGGTTTTTTGTTTTGTTTTGTTTTTGTTTATTTTGAGACAGGGTCTCTCGCCCTGCTGGAGTGCAGTGGTGCAATCTCAGCTCATTGCAACCTCCGCCTCCCAGGTTCAAGCGATTCTCATGCCTCAGCCTCCCGAGTGGCTGGGATTACAGGTGTTCACCACCACGCCCAGCTAATTTTTTGTATTTTTAGTAGAAACGGGGTTTCATCATGTTGGCCAGGCTGGTCTTGGACTCCTGACCTCAGGTGACCCACCCGTCTTGGCCTTCCAAAGTGTTGGGAACACAGTCGTAAGCCACCACGCCCAGCCAAGAAAATGTAATTTAACACCAAGAAAGGAGGAATAACTTGACTTCCATTTAAAAGAAGGCCCTTAAATGGAATAGTTTTGCACAGAAAAAGCTCATGCTGGTTGCAGTGAGCTGAGATTGCACCACTGCATTCCAGCCTGGGTGACAGAATAAGACTCTGTTTAAAAAAAAAAAAATGCTCATGCCACAGGTTGTATTTTTCTCTCTCTCTCTCTTTTTTTTTGGTCACCAATGATGACATGGCGATCTTCATCATGGTCCACGGGTGTTCTGAGGACCCGATTTGGAAACTACTGTCCTGACATCCTTCTGCTCCTGCCACCTCTCTTTCTCTTCAACCAGCTTTGCAAAGTAAAGAAAGGGAACACTCAGGAGAATTTAGATCAAAAGTACTTTCATTTACTTACAGAGACAGGGTCTCACTATGTTGCCCAGGCAGATCCCGAACTCCTAAGCTTGAGTGATCTGCCCACCTCAGCCTCCCAAAGTGCTGGGATTATAGGCATGAGCCACTGTGCCCAGCCCAAAAGCACTTTGAAAACAACTTCAGTATCCCCCAAAATGATCACTGCAGACATGAGGGCAACAGGAGCACAGTTGCTCAGAGAGGTGTGCAGGCAGGGGCCTAGCTGGGGTCCCTGGGCCAGGGCTAGGACTTACTCCATGCTGGGCAGAACCACAGAATGTAGGTAGGCAGGTAAGTACGAGGGTAGGTGGGTGGGTAGCTGACTGACTCCTCTTGCATCCTTAGCACTTAAGAGTTCTGGGAGTATTGATTCTGGGAAGACAGTGAGTGTGCTGGGCCCTATCCTGGTAGAGAAAGGCTGTTTCTCATGTCCCCTGACTCAAGGGTTCCTAGAGACTGGGAGTGAAGCTGGGGAGGGAGAATCCCTCAGCAGGTGTAGAGAAAAAGTGAGATGCTGGTTTGGTGCCTGGCACATAGTAAGCACTCAATTACTATTTGTGAGTGAACACTGGAATGTATGGTATAGTTTATGGTAAATCCAGAGATGACCAGACAAGTCTAAGTTCTATTAACAGTTCTACCACTAACTGCTCTGTGCTTCAGATGAATCTCCTGACCTCCCTGACATGAGTGCCTGTACTGGGCAGGAGTCTTCCTCTTCTTCTCTTTTTAAGAGATGGGGTCTTACTGTGTTGCCCAGGCTGTACTGCAAGTGGCTGTTCACAGGTAGGATCCCACTATTGATCAGCACAAGAGTTTTAACCTGCTCTGTTTCCTACCTGGGCAGGTTCACCCCTGCTTAGGCAATCTGGTGATCACCCACTCTTGGGAGGTCACATATTGATGCCACTAAGTTCAGACACCAGAATGGCATAGCACACTACAGCCCAGAACTCTCAGGCTCAAGCAATCCTCTTGTCTCAGCCTCCCAAGTAATTAGGACTACAGGCACACATCACTACCCCTGCTAATATTTTTCTTTTTATTTTTTTGCAGAGACAGGGGTCTCACTATGTTGCCCAAGATGGTCTCAAACTCCTGAGCTCAAGCGATCCTTCCTCCTTGGCCTCCCAAAGCACTAGGATTACAGGTGTGAGCCACTGCACCTGGCCTGGAGTCTTCTTTACAAAGATCAGAAGCCATATTCCCACCAGCTTAAACCAAAAAGGACATTTCTAGCTCACATAACTGGGAGGGGCACTACGGCACTGTGGCTTTGGGGCAGGACCCAAAGTCTCCAAGACTCTTTTCCTTTGTCTTTGCTTCACTTCTGCTCTTTTCACATGGCAGGAAAGGTGGCCATTTGCAGCTCAGATTTGGAAAGAGGGTTGGCTTCTCTCTCTCAACGTGAAGAGGTTTTCACGACCGTGTTTGGTCCCAGTCAGACCTAGGTCACATGCCTGATCTATAGTGGCGGAAGTGGATTGTGTTACCAGAAGGGGAACAGGAAAGCCCGGTGGGCAGACAAAGCAATCATTATTAATGTTACAGCTCTTTTAGAATTCATCTAGCAGGCTTTCCAGTTTTTACCAGAAAGCTCCCTGAAAAAAAAAATTAAAAAACAACAACAATAATTATTACAGTACCTGCAGCGCCTAAAGGCATCGTAAGTATGTGTGTATATTGGGAAAGACTGAGTCCTTAAAAATGCGGCACAAAAGTGACCTGAACCAAGCTTTGCCAAATCACAGTTATTATTATTATTAGGCACCAATCATATGGCTCCTATTACATGTCAAGCTCTGTATTAGGCTAAGTATACAGGGTTTTTTGTTTTGTTTTGTTTTTGTTTATTTTGAGACGGAGTCTCGCTCTGTCTCCCAGGCTGGAGTGCAGTGGCATGATCTTGGCTCACTGCAGCCTCTGCCTCCTGGGTTCAAGCGATTCTCCTCCCTCAGCCTCCTGAGTAGCTGGGACTACAGGTGCCCACCACCATGCCCAGCTAATTTTTTTTTTTTTTTTAAGTAGAGATGGGGTTTCACCACGTTGGCCAGAATGGTCTCAATCTGCTGAGCTCGTCCCGCCTTGGCTTCCCAAAGTGTTGAGATTACAGGCGTGAGCCACCTCACTCAGTCAGTATATGGATCTTTTTAACTTTTAAGTTCAGGGGTACATATGCATGTTTGCTACATAGGTAAACTTGTGTCATAGGGGTTTGTTGTGCAGATTATTTCATCACCCAGATACTAAGCCTTGTACCCATTAGTTATTTTTCCTGATCTTCTCCCTCCTCCCACCCTCCCCTCTTCGATAGGCCCCAATGCGTGTTGTTTCTTGCTACACATCCATGTGTTCTCATCACTTAGCACCCACTTACAGGTGAGAACATGCGGTATTTGGTCTTCTGGTCCTGTGTTAGTTTGCTAAGGATAATGGCCCCCAACTCCATCCATGTCTCTGCAAAGGGCAAGATCTCGTTCTTTTTCTATGGCCGCAAAGTATATATTAAATCCATGTTTTGTTTCTTGAGACAGGGTCTTGCTTTGTTGCTCAGGCTAGCGTGCAGTGACGTGATCACGGCTCACTGCAGCCTCAACCTTGAAGACTCAAGTAGCTGAGACTACAAGCACACACCACCACACCCAGCTAATTTTTTAATTTTTTTTGTAGTGATGGATTTTTTTTTTTTATTGGCCAGATTATTCTCGAATTCCTGAGCTCAAGTGATCCTTCCACCCTGGTCCCATGAAGTGCTGGGATTACAGGTGTGAGCCACTGCGCCCAGCCTATACATGTTATTTACATCATTTCTCATCCTCACAACAATCCTGAGACATATGTATTATTAACCCCATTTTAAAAGTGGAGAGACTGGCCGGGCATGGTGGGTCACACCTGTAATCCTAGCACTTTGGGAGGCCAAGGTGGGTGGATCAAGACCAGCCTGGCCAACATGGTGAAACCCATCTCTACTAAAAAAATACAAAAATTAGCTGGGTGTGATGGTGGGCACCTGTAATCCCAGCTACTCAGGAGGCTGAGGCAGGAGTACTGCTTGAACCCAGGAGGTGGAGGTTGCAGTGAGCAGAGATTGTGCCACTGCACTCCAGCCTGGGTGACAGAGTGATACTAGGTTTCAAAAAATAAAATAAAAGTGGCGAGACTGAGGCTAAAGTTAAGCAGGAAGTGAGCAGCTGAGCCAGAATGAAACTTGGGTCCTTCTGTCCATGTTTTCACCAAAGATCAGGCTGCCTCTTCAGAAACCAAAAGCTGAAAGCCTAGCAGAAGTTTGCTTAGACCATGTTCTGAGCCCTGGCAGGTGTGGTTTTGCTGAGGCTTTCATGCCCTTCTCAGCTGCAGAGTCCCTCAGCTCCCCTGTCCTACAGACCCTCCCCGGCCACTGGAGACAGGTAACCCACTGTCTGTATATAATACACGGGCTTCTTCACCAAAAGGCACTTTTTTTTTTTTTTTTTTTTGAGACGGAGTCCTGCTCTGTCGCTTAGGCTGGAGTGCAGTGACGCGATGTCAGCTCACTGCAACCTCCACCTCCCCGGGTTCAAGCAATTCTCCTGCCTCAGCCTCCCAAGTAGCTGGGATTACAGGCATGTGCCACTAGGCCCAGGTAATTTTTGTATTTTTAGTAGAGACAGGGTTTCATCACGTTGGCCAGGCTGGTCTCAAACTCCTGACCTCAAGTGATCTGCCCGCCTCAGCGGGCTGGGATTACAGGCGTGAGCCACCTCACCCAGCCTCCAAACGGCACTTCTCAAAGACTTAATCCCCTGGTTGGTGACCCTGCCTAGAATTTTCTAGAATCTGGCCTGCTGGGTGGGAGGAAATGGGGATGCGGTACTTGGAGGGATGCTGGCATGGTGAAAAATCAAGGAGAGTGATGTCTCACCTGAATGATAAGAATATCATTCTTAAATATCAGCCCTTAAATATTCCCCCGGCCTCTATGCGGCCCCTCTGGCCCATTCAGCACTACACAACCAGAGAGATGCTCCTAGGATACCATCATCCCTCCTGCATCCACCCCTGCTCAGAGCCTCCATGACTCCCCAGTGCCTTATGGAGGCCTCCCAGGCTCCTCCAGACCTAGCCCCTGCCGACCTCTCCAGCTTTTCCCACTGCCCCTCACACTTGGGAAGGCACGAGACTTGGAATCCCTGGCTATATGTGGCTATTTAAAAGTAATTAAATCGGCCGGGCGCGGTGGCTCACGCCTGTAATCCCAGCACTTTGGGAGGCCGAGGCGGGCGGATCACAAGGTCAGGAGATCGAGACCATGGTGAAACCCCGTCTCTACTAAAAATACAAAAAATGAGCCGGGCGCGGTGGCGGGCGCCTGTAGTTCCAGCTACTCGGGAGGCTGAGGCAGGAGAATGGCGTGAACCCAGGAGGCGGAGCTTGCAGTGAGCCAGGATCGCGCCACTGCACTCCAGCTTGGGAGACAGAGCGAGACTCCGTCTCAAAAAAAAAAAAAAAAAAAAGTCATTAAATCGTCAATGAACAATTCAGTTCCTCAGTTACACTAGCCACATTCCAAGTGCTCGATGACCCCCAGTGGCTGGTGGCTACTGTACTCCACAATGCAGATACAGAACATTTCTATCGTCACAGAAAGTTCTATTGGACAGCACTGGATTGGACTTTTCTCTTAACAAAGGAGGCCCTGATAAAAGAATGTTATCAGCTTTAGAGGAATCCAGAATAGACTTGACCTATTTGATGACTCTTTCAATAAATATGCGCCACCTACTGTATTCCAGGCCCTGAATACACAGTAGTGGGTAGTAGTAGCCGGTCTGTCCTGGGAGTGAAGAGATGATGGCCGAAGTACTTGGGCCCAGGCTGGGGGAGTGGTGAAGGCTCCCCGGACAAGGGGCCATCTGCTCAGGCCTGCAAGCCTAGGAGGCACTGGGCAGGCAACATGTTCCTTTTTGCCCTCAAGGGCCCCAGTTACACACTGTCCCACTGCCTGGCTGTTCCTCCTCTCTTTCTCCCCAGGAAGGGGAGGAATGGAGGCTAGTTCCTTGAAGTTAGTCCCTAAGCTGGGAAAAATCAGTGTCCCTGTTGGGCCATTAACTTCAGGAGCTCTGGGCTGTAACTTCTACTCCCCTGACTTAAGGCCTCATGGCTGTGGGGCTCCGTAGTAACAGGCCCCTCAGCCCCCAGGCCTTTGTGGCCACAGAGTGGAGAGCTCCCCTAGGAAAGTGGAACCTGTAAAGCTGTTGTGGAGATACTAGGGGGCTGACTGTACTCTGAGTCCCAGCCCAAGGTGCCAAGCTCCCCAGCTTCCACAGCCCCTGCGGGCCTGCAGGATGAGGCTGGGGAAGGTGTGGAGGACAGAGGCCGGGGTCTGGAGAGAGCCAGGGAGGGGCCAGTGAGGCTGAGGGCGTGTCTTGGGGTCTCCTATTCTCCTGTTTCTGCTAGAGGCCCCCGCTGCTGGTCTCTTCCTCACATACACACACCGGTGTCCACCCGCCCCCC
>NW_012107997.1:396120-417600 GCF_000951045.1 Mandrillus leucophaeus | reverse complement strand
GTCCCGCGCCCTGTCCCAAGCTCCGCCTGACCGCCTGGGGACCTGGAGCGCCCCTCCACCTCCCACCGTCCCCCAAGCTCTCGCCGTCCCCCAAGCTCTCGCCCGCCGTCCTGTCTTCTCTGAGCATCACCGTTCAGCTTTCCCTAGCTTTGACCCTAGACTGGGGCATCAGATCGGGGCCCACTGTCTCCCCTCCTCTAGACAACACCAAGCTCCCAAAATCAGGCTCATCACTCCCCTGGGAGCACTGTACCTAAGTAGGTGTTGGAGGAGTAGGTAATGGACTCCATTCTCCTCATTTAATAGGGTGTCAGACAGCACTGAGCCTCCCTCCCTTCCCCACTCCAACTCCCACAAATCAAAACAAAAATCAGCCACTCGGCCTGACCTCCACCGACACAGAGCATCTGAAAGTAAAAGCCTCAATCTGGGGTAGAAATGACTGGCCTTTTCCGCCCGGTCCTGGCCCCTGCATCTCCATAACTCCAGGCTAGTCTGCCCTGTGACACTTGAGAACCGTGGGGCCTCCCTCGTGCAGGCCACCTCTGCTTCCTTTAGCAGATTCAATAATTTATTCAACAATTTTTTCTTATTTATTGAAAGCAAACTTGTACAAGGCAGGCCAGTCCCTCTCAGGGTGCCCTAGGCCCCCAAGTAGATGTGAGAGGTCACCACGGTTCCTTCATCCAGGACTTAGTGAACTGGGCAGACACCTGCATTCCTGGAGGCTGGGAAGAGGGTGTCAGTCTTGGAGAGGCAACAGAGAAGGCAGTGTGAGGCTCTAGGTGAGCACGGGGTGGGGACTCCAGGACCCGTCCCTGGGTTTCCAGGCAGCCTTTCCCCATTAAAGCTGCTTGCAGGCACTGGGAAAGGCTAGGGTGAGGAGGGGTGGGAAAGGAGAGAGGAAGATAGCCCAAGATTGGGCGGGGCAAGAAGCAAACTGGGGCCAAAGGCCGTGTGTACCTCACTGTGGCCTCAAGGCTTGGTGGGGAAGAGCAGGCAGGTGAGTTCCCGGCTGCCGCTGTGTCTGTCCACAAGGGGCAGAGGGTGCCGCATGAAGTGCTGGACCATGGTGGCCACGGAGGAGAAGAGCTGGCCAGGGAGGCAGAGCATCCGTGAGTCCCATGAGCCTCATGCTGGGAGCAACTTCCTGAGGCAACTATGGGACTCTGGCAAAGGGACTTTTGACATTTTTCTAGATATCTTCCTTCCTGTTTGCCCCATGCCGCTCCACTGCCATTTTGCTGCCCCGTTCCAGGCCTCAGACAACTTTCCTGCTGCTGCACCCATGGGCACGCCGCTGGCCAGACTCCTATGTCCAAGGCTAGATCAAACTGACCCTAGGGCACGCCTCTGCCCTGGTACTCCAGCTTGGGGAGCGGTGTGATGGGTGTCTCTAGTTTGCATCCTGGCAAATGCTGGGTGCAACGTTGAGTCCTCGGGGGAAGTAGACGAGAGTCTGAAGATCCTGGACTCCACCCTCCTCCCAGCTGGGTTCATTAAAGGCACAAAGGCCCCTACCTCGACCCTATGCAGACTGAGTCATGGCAGGAGGGGCACCTCCCCCACCAGAGGGCCAGGCGTCTGGGAAGGAGTTCAGGGCTCTGGGCTCTGTCATTTCTGCCTACCCCAGAAAGATACAAAATGAGGGTTTTTCCCGAGACAAATGCTCTTGGCTGGGCCCGGGATACTGCTCTGCTGTCCCTCCTTAGGCCCCTGCCTCCTCCAGCTCCCACCTCCTCATGGTTCCTGCCCTCCCGGCCCAGGGCATAGTGGCGTCCACCATCCAGCCGCCGGATGGGAATGTTGAAGACCCGGCCTCGGAGCAGTACTGCCAGGGTGAAGGGCTGGGAGCCATGAGGCCCTGAGCTGGGGCGCACGGTGTAGGCCCCATCCTGTGGAGGAGACCCCAGCCATCAACCTCATCTTCCAATGGGCCTCCCACTGCCCTGAGCCATCATGAGGCCAGAACCCTCCGGCTCTCCTGCTCCCCACTGCTCTGCCAGCTACAGCTTGTGAGCGGAAGGGGTTTCGGAGAAGACCCAGGGTCCATGGCTGCCCACCTTTTGTAAGCGAAGCAGGGCACTCTCAACAGCATGGCGGTCACAATTCCCTGAGTACCAAGGCTGAGCCAGCAGGTCACTGTCCTGTGCATACACACAGCCACTCAGAGACGTGCCAGGGCACTCGATCCGGCATGGGGAGCCAAGGACGCAGGGTGCAGTTATTTGCATTCCCATCGCCTTTGTTCAACTGAGTCCCCCGCAGGCAGAAAAAAGAGGTGTCCCTGTCTGGGGCACGGCGGGGTGCCACACATGTGTGTTCAATATGTGTTCTCACGGTGGTGCATCCTTCAGCCCAAGAGGGTTCCTAGGGGAGGACTCTCAGGCTCTGCTCCCGGAACCCCTCCCTACAGCCTGCTCCCAGCCCCTCCTCACCTCAGCAGTGGAGGCGCTCCCAACTGGGGCTACAGAGGGAAAAGATGACTTCCTTCCTGCTAGAAGAAGGAGATTATTGAGCTGGGGTGGGGTGGGGGTGGGCAAAGGTGGCTTCTAGGGGACAGCTGCGGGGGCAGGGGGTAGAAGGAGGCGTGCATGGGCCTGAGGTGTGCATGGCAAGGGAAGCAGATGGAGCCAGGAGAGAGTGTTGTGCTGTGGGCAGCTGAGGGACTCCGGCAGGAGGGATCTGGAGCTGAGGGAGGGGCTCACCTGCATCGGGCTCACATTCCAAGTAGAGGTCCTCATCAGGTTTCTTTGGAGGGCCTAGCACCTAAGGTAGGGAGGGGTGTGTGGGACCATGGGTTTAACCAGTCCTGGGGTTCCATTAAGGACTAGGGGTTTTGGGGGAGGAGCCATCGATTTGGAGGGGTGGCAGGCACCTCACTCCCTCCTCACATGGTGATCCTTTCTGGGAGCCAGCTTGAATGATTACGATTTCTCCTCTGTCCAAGAGGGGGCATCCCACTAGCACCTTCCCCTTCAGAGGTGCCCATGGGCCCCAGCTCTCTGAGACTGTGAGGAGGAGCCCTGGGCAGCACCCTCAGGACAGCTGGCTCATTGCCTGCCAGGGGCCTGTGGCCGAGGGGCAGGGGCCCTGCTCTGGGCCTTTTCCCTTGGTTTCAGGGATATTTCTCCTCTCTAGCCCCCCACCCCACCCCTGCGGTTTCCTAACCAGAACCATGGAAAGTGAGGCGGAGATGGAGGGGCTGCTCACCACTCTGGATGATGCACCCTGCTCTGGAAGGAAAAGGAGAGAACCACCTGTCACGCAGGGCAGGGAGCAGAAAGGAATTCAGTGGGACTGAGGCTGAAAGAACAGAGACTCCTTAGGGCGCCTCTGAGGAGGGCATCTCAGAGCCAGCTTTGAAACCCCATGAGAAAGCTTTTCTCATCCCCTAGTAGTTCTCTGCACAGCCCTATGGTATCGCCTGTCCTGACCTCCCAGCAAACTTGCCAGGCCTGGCTCCAAAGACTTTGGACTGTTCAAAAAATCATAGCAGCCGGGCACAGTGGCTCATGCCTGTAATTTCCAGCACTTTGGGAGGCCAAAGCAGGCAGATCACTTGAGGTCAGGAGTTCGACGCCAGCCTGGCCAACATGGTGAAATCCCATCTCTACTAAAAATACAAAAATTAGCCAGAAATCACTTGAACCCGGGAGGCAGAGATTGCAGTGAGCCAAGATCATGCCACTGCACTGCAGTCCGGGTAACAGAGCGAGACTCCGACTCAAAAAAAAAAAAAAATCAGAGCAGCCGAGCCAAAAAAAAAAGAGCAGACTGCTTCTGTGGGATCTTAGGCACAGCATTTCGTATCTCTGGGCCGCAGTCTCCTCATTCGTTTCATTAGAGACACCGCCGCCTGCCTGCCTACCTTAGAGGATTGGTAGGTATAAAGGGGCACAGCCAGGGGAGTGCCATGAAAGGGCAGGGTATGAGAAACATGTCAGGCAAGCACAGCTCTACTCCGTGGTGGGAGGACTCCCTGTCCCAGGGTGGAGCCACAGAAAGAGAGGACATCACCATTACCTCGCCTCCCGAAGACAGGTCTCTGCTTCCTGGCCACCGGCAGGCTCACTGCTCCCGTCAGCTGTGGGCACTGTGGGGCCCGTGAGGGCGGATGAGGGAAGGAAACTGAGGCACCAGTTTCCTTCCAGGAGAGCAAGGATGGGGCAGGATAGGATGGGATGGGACCACTTGTATCTGTGTAGCTTTAAAAAATGTACAAAAGGGATGACTCTTCTCTTTGCTTCTACCCTGTGGCTCTTTCTTTGTTGTGAATCGCTCCCTGCTTTTTACACAAATTCCAGTGAAATGTATGATAAAGGTGGTAGCTTTCAAAATCCATAAAGTCCCACTGGGATAAAGGTGAGACTGGGAGCTGGCAGTGACTGGCAGCTGAGGAAGGGATTTCTGCACTCTAGAGATGGGGAGGGGTCCTCAGGTACCAGAATCCAAGGGAAGGGCAGCTGAGCCCCTCCCCTCCCCCTCAGACAGATGAGAAGGGCACTGTGGGGGAAGCTGAAGGGGAGGGTGGAAGGACCAGGTCAGGCCAGCTGGAGGAGTGACTGACAGCGGCAAGGCTCTGGCTTCTCATGCATCTGGCATCTGATTTTTCAGGGGCCTCTTGAATGCAAATGTGGGGGAATCTTGCAAATGAGATGCCTCTAAGATTCACTCACTGGGAAATGGCAGCCTGGGGTGGGGCGAGTGGGGAAGGAGGGACTTCTGGGGAGGCCTCTTACCATGCTGGGCTGAGGCAGGGGTGGCGATGGCTTTGACGGACCCAGGGGGCCAGAGTGATCTGGAAAAGACCGCATGTGTTGTGAGTTGGTGGGTTCCTCCCAGGTAGGTTCCCATTTTCCTCCCGCCCCCCCCAACACCAGCCTCCATTTCCTCCTCCTTCCCTCACTCCCCTTGTTCATTGGCTTCCTGACAGCCCAGTCTCCATGGCAACTGGAGGCGGGCAATTTCCCTGCCCCCACCTGGCCGAGGAGCTGAGCAGTGGGAGTGGGATGCCAGCGGCAGCCGGGGCTCTCCCAGCACCCCCGCCCTTGGCCTGAAGAAGTGTTGGGATCTCAGAAGGGGAATGCCAGGCCCCCGCTGTTGCCCTGGTTACACCACTCCTCCTCTTCCCTTCCCACTCTTCTTCCTCCCTCCCCTCCTCCCTCCCTCAGTTCCTTCATCTCTCTCTCTCCCTGCCTAACCAAGAGGCCCTGGTGACTGCCAGCTGAGGCCTCCCTTGCTGCCTCAGTGCGGGGAGGGGAGGAGAGGCAAGGCTTATGCCCTCTTGTCTTGTGGGGACCCTCCTGCCCTGCCCAAGCACCTGGTCTCCCTGCCTCCCACCTCCCAGCCCTCACCCAGGTACAAGGAGTCCTCCTCAGTGCCAGGAAGGTGGGCAGGGGCTAGACTGAGGGGCAGAGCCTCACAGGGCGGCAGCTCGTACTTATTCTCCTCCTCGTCCTCCTCCTGGGCCTGGAGGAAGGGATGCTCAGCACAGCAGGAATGGAGGGGAGAGGGTGTTCAGGGCAGGCTCTAGCAGCTGCCTCCCCCACCCCAACCTCAGTAGCCAGACTCACCTTGTGTCTCCAAGTCCCTGGGGCAGGCAGAAAGGAAGGGCTGGGAGCATCTTCTCTCCAACCTGGGGAGTCTGGACAGACAGGCTGGCCTCACCTCCTCCCTGCCCACCTTTCCCCAGTATAGTAAACCACCCACCCTTGACAGCTTCAGTGCTTCAACTCAAAGAAACCACTCATCACAGGTCTTTCCAATGCTGTCGCAGGGCCACTGAGGTAGGCAGTTTGGAAACAAGGGGCCCTTCCACCAATGCCCATTCCCTGTCCCCCGCACCCTTGATTCTGGCCAAGACAGATGGGAGAGCTAGGGCCCTGTGACTCAGCAGTGCTGGGCTCTGGGAGGCTGGAGGTGTGCAGAGTCACTCTGGGGGGACCTGACTTGCAAGGGATCCCAGTCTGTTGGGCCCCCCTGACCCATTGTGTCACTTACCTACACATCTGGGGGGTGGGAGCGGTGGCCACAGCCTGCAAGCACATTCTAGTCAACTCTGCCCAAGGGGCCCTTGAGTTTGTATGAGACAGACGCTGTGTTGTGGAACATTCACATCCATGACAATGTGACTGACAGAGGCCCTGGGAGCAGGGCAGCAGAGGAGGAGGCTGGGGGCAGAGCTGGTGCCAGTGGGCGCATAACTGCATGAGTTGGTGCCCTGGGAAAGCCGGGAGTCAGGGAGCCCTAGTGCTGACAGGAAGTGGAGGCGTGTGAATGGTCTCCCTGGGCAGAGAGGAGCCAGGCAGAGTCAGCACAGCTCCTGGGATGGCTGTGCCCAGGAGAGGAGGGGTAGAGAGAGACAAGACGGGAAGGCAGGGGAGAGAGGAGCCCCAGTACTCACCGGGGCCTGCTCCCACTGCGCTTGTCCTGGAAAGAGCCAGGGCGGAGAGTAGAGGGGTCAGTGCAGCCGGGATGCCTCTCCGTGGCGGAGTCCTGGGCCTCCCGGGTGGGCAGGTTTGTGTACCTGGGGCTGTCCCGTCCTGGGACCACATCTTACCATGGCAGAGGCAGAGAAGCTTTGCCTCCCTGGAGCCCAGGATCTGCCACAAATGGCCTGGGGACAAGGGCTCCATTGTTCCCATCATTTGCATCTCCTAAACACCAGGAAGGTAGATCTGCTGTGGCCTCCAACCCCAGACCAACTTCATCCAGGACACTCCCAAAGCCCAACCCCAGGTCTCTGAGCCTCCCCAAGGCGGGCCTCCCCCGTCTGTGGTCTCCAGCCCCCCTGCCCAACAAGAGGAAGAGTTAAGCTGGACCAGGGTTCTCAGGCTTCCTTCAGCTTTCTGATCAGTGTCACCTTTCTCAACTCATAGACAACATTACGTTATTTGGCAGATCCAATTAAAAACAGCAGGCTGGCCTTGCAGACACTTTTCTTAAACGCTTTACTGCTGTTGTCGTTTGCTGGTGAGTGGTAACCAATGATTAAGGAAATGAAGGTGAGGGAGGCGCTTAGAAAGAGGCTCTCATATTTAGTGTGGCAGCTTCATTTTTTGATGGATGTATTTATCCATTCAGTGGGTATTTATTGAACATCCACTGTCTGCCAGAGACTGTTCCAGGCATTGAAGATGCCATAGGAAAACGAAGCAGGCAGGCATTACGTGTGTTTCCTCATTGGATTCTCACAGTAACGTCATGCTGCAAGTACTGGTTTTATCCCTGCTTTTCAAATGAGGAAACTGAGTGTATTAGTCAGCTCGGGCTGCCATAACCAAAACCCACAAACTATGTGGCTTAAGCAACAGAAATATCATTTTCTCACTGTTCTGGAGCTAGAAGTCCAAGATCAAGGTGCCATAAGGGTTGGTTTGTGATGCGGCCTCTCTTCTTGGCTTGTAAACAGCTGCTTTCTCTCTGTCCTCACATGACCTCTTGTCTGTGCACGCGCAGAGAGAGGCGGTTCTGGTAACTCTTCTTCTTATGAAGACACCCACTCTCTCAGATTAGGGCCCCACCCCCATGACCTTATTTATTTTTAATGACCTCCCTAAAGACCCTATCTCTAAATAGTCACATGGGGGGTTAGGATTTTAGCATATGAATTTTAAGGGAACACAATTCAGTCATAACACTGAGGCTCTGAGAAGTTGAATAGCTTTCCTGAGGTCATGCAATTAGCAAGTGTTGGAAATGGGATTCAACCTGAGCTCTGCCTGCCTCAGAGCCTGTGCCCTAAAAGCTAAGCATCCTGTACCTCACCAGGATTGGGTCTGGACGCTCCTTTCCTACGATGGAATTAGCAGTGCTAATTGTGACCTTCCTTAAGGAGCTTATGACTTCCAGGGGCTCTGTTACCTGAGTGAACTTTGGAACTCTGACTTTCCGAGAAGGGTCGCGATAAAAATGAGGGCCGGGGCCTGGTGTCTGACTGTTTAAGTCAGGGAATGAGGAAACACAGACCCCGATCATGAATGATGACACGAGGACTTCTAAGGCCCTGGAGCTTTCTGGTGCTTATTATTTCGGTGGCATCCTGGTTGTTGGTGCAAAGGAGAAATAAGCCCATGTACTTGCATCTTTGGAGGCCGCCAGGCTGGGGGCACTGGAGAGACACCCAGGGATGGAGGGGAAGACCAGACAATTCCTGGGACCTGCAGGCAAAAGGGCATCCAAGAAACCAAGAAGAGTCATTGGGGTGGCTTCACGGGGGGCCCATTTGGTACAAAGGGAAAAACGGAAAAAACAAGAAGAACAAATCCTCACCCAGAATTGGTTCTACTGGGTCTATTCTTTGTCCTCCACTCCCAGCTGACCTTTCTTCCACATTTAAACCATAAGGCAGGGGGCAATTTCCCTCACCCAAGGGGGCCTCATTTGGAATCAGGGTCAGTAGGAGGTTCTGGACACCACCCCACTGTAAACCTCAGCCTGAGCGAGTTTCCCAGTGCATGCTGCCCTCCCTCTAGCCACCTCCCTTCTCTGCTCAGGGCTTTGCATAGGCAAATGCCAGGGCTTGTGTGAGTGAAAGGGCCCCAGGCAGAGGGCAGAGTCCATGCCATCTGGGTGGGGCACTGGCCTGGGCAGATCTGGGAGAAGGGAAAGGAAAGAGGCCTGCCTCTGTGGCCTCATGTCGTCACACAGGCAGATTGGGATATCCTTTTTATCCATCTTTGGCACGGAATTGCTCTGTACACACCATAGATATTCCCTGGGATGAATTCCTGGAAGCACACTTGCTAGAAATTCACATTTTGAAGGTATAATGCCCCATTGTCCGGCAGCACCTGAGTGCCTGTTTTATGGTCCTTCCACAGCACAAAGTGATTCTCCAAATTTTTCAGGTCTCAGCTACTGAGAACAGGCCATGGGCCCAAGGCAGTCTAAATCCACTCTCAGAAAACACACAGCCTAGTTTAGAAAAAACTCAAATGGATTTCTCCCCTGCTCTCACACAACAGCAATCAACACAGAGCAGACTTCTGTGACCAAACGTGGTGGCAGGGTGGGCAGTTCTCCCCACCACCCAGTGAGCAGTCAGCTCTGCAGCAGACACAGCGGGGTGTCCTCCAATCCACTTCCAATACTACCTACCTGGAGACAGAGTCAGAGCCCACAGGTTGAGGGCTCAGTCCCCAACAGGTCCATCCTGCCACCTCAGACACCAGGCACAAGTCTGGGCCTCCAGAACTTCTGACCAACTGGCTTCAAGCTGGGGTTCCCACAACCTCTTCTTTGGGTTTGATTAATTTGCTGGAGCAGCAGCTCACAGAATTCAGAGAAACACTTACTTATGTTTACTGGTTTATTACGAAGGATACTGCAGAGGATGCAGATGAAGAGATGTGTAGGGCAGAAATAGTGGGAACGGGTGTGGAGGCTCCGTGCCCTCTCTGGGCACACCACACTCCAGGAGCCTCCACATGGTCAGCTATGCAGAAGCTCTCTGAACCAGGCCTCTTGGGTTTTTATGGAAGATTCATGCCTACAGCATTCCTTCCCCCAGCGTATGAGGCAGGACCCTCTCTGGAATTAGGGTCACACAATCACAAAGGTGGAGGAAGATTAGAGCCCAGCCTTGGGCAGGTGAAAGGAGGACAGGACAAGGCCAGAGAGATTCTGTTTCCTGAGGCCTGCTCCTGAAGCCTAACACAGCCAACATCATAACCAAAGGCTCTAAACAGAGCTGTGGGAGTTGTGAGCCTGGAACCGTGGACAAAAACCTACATATGGAAGAAATACTCAAGGTCATTTTTGCCAGCAGACAGAGCAGATGGCGAAGTGTAGCCGGGACCCCTGGTGTGAGTGGAGTGGGATCCATTGCAAGGAGGAGGATGGAGGTGGCTCTGAGGACCTGCAGGGGGACAGGTAAGCAGGCTGTGGTCAGAGGTCTCAGAGGTGGGAGAACACAGCATGTGGAGGAAGAGCCGCAGAGATGTGGGTGGCTGGGCTCACCAAGAACAGAAGGGGACATCTGCCATCCTTTTTGGCTGCTAAACATACCCTACATTTGGGGAGTTCTCCACCTCATGAATCCTCGTTTCCAATTGCAGAAGCCAGGTGAGGCCTTCCCAACCTCCCCTTGCCACTGAGGTGCAGGCTGTGCCACCCAGAGGCCCCATGCCAGACTCTGAATCTGTAGCAGGCACCAAGACGAAGGCACCCTGGGAGGGTGGTGACAGCCAAATCCTGTTTCCAGAGGCTTAGGGGGGTGAGCCCTTAGCGCCACCACCCAGGGCCCAAATCAGTGGCATTGGCAAACAGTGGTGTCAGTGCCCAGGATGGCTCTGTCAGGCTGGCTTGGCTGTGACCTTTGGGACATTATTCCTGGCTAACTCTCTGGCCCTGCTGGAGATACTATGAGCTACAGAATAGTTTTAATAAATTATTTTCCAGCCTAAACTAGCTAGAGTCTGTTTCTCTTACTTTCAGTTAAGAACTTTAATCCAGGCCGGTGCGGTGGCTCAAGCCTGTAATCCCAGCACTTTGGGAGGCCGAGACGGGCGGATCACGAGGTCAGGAGTTCGAGACCATCCTGGCTAACACGGTGAAACCCCGTCTCTACTAAAAAATACAAAAAACTAGCCGGGCGAGGTGGCGGGCGCCTGTAGTCCCAGCTACTCGGGAGGCTGAGGCAGGAGAATGGCGTAAAAACCCGGGAGGCGGAGCTTGCAGTGAGCTGAGATCCAGCCACTGCACTCCAGCCCGGGCGACAGAGAGAGACTCCGTCTCAGAAAAAAAAAAAAAAAAAAAAAAAAAAAGAACTTTAATCCAGCCAGGCGTGGTGGCTCATGCTTGTAATCCCAACACTTTGGGAGGCTGAAGCGGGTGGATCACCTGAGGTCAGGAGTTTGAAACCAGTCTGGCCAACATGGCGAAACCCTGTCTCTACTAAAGAAATACAAAAAAATTAGCCAGGCATTGTGGCGGACACATGTAATCCCAGTTCTCAGGAGGTTGAGGCAGGAGAATAGCTTGAACCTGGGAGGCAGAGGTTGCAGTAAGCCGAGATTGTGCCACTGCACTCAAGCCTGGGCAGTAAGAGTGAAATTCCATCTCAAAAAAAAAAAAAAAAGAACTTTAATCTGGGGATGAAACCTCAGAGTCAGTGGGACCACCAAATGGATGCCAAGAAACCCAAACAGTGAACCCAGGTATGGGTGTCTCCTGGGAAGGTGGAACCAGAAAAAACTAAGTGTGATAGCGTTATACCTGTATAGTCTTGGGACTATTTATTTATTTATTTTGAGATGGAGTCTCGCTCTGTTGCCCCGGCTGGAGTGCAGTGGCATGATCTCGGCTCACTGCAACCTCCGCCTCCCAGGTTCAAGCGATTCTCCTTTTTCAGCCTCCCAAGTAGCTGGGACTACAGGCACGCGTCACCATGCCCGGCTAATTTTTGTATGTTTAGTAGAGACGGGGTTTCACTATGTTGGCCAGGCTGGTCTCAAACTTCTGACCTTGTAATCCACCTGCCTCGGCCTCCCAAAGTGCTGGGATTACAGGTGTAAGCCACCGTGCCCAGACAGGACTATTTATTTTTAGAGATAGGGTCTCACCCTGTCACCCAGGCTGGAGTGCAGTGGCACCACCATAGACCACTGCAGTCTCAAACTCATGCCTCAAGATTAGGTTAGGACTCAAGTGATCCTCCAGCCTCAGCCTCCCAAGCAGCTAGGACTGCATGCTCACACCACCAGGCCCAGCTAATTTTTAAACATTTTTTGTAGACATGAAGTCTTGCTATGTGGCCCAGGATGGTCTCAAACTCCTGGCCTCAAGTGATCCTCCTGCCTCAGCCTCCCAAAGTGTTGGGATTATAGGTGTGACCTACTGTGCCACACCATTAATTATTTTTATAATTTAAAAAAATCAATATAGAGAGAAAGAAAAAGAAGGGAGGAAGGGAAAGACGGAGGGAGATGTGATCTGGACTTCAAATATGAGGAAGCACAGGAAGACAGAGACACCAGGGGAAGGTAGGGCCAGGGAGCAGGAGGCCAGGCCAATGGGAGGTTATGTGGGGGCCAGTACGGGAAAGCCAGGTTTCCATTCTTGAGGGGAGTGGAAGAGAGGTACTGATGACACAAGAATTCCTCTCCAAGCAGAGTGGGAACCCACAAAGGCAAGTGAAGTTTAGGTGGGGTAGAAAGGAAAGAACTTTCTGAACATGAGGTTAGGGCCAAGTGTGTGGGGAGAGGTCTGTCCCTGAGGAAATAGGGGGACGTAGTGGGGCAGGGAGCTGCATGTGGAGGAGCCCCCATGAGGGCAAGGGGCCTTGAGTCCTCAGGACATTTTTGCCAGAGCAGGTGCTCAGGTTAGAGGCCCAAGACGTTCCTGGTGGAAGGGCCTACAGCCAACTGAACTCTGTGGTTGGGTTCACATTAAAGCCAGGGGCAATCCTGGTGGACAGCAGTTTGCAGTATGGAGGGAAGGGGCTGTCCTGGGCCAATGGATGATGGGGCTGGCTTCGCACAAGCTGGCAGAGGCCCCTCTTCCTCCCTCGCCTGCTGCTGTCACAGGCCTGCTGACTCAGCTGACTCTGGGGACAGCTGTGATGGGCAATGAAGGGCTGACAGAGCGAGGGACAGATGGCTCCCTAGAAGAGGCCTCTGCCCCATCCCTCCCTGGTGCACAATCATTTCTTGCCGCAGTTTCAGAGCTTTGTGAGAGACTATCCCTCTGTCTCCCCTGGCAGTGAGTGGGTAGAAAGTCTGGTGTGTAGTTTGTTGGCCAGGCACAGTGGCTCACGCCTGTAACCCCAGCACTTTGGGAGGTCAAGGCAGGTGGATCCATTGAGGTCAAGAGTTCGAGACCAGCCCGGCCAACGTGGTAAAACCCCGTCTCTACTAAAAATATAAAAAATTAACCGGGCGTGGTAGCACACACCTATAATCCCAGTTACACAGGAGGCTTAGACAGGAGAATCGCTTGAACCTGGGAGGTGGGGGTTGCAGTGAACCAACATTGTGCCATTGCACTCCAGCCTGGGCAACAGAGTGAGACTCGTCTCAAAAAAAAAAAAAAAAAAAAAAAAAAACCAGCCAGGTGCAGTGGCTCATGCCTGTAATCCCAGCACTTTGAGAGGCCAAGGCCAGCGGATCATCTGAGGTCAGGAGTTCGAGACCCGCCTGGCCAACATGGTGAAACCCTGTCTCTACTAAAAATACAAAAATTAGCCAGTTGTGGTGGCACGTGCCTGTAATCTTAGCTACTAGGGAGGCTAAGGCAGGAGAACTGCTTGAACCTGGGAGGCAGAGGTTGCAGTGAGCTGAGATCGCACTATTGCACTCCAGCCTGGGTGACAAGAGCGAAACACCGTCTCAAAACAAAACAAACAAGCAAGCAAACAAAGTCTGGTGTGTAGTTTGTCTGTTTTTCCGGAGGGCATTCCACTAGTTCTGCTCAGGTTTTCCAAGGGTTAGGCTCAGGGCTGAAAGTTGAGGTCGGCTTTCCCCAGCCTCTAGGGTACAGTGTCTGAGCCAGAAGCACCCTTTTCCCTCTGTCCCACTCACCTGTCCTGCCCTGCCCTGTTCCGGAACCTTTGCTCATAGTAGCTCTGGTCGTGTCACAGCTCTGCCTAAAACCCTTGAGTGACTCCTCATGGCTCCTTGAACAGAGACCAAATGCTTCTTGATGCCTGGAAAGATCAGGCCCCTCATACCTCCCCATTCCCAGTCCCTCCATTGTTTCCCAGGGACTTCCTCACATTCACCTTCTCTCTCTGCTCTTCCAACATGACTGAGGCCCAGGCAGACCATTCTGCTTCCTGTTGACTTAAGGAACTTTTAGTTAAATTTCTAGATATTTACTCAATTTTTACGGAATATGACAAAGAGAAAGAGCATTCTTTTTTATTTTTTAAATTTAAAAACAGATATGGGGTCTCACTATGTTTTTCAGGCTCGTCTTGAACTTTTGGGCTCAAGCAATCCACCCTCTTCAGCCTCCCAAAGTCTTGGAATCACAGGTGTAAACCACTGCACTCAGCCAAGAGGGCATTCTTAATATGCAGCAAAACAATAAAAAGAAAAGAAAAGAAAAGAAAAGAAAAGGAAGAAAAGAAAAAGAAAGAAAGAAAGAAAGAAAGAAAGAAAGAAAGAAAGAAAGAAAGAAAGAAAGGAAAGAAAGAAAGAAAGAAAGAAAGAAAGAAAGAAAGAAAGAAAGAAAGAAAGGAAGGAAGGAAGGAAGGAAGGAAGGAAGGAAGAAAGGACTCTTCTATACGTATATCATACTTCAAAAACTGCTGCCCCCAAAATGGCAATATCTTCTTCACAGATGTCCCCGTCTCCCAGAGCCCAGCCCTCTCCCCTCCACCTCGGCTCTTTATCCTGCACTCAGTCACAGTCTCTTTAGCTGTCCAGTTTCTGCCCCCAAGAGAGCCCAGGAGGTGACCAAGTGCACAGGAAACCCGGGTGAGGCTGGTTGTGGGGGAGAGTGGTTGCAAACACAGTGTGACATGGTTTCTTTCCACCCTTTCTAATCTCCACTAGGCCCTTCTTATCTGGTGTGTACACTTGCTATTCCTCCTCTGAAACATCCTGGCCCCTTTCCTCCCTCCTCCTGCAGGCCCTAGCTCAGGTGACCCTTCCTCAGCAGCAGGGGTCCCAGACCAGGGCAGTCCCCTACCCCACTCTCTGAGCTCCCACCATAATTAAACCTACAGGTTTATTTCGCAGCTAAACTATAAACTCCCACACTTGACTACGCGCTATGTAAATGGGCAGCCACTGTGTCTGCCAAGTTCACGGCCAAATTCCAAGTGCCGGGCCCACAGCCTGGCACACAGCAGGCTCTCAATCAATATTTGTTGTAGCTGCTATTCAAATCTTACTCATTCTTTACAGGTTGTGCAAAGCCTGCCTCTCTGCAAACATCTTTGGTCTCTCCTCTCTGAAAGGCCTGTGTCTTGCCCATTTCCTGTCCATATGTCATCAACTACCAGGCCTAGGCTGAGGCACAATCCCCCGAGGTCCCGGCTGTGTTTATCTCCTGAAAACCCTTTTCCCCGTGCAGACGGATCACCAAGGACTCCCTCACACTCACCTTCTCTGGTTCTCTGGATACCTCTGGCTGACCTTCCCTACCCCACTGGGTCCTTTCCTCTATTTGCCTTCCTTAGCGGGAGCAGCCAGCGTCTGTTCCTCCCCTACCCTCTCCCTCCTCCACCAAATGTAACATGGCCCTGCTTAGGCTTCCTTCTTCAGCACAGAGCCTGGGAGCCAAGCTTCTCCTGTTCCCAGCCACTCTTCTACCCTCCCCTTTAGGAGAGACTGGACATGGTGTCTCCCCGACATCTCCAACCCCACCTCCTTCCTTGATGGTCCTGGAGGGTCCTGAGATCACCCCCCCTCCCTTTTACCAACAGAAAAGCCGAGGCCAAAGAAGAATGGATGTTGGCCAAGGCCATACGATGTACACAGAGCCAAAGCCACAGTCCCCTCACCCCCTCCCGGGCCACTGTGGGGACCTGAGCAGTCATTCCACAGGAGAGGGCGACCCCTGGTGGCGAGGAGGGGCATGGCAGCCTGTCGCTCATTTCCTGGGCCCAGAGGCTGACGGTGGAAGAGGCAAGGCCTGGAGGACCAGGCTTTAGTCATCAGGAAGGTAAATAAAGGCAAGGCCCGTGGAGTGAAAGAACCCAACTTTTGCTGGGCTTTGCCCTTCCTTAGCCACATTCCCTGTAATGACCTAACAATACTGCTCTGTGACTTTAACTGTACCCTGCTGATTTGCTGATTGGATCTTTAGGGGGCAGGAATGGGCATTAAACGGCTTTTGGCACACTGCGTGTCCCAAGGGTCATTACTGACTTGGGGGTCTGGTGCTAAGCCTTGGAATGCAGAAGCTCACATTCTGATAATAAGATTTCTAATAATAAGAGAATGGGCTCAGGCCAGGTGCAGTGGCTCATGCCTGTAATCCCAGCACTTTGGGAGGCTGAAGTGGGCTGGTCACCTAAGGTCAGGAGTTCGAGACCAGCCTGGCCAACATGGTGAAACCCCATCTCTACTAAAAATACGAAATTTAGCCAGGCATGGTGGTGTGCATCTGTAATTCCATAATCTCAGCTATTTGGGAGGCTGAGGCAGGAAAACCGCTTAAGCTAGGCGGCAGAGGTTGCAGTGGACCGAGATTGCACCACTGCACTTCAGCCTGGGCGACAGAGCGAGACTCCGTCTCAAAAAAAAGAGAGAATGCACTCTTTATTAAAGAGTCCAGGGGCTTAGTCAATAGCTGTCTCCAAGTTTCTATAGTACCTATCTCTCGTCTCTAGGGGCAGAAGGGCTACTCAACAAAAGGCTGATTGTTGTAACAGAAACACTCAGAAAACCGAACCTTTGAGAACTTCCCAAGCAGAAATGGGCATGCTTAGAGACCACTCGACCAGTTAATATGAACCCCACATCTGCTATCAAGAGAGTCTGGGCAATCTACTTTGAATATCCCTTCTGGAGCTGTTTCTAGGTTGTTTAGAGATTAAATGAAGTATTTCTAGGAAGTAGGTCGCCTAGACCTAATCACACAAGAATGACATCTCACCGACACACAAGGTCATGGCTAAACCTTCACTGACTAAGTATTTTCCTCCTTCCTTGATGATCCAGGATGTAGCAGTATATGCCCAGATCAGGAAGTGTAAAAGCTGAAAATGGAGTTGGAGACAGAAAGTCCAATGAGTTGCTGGCCACTGTGGTGTCACTGCTCCCGATACAGGTGTAACCTGAGTCTCCCACTTGGGAGCCAGAAATCAGCTGAGAAGAGGCCTCTGGAAAGAGGCCGCCCTGGCCCAGGAGGGTGGATGAAGTAGGGCCTCAGCACAGCTCATCCCACCGAGCAGGCCGGACCCTGAGTTCCTGGCTTGCACTGAAGGGTCTGGGTAAGTCCCTTCTGTAGCGCCTCAGAAGCTCCTTGGGCAACCTGGGAAGTTAGGACAAGAGTTCTGACTTTTGACCCTGAGGTGTGAGGAGAGTGCTTTGAGAGAGAGCATGGTGAATGCGAGTGACCTGGTTATTACCTCCGGGCAGCCTCCTAACCTCACCTTGACTCTGCTATGCAAAATTGATGCCTGGGCGCAGGGCGCCGACGATGGTCAGATACCGCGGCCTGAACACCTTGGAACCTACATCCCTGACTTGGAGGACCCAGGCCTTCCGGGGGCTTCTCCATGAGTCCTGCAGGCCACACAGGGACCCTAACGGACCTAGTCCAGTCCCAGGGTCTGGGCTGCTCCTCCCTCCAGGAATGGGAGTTTGCTCTAGGCGATGGAGGAAGGGTTCAGGAGGCCACTCTGCGTCCCTACTAGCTTGTGGGCCCAAACCCCTACCCACCATCTTCTTCTCCCACGGCCCCAACCTCGTAGGGAGGACACGGCGGGGCTCAGGTTCGCAGAGAAGGAGGGCTCGGACCAGCGACTCCAGGGCAGAGCGGCGCGTGCAGGGGTTGGGAGCTGGGTTTGTGAGAAGAGAAGGCCATCTCCTCCCCAGCAGGAGCGCCTCCACCCAGCCACCGGAACCCCACCCTGCCTAGTACAATCTTTGCCTCCCGATCGGCACCCAAGGCCCCGCCCCACGTCCCGCTGCCTGCCGGGATTTGTAGTTTGTAGGGGTAGGGCCAGAACGCGCGCGCGCGCGTGTGTGTGTGTGTCTGTGTGTGTCCAGGTGGGGGAGTCTGTTGTGTGTGTGTGTGTGTGTGTGTGTGTGTGTGACTGTGTGTGTCCGGGTGGGGGAGTCTGTTGTGTTCCCGTCGCGCGCGAGCGTGTGTGTGTGTGACTGTGTGTGTCCGGGGGGGGGGGCTGTTGTGCTCCCCGTCGCGCGCGAGCGTGTGTGTGTGACTGTGTGTGTGAGAGACCGTGTGTGTGTGTCCGGTCTGTTGTGGTTCTCCCGTCCCCGAAGGCCTTCCGGACCTGGGCTCAGCAAAGGCACCGCAGGCCGCAACTTCCGAGACCCCGCCCCGCGGCCCACTGTCTGCTGGGATTTGTAGTTCGTAGGGTTCTAGGGCCCTGGCCGGGCGTGCAGCTCTCCTGAGTCCTCGTTTTTCTCGTGAGCCCTGGATCTGGACAGTGGGCCCGGCGCAAGGCCCGCGACTCCGGCTGGGCTCCCAGTGGCACTTTCTGCCGATCCTGAGATGTACCCGCCACGCCTGCGGGACTAACCTCTAGGTGGGCAAACTGAGGCACAAAGAGGGGCGCGCTCTGGCCTGAGTCGGCCCTCTTGTGAGAATTTGGACTGAGAGACCCAGCCCAGGCCTGGCAGGCAAGGCTGGGCCAGGCGAGGTCCTGGGCCCTTTCGATGTAAGAGTGTGCAATCAGTAGTGTTTCACAATAATGAACAGGCCTGCCCAGGACTGGCTGTGCATATTAGCGCTGGTTACCACAGGCTTGAGGGATCAAATTTTTATTTGGCACCACTACAGAGGGGAGCCCAGGGAGGGAGGAAGTCTCTTGTGACCAAGAAAACCTATGGTCCACCCTGGCCTTCAACTCTGCTTTAATGATAAAAATAAACCGAGTTTGGGAGGGGGTGAGGAGGAGGGGTGTTTTGTGAACTGTAAAGTCCGTAGTATGAGTGAGGTGTTATTATCATCAGGATCAGACCTCAAAGCACTGGAGAAAAGGTCTGGGCCTTCAAGAGCCTCGCCTTAAAAGGGAGGGTATGGCCGAGCGCAGTGGCTCACGCCTGTAATCCTAGCATTTTGGGAGGCCGAGGCGGGCAGATCAGTTGAGGTCAGGGGTTCAAGACCAGCCTAGCCAACATGTCGAAACCCCATCTCTACTAAAAATACAAAAACTATCCAGGGGTGGTGGCACATGCCTATAATCCCAGCTACTTGGGAGGCTGAGGCAGGAGAATCGCTTGAACCCAGGAGGCAGAGGTTGCAGTGAGCTGAGATTGTGTCACTACCCTCCAGCCTGGGCTACACAGTGAGACTCTGTCTCAAAAAAAAAAAAGGAAAAGGGAAGGTACAGTTACTATAGTTATGTAAGAAATCCCCTTTGGGAGAAGCTGGGTGATAGGATTTCCCTAGACCTTTTTAATTTTTTTAAGTGGGGTGCAGATGGGTCAGGAAACTCAAAGGTTACAAAGCCCTTTCACTTTTTGTTTGCTTGTTGACAATTTTATTGAGATATAATATACCATATAATTCACCCATTTAAAGTGTACAATTCAGTGTTTTAGTATATTCAGAGTTGTGTAACCATTATCACAATCTAATTTTGGAACACTTCATCATCCCCAAAATAAACCTGTACCCATTAGCAGTCCCTTCCCCAGCCCCCTCCATCCTCTTCAGCCCTAGGCAACCACTAATCTACTTTCTATAGATTTGGCTTTTGTGAACATTTCATATAAATGGAACCATACGGTATGTGGTCTTTTGTAACTGGCTTCTTTCACTTAGCAACATGTTTTCAAAATTCATCTAGGTTGCAGCATCTATCAGTACTCAGTACTGTTTCTGCAACTTTTTGTGAGTCTATAATTATTTTGAAATATATTTTTTTAAGCAAGGTATCTAGAGCAAGAGCTGAGACCAGACGAGGTGGCTCAGGCCTATAATCGCAGCACTTTGGGAGACTGAGGTCTCCTGAGGTCTCCTGGATCACTTGAGGTCAGGAGTTTAAGACCAGCCTGGCCAACCTCGTGAAATCCCGTCTCTACTAAAAATACAAAAAATTACCCGGGCGTGGTGGCACGTGCCTGTGATCCCAGCTGCTTGGAAGGCTGAGGCAGGAGAATTACTTGAACTCAGGAGGCTGAATTTGCAGTGAGCCGAGATGGTGCCACTGCACTCCAGCCTGGGCGACAGAGCCAGAGTGTGTCTCAAATAAATAAATAAATAAATAAATAAATAAATAAATAAAGAGCTGAGCTAGCTCTTTGCTCTTTGCATGTGAAAGGACTCACAGCTGGCGCCAGCATGCAGTGATAGTGGGGAGGGCATGGACTCCCACAACGTGGCTTCCCACCCATCCTCTACCGCTTACTAAGTGGGACCTAGAACAAGTGATTTTGACCTACTTTATCTCTGTTTCCTCGTCTGTCAAAAGAGGATAATAAGAGGATCTATGTTAGAGAGTAAATGCGAGGATTAAATGAGAAAATCATATTGAGGATAGCACCTGGCATATAGTGGCAGCACTCAGTAGTGTTAGCTGTTACGGTGTTGAGTACCCAGTGTGACGCTGGCTGTACGGGGGTAAACCTGTCTTCTGAGGGGACTAGTCCCCCCATCCCAGGCACCTGGTGCCCTCCCCAGACCACTCATGCTGTACTGGACAGTCCCACTTTCCCAAGAAGTCACAAGGAATTCCAGCATGTCACTGTTCTGGTTGCCCCTGAGCACCTACCAGTGATTTAAGAAAAGGCAAAACCAAAGTTTTGGTTTTGAGCTTTATTCGGAAAATATGGCCACCCAGACCCCTGGCCATTCCCCAGGGCCTGTGAGGTGATCCAGAAAAATTCATTTGCAAATCAAATTTAATGGCTAGAAGCATCCCGATTCAATGTCTTCAAAGGAATATTTGGGGCAGGTGAGGTGCCTCACACCTATAATCCCAACACTTTGGGAGGCCGAGGAAGGAGGATCACCTGAGATCAGGAGTTCAAGACTAGCCTGGCCAAAATGATGAAACCCCGTCTCTACTAAAAATACAAAAAAATTAGCTGGGCATAGTGGCGTGTGCCTGTAGTCCCAGCTAATCAGGAGGCTGAGGCAGGAGAATCACTTGAACTGGGGAGGGGAACATTGCAGTGAGCTGAGATTGTGCCATTGCACTCTAGCTTGGGCGACGAGAGTGAGACTCCATCTCAAAAAAAGAAAAAAAAAAACATGAATATTTGGGGGAATTTTGATGCTGGAATTAAGCATTGCAAAAGATCCCTGTCAGTCCCCCGTGATGAGGAAATGCAACTGCTCAGCCTGAGCTGTGCCTCTGGGTTGGAATTAGAGGAGCCAGAAGGGACCCTTCGAGTCTAGTGCTTTCATTCACAGATGGGAAACTGAGGCCCAGAGAGGGCCACATGGCATGGTAGTTAGAAGACAGGTCAGGAACTTGCTAGGAAGAATCTTGCAATTTCAGAACTTCTCAGCACTGGAAATGAGTCCATACCCCGAGATTACGGACACAGAAGCAGAAAGCTGATTGTCCTGGACATCCCCAGACCTTGGCCAGAGCCCACGCAGCCAAGCCTGGAAGCCAGTGTCCAATGTTTCTCTCTCCTGGTTTTCTTCAGCCAGATGTTCATCCTAGAAGTAGGAGTTTATTAATAATGGTAATGGTACCTTGCATTGTCCAGGCCTTCATTCTTTTTGCAGATCCTCCCGGCTGGGCACAGTGGCTCACTCCTGTAATGCCAGCACTTTGGGAGGCCGAGGCAGAAGGATCACTTGAGCTCAGGAGTTCAAGGCTGCAGTGAGCTATGATCATGCCACTGCACTCCAGAGCCTAGGTGACAGAGTGAGACCCTG
>NW_012107997.1:393741-394245 GCF_000951045.1 Mandrillus leucophaeus | reverse complement strand
CTGAGACAGCGCCCAGAGCCCCGGAGCAAGGTGTTGGCAGGCAAGTAGCGCGCTTCGGGGTCCGGTCGCCGGGGACCCGGGCTCCCTCTTTGGGGTCGAACGGGCTTAACCGGTTCGGGGGCGCCCCGCTCCCTCCTCTTCTCCCACAGCCGGGGGCCGCTCTTAGGGGCGCGCCGTCTCCTGGCTTCCTGTAAGAAGAGGCGGGAGAGGTTGGGTCCGTGCTAAAGAAATGCTTTATTTTACTTCATTTGGGACAAACTAAGCAGTAGTGCTCAGGGGAGACCACAAGGGTAGGAGCACTGTGCGTCTGGTAAAAAACTAGTTCTAGAGCGTCGTTACCAGATAACTCATTAGCATGTGCATTGAGTTCCTAGCCTCTCCCAAGAGTCCTAGGCTGAGCGACCAGCCCTTTTGTTTCTCTGTTGTTGTTGTTTGTTTTTTGAGACGGAGTTTTGCTTTTGTTGCCCAGGCTGGAGTGCAATGGCGAGATCTCGGCTCACTGCA
>NW_012107997.1:386908-388761 GCF_000951045.1 Mandrillus leucophaeus | reverse complement strand
AAAAAAAAAAAAGAAAGAAAGAAAGAAAAAAAAAAGCAGCCTCTCATTGAATCCTCACAACCTTCCAAGGTAAGAGGATGGGGGCTTCTGTTGTTGTTTCACAGATAAGGAATCTGTGGCTAGGAAGTCTTAAGGGATTATCCCAAGGCAACAGAATCTGGGCAGTATTAGAATGTGGGGGTTTTGCTGTCTGATCTGTTAATACATTCAGTAAAATTTTTTTTGAGTGCCTATTACCTGCTGGGTGCTATGCAGGGTGCTGAGGTTGCAGGGATGACTTGACATGGTACCTGGCTAGAGGTGCTAACATTGTGGTGGAGGAGGCACCTGTGGTACACCATAAAACATGGTGGGGAGGGAACTTGCCAGTGTGATAGAAGTGTTTTATATCTTGGGAGGGATGTGGGTTACATAGGTGTTGCATCTGTCAAAACTCATTTAAATCTACACATGATTTGTGCATTTCACTATAAATTTGACCTAAACAAAACAAAACTGCATGCTCTGGGACGACTATTGAACGACCTTGGAGAGACCCAGTTGTCTGGAAGCAGGCCGGGCTGCCCATGGATCCAAGTCCACTTTTGCTATCGGGTATGCCTGAGAAGTGTTCCATGGGGGTGTAGATGCAGGTGGCCCAGTGGCTTGATGTCCAGAATACCTGGGGAGCCTGAGGTGGGAGTTTCAGAGGAGGGATATTTAAGCTGAGTCTGCAGAGTGAGCAGAATTGGTCAAAGAAAGGCAGATAGTAGGCAGAGGGAGATGGTTTCTGTGCACTCCTTGCTGGAGTGTGCTTGTCTGAGGACACCCAGATAGCAAGATTGTTTCCTTACCCCAGGCCCCACCCGTGGGCTTCAGAAAAACTCATTCTGGTTGGGATTTTTGAAGCTGCCTCCCAGAAAATGATCTTACCACTGTGTCACGAGGCCATGGCCTGACCCTCATGCTCTTTGTCAACTGACATCTCTCATGGGTTGGCTATGTCACATTCAGGAGCCAAAGCAGAAGTGTAGACCCTTTGCTGTCCAACACATTTCCAGAAGGCCAGGCCTCCTGGTGCAGACACTGGTTGGCCTGTCTTCCTCTGAATAAAGAAGGGAAGGATCGGGTGTTGCAGGTCAGATCAGCCTGGGTTAGAATCCTGGTTCAGCAGTTGGGTGCAGTGGCTCGTGCCTGTAATGCCAGCACTTTGGGAGGCCAAAGCGGGAGGATCGCTTGAGCCCAGGAGTTTGAGACCAGCCTGGGCAAGAGAGTGAGACCCAGTCTCTCCAAAAAAAAAAAAAAAAAGAAGAAGTTAGCTGGGCGTTGGTTACACATGCCTGCAGTCCCAGCTACTCAGGAGGCTGAGGCTGGAGGATTGCTTGAGCCTGGGAGGTTGAGGCTGTAGTGAGCTATGATCACACCACCGCATTCCAGGTCCCCCGACAGGTGAGACCCTGTCTCAAAAAAAAAAAAAAAAAAAAAAAAAATCTGGTTCTGCTACTGAACTAGCAGTGTGACACTGTGAACAAGTTACTTACCCTCTCTCAGCCTCCTCAAGACTTCATGTTTCCAGCAGGAATAATGATGGTAGATGTGAGGGCGCACCAAGCACATAGTAGGCTCTCACAGAACAGTAGCTATTCACAGGGCGATTGAGGCGGGGGCCTAACGATTGAATGGAAGTGAACACTGCAATTCTCTCGCAAAGTTTACAGCATAATAAGCTTGTCCTTAGCTTCCCCTGTATCTTCCTTCTCACCCCCAATTCTAGGACCCTTTCCGGTGCCCCAGTCTCCCATAGGGGCGCCCCGCCAGCTCAGACCGGCCGGGCCCCTCCCTCTGACTCACTGCGGGCGGCTCCTGGCCGCGCA
>NW_012107997.1:382184-385303 GCF_000951045.1 Mandrillus leucophaeus | reverse complement strand
GCCCAGGCTGGAGTGCAGTGGCCGGATCTCAGCTCACTGCAAGCTCCGCCTCCCGGGTTCACGCCATTCTCCTGCCTCAGCCTCCCGAGTAGCTCTTATCACTCTACCAGGTTAACCGCCCAGCCTCTGGTTTTGTGGGAACTAGGCCCTACTGGGATTCCAATGCAAACTACCCTTTTTTCTCTTTTTTAAACTTTAAAGTTCAGGGGTACATGTGCAGGTTTGTTATGTAGGTAAACTCGTGTCTTGAGGCTTTGTTGTACAGATTATTTTGTCTCCCCGGTATTAAGCCTAGTACCCATTAGTTATTTTCCTGAATCTCTCCCTCCTCCCACCCTCCACCAAACTACCCTATTATTATTGTTATTATTATTATTTTTTGAGACAGAGTCTTGCCCAGTCACCCAGGCTGGAGTGCAATGGCACGATCTCAGCTCACTGCAACCTCTGCCTCCTGAGTTCAAGTGATTCTCCTGCCTCGGCCTCCTGAATAGCTGGAATTACAGGCGTGCGCTGCCACCCCCGGCTAATTTTTTGTATCTTTAGTGGAGATGGGGGTTTCATCTTGCTGGCCAGGCTGGTCTCGAACTCCTGACCTCGTGACCCACCTGCCTCGGCCTCCCAAAGTACTGGGATTGCAGGTGTGAGCCACCGTGCCTGGCCCACACTACCCTATTTTTAAGGCTGGCAGTTTGGTCATGGAGACACTTGGATGCTAGCTACAGGCCATGTTCTTTGGGGAGAACATTTAACTTCCTGTCTTGCTCTAGTGAAATTTTATCAACTTCATTTCAATAAGAAACATTCGTCCAGTTGTTTTTTTTTGTTGTTTTTGTCTTTTTTGAGATGGAGTCTTGCTTTGTCTCCCAGGCTGGAGTGCAGTGTCACCATCTCCGCTCTCTGCAGCCTCCGCCTCCTGGGTTCAAGCGATTCTTTTGCTTCAGTATCTGCAGTAGCTGGGATTACAGGCACTCATGACCCTGCCTGGCTAATTTTTGTATTTTTAGTAGAGACCGGGTTTCACTGTGTTGGCCAGGCTGGTCTTGAACTCCTGACCTCAGGTAATCAGCCTGCCTCAGTCTCCCAAAGTGCTGGGATTACCGGAGTGAGCCACCATGCCCAGTCCATCCAGTACTGTATTTTCTCCAGACTTTTCCCATGCAGTCAAATAATGAGGTTTGGTTTGAAGGTCTGCTAATTAGGAAGACTTGTTCCAGATGTTGCTCCAGTGCCCCAGGCCTTGACCCTGAACCTGGAGCCTTGTCTCAAGCCAGCCTACTGACCAATACCTTTCCAGGACAGGCCAGCTTGGCTCCAAGCGTGGCAGAGGAGCCACGCTTGTGTGGCTGCATAACTGGGTGCTCACTTTCTCCTGGAGCCTCATACCGAGTCCGCTCATCCTTCCTCCAGGGATTCAGAAGGGAATGGGAGCCTCCCTTGCAGGCGCTTCCGCTCCCTGTGTGTTTGTGGGCAGTCTCTTGGGCTCTCAGGACCTCAGTGTCCTCCGGAAAGCCTGAGTTGGAGGAGACGTGCTTTAGGGTATGGTCTCGGGTCCGGTGACTGTGATGTAGGAAGGATAGTTGCCCCGGGTCAACTCAGGATGGGCTGTCTCTCAGAGGGCCCAAGGCCCAGAAGGCATGATGATAAACATCTGGTGAATGAGAAGCAGACCAATGGGTAGAGACCCGAGAGGCATCAGCGTGGCATGCGGAAGATGGCAAAGAATGTTTTATGGCCTCAGCCACTCCCTGAGAACTGAGCTTAACCAGGCGCAGTAGCCCGTGCCTGTAATCTCAGCACTTTGGGAGGCCGAAGTGGGAGGATTGCTTCAGCTCAGGAGTTCTAGACCAGCCTGGGTAGCAAGACTGTCTCCAGAAAAAATAAAAAAATTAGTCGGGCGTGTTGGTGCAGGCTTGTGGTCTCAGCTGCTCAGGAGGCTGAGGCAGGAGGATCGCTTGAGCCCAGGAGATCAAGGCTGCAGTTAGCTGTGATCATGCCACTGCACTCCAGCTTGTGTGACAGAGTGAGCCCTGTCTCAGAAAAAATAAAAATAAAAACCAAAAAGCTGATCTTAAAAAACATCAAACACTTGCTTTCGGGGCAAGGAGAAAGACAAGTTGAGGGAGGAGGAAAAAGGGATGTGGGGCCAGTGACCCTGCCCAGGAAATGTGACTAACCCAGCAGCGGTGGGGGCTGTGCAGCGCCTGCTCCAGGCCCTGAATGGAGAGCATGGCTTTCCTTGCTGGTCTCAGACTCAGAGATGCCCTCCCTGATCTGCCTTGGCTGTGACCTGCAGTGGGCTGAGGCCATTGTGATGGGGCTATGTGGACCTCCAGCCTCCCTGTGGGCCCCTCTGAGGAGACGGCCTGGCATACCCACTGCCCACCCCAGTGCTTGCTCTTCTGCTTCAGGCCTACTGGCCTCCCAGCACTGCCTGCCCCTTCCTGTCGGGGGACATGGCCCCCACACCGGCTGGGGAAAGAGCCCAGGGGTGGGGCTGGTGGGTGGGGCAGGCAGAGAAGTAAGAGGGAAGTGAGAAGCCGGGTGGGGCAGGCTGGAAGGAAGACGAACCTACCAAGCAGAAGTAGGAGCAAGAAAGGAAGGCAGGAGTGTTGAAAGGTGAAGGTGGCAGGGTGGCTGCCAGCGAGGCTAGCTGGTACCCTCCTGGGTGGGCAGGCGAGGGCCGGCGGTGGTGGTCTGGGAACAGAGACCCACATTTCTGGATATCACTTTGTGCCGGGGTGGTGTTCCCTCAGCCCACTGTCCTGCCAGCCTAATGCCAGGCTCCAGGCACCTGATCTGATGGCAGCCGCGAAGCTGCCTGGGAGGATGGATGGGCTGTGCCCACGCTGCACGTGGAGGGACTCTTGGGTCAGGGCTTGTCCCAGCTGTGCCAGACCTCTTGAAAGAGGCCACCACACTGCTCCTGAAGGCCCTCAGCCAGACTGGAGGTGAAATCAGATTAGAAGCTGCCTGTCCCCAAGACAGGACTGTGGTGTGACTGGCTATTTGGTTGGGAGTGGCTTGGGGAGGGGGCAGGGCAGTCCTAGTCATTTGAATTCAAATGCAAGTGGCACATTTGATTATTTTGCAAACTCTGGAAGACCTTGGCTGAGGGT
>NW_012107997.1:377129-380442 GCF_000951045.1 Mandrillus leucophaeus | reverse complement strand
TGGACACTGAGGAAGCTCGAGGAGCTGTGGGCTTGGACAGAGGGCTGGGAAAGGGGAAAGAATGAGAGGCCAGAGGTCAGGGTGGACCCTTCCCCAGGAGAGACTGTAACAAAAGGTCTTGGGACAGAGATCTGATGAGGCAGCAGGAGTTTCAGCCCTGACCAAGCATTAGAGTCATCTGGAGCTTCTCAAACACTGACATCCAGGCTCCACCCAGAGAGTCTGATTTTAATGAGTCCAATACGGAAGCTAGACACTGGGGTTTTTCTTTCTTATTTTTCTGTAAGTTACTTTTTTTTTTTTTTTTTTTGAGACAGAGTCTCACTCTGTCGCCCAGGCTGGAGTGCAGTGGTGTGATTTCGGCTTACTACAACCTCCACCTCCCAAGTTCAAGCAGTTCTTGTGCTGCAACCTCCCAAGTAGCTAGGATTACAGGCATGTGCCACCACGCCCAGCTAATTTTTGTATATTTTGTAGAGACAGGGTTTCACCATGTTGCCCAGGCTGGTCTTGAACTCCTGAGCTCAAGCATTCCACCCACCTCGGCCTCCCAAAGTGCTGGAATTATAGGTGTGAGCCACCATGCCTGGCTGGCACTGGGGTTTTTCAAAAGCCCCCAAATGATTCTAATGTGCAGGCGAGCATTTGACACTGTTCTGGACAGAATTCACTGGAAGTACCACCATCAATTTGAGCATATGTTCAAAGTATGGGTGATCAAGCCTCACTCCAGACCTGTGGAATCAGATCCTCAGACCAGGGGCTTGGGCACTGTTAAAGAAAAAAAATATGGACCGGGCACAGTGGCTCATGCCTGTAATCCTAGCACTTTGGGAGGCCAAGGTGGGTGATCAACTGAGGTCAGGACTTCAAGACCAGCCTGGCCGACATGGTGAAACCTCATCTCTACTAACAGTACAAAAAATTAGCCAGGCGTGGTGGTGTGTGCCTCTAATCCCACTGCACAGGAGGCTGAGGCAGGAGAATTGCTTGAACTCAGGAAGCAAAGGTTGCAGTGAGCTGAGACAGTGCCACTGCACTGCAGCCTGGGCAGCAGAGTGAGACTCTGTCTCAAAAATAAAAAAAAAGAAAGAAAATTACTAAGAGGAAATGTCAAGGATAAAGAGATGCTGGCTAGACTGACCTAATAGGATTTTTTTTTTTTTTTTTTTTTTTTGAGACGGACTTTCGCTCTTGTTGCCTAGGCTGGAGTGCAATGGCGTGATCTCGGCTCACCACAACCTCTGCCTTCCAGGTTCAAGTGATTCTCCTACCTCAGCGTCCTGAGTAGCTGGGATTACAGGCATGCGCCACAATGCCCAGCTAATTTTGTATTTTTAGTAGAGACGGGGTTTCTCCATGTTGGTCAGGCTGGTCTGGAACTCCCGACCTCAGGTGATCTGCCCGCCTTGGCCTCCCAAAGTGCTGGGATTACAGGCATGAGCCACTGCGCCCGGCCCCTAACAGGATTCTTGCTTAATACAGGCCAGAGTGATCAGACATCACAGGGGCGACGGGGGCAGGGGGATGAGGAACCCATTCAGATATCGACGATTATCAGATTGACCAGATATCGAGGGTAGGGGGTTCTGGCTAAATGGCCTTAGCAGGGTTCTTTTGCTAAAACTGGATTTTACAAGCACACAGATGGGCCTACAGGGAGGTTCAGAAGCCTGATTAAAGTTTGGCCAAGCAAAGAATATTTTTCAGTACCAACATTTTAATCAGGTCCCATGGTCATTCTAACGGGCAGCCAAACTCCTTTCTTTTCTTTTTTCTTTTCTTTTTTTTTGAGACCAAGTCTTGCTCCATTGCCGAGGCTGGAGTGCAGTGGCACAGATCTTGGCTCACTGCAATCTCCGCCTCCCGGGTTCAAGTGATTTCCGGATAATTTTTGTGCTTTTAGTAGAGACGGGGTTTCACCATGTTGGCCAGGCTGGTCTCAAACTCCTGACCTCAAATAATCCACCCACCTCGGCCTCCCAAAGTGCTAGGATTACAGGCCTGAGCCACTGCACCCTGCCTGCCAAACCTCTTTCATCCAAACCCTGATGTGGCTCTCTGGCATGTTGGCTGCCTGATTTTGAGTTAAACACAGAATGAAAAATAGTAAAGCTGACAATTGGCGCACTCCATGTCTCATTCCTGAGCTCTCCCTGATGGCTTCAGCTTGGGGCAGCCACTTCACCATCTCAGGCCTGGGTCACAGGCCGGGCTGCCTGTTGCAGGGGATGTGGGCACAGCATGTGATCCTCTGTGGGATGGAGAAACCTTAAAGTTTCCCTCTGCAAACCTCTGCTGTCTGTGGCTCCTCCTCCGGAATCGTGGTGCCAAAATATGCCTTCCACTATTTTGTAGGTTGGGAAAGGAAAAGGAAAGTCATAATTCACACAGCATTTCACATCCATCATCACTGCCCTTGACCTGTCCCTCTTTGTTTCCTACTCAGACTTAATACCTTCTGCTCTGTCATCTACCTTCTCCTGACCCCCGACTTCCCTGGCCCCTGCCAAATGTTGCATTTCCTGATCCTGCTGCCCCAGCCCCCAAGAATCTCCCGATGGTGCCAACTTGCATTTTTACCCTCCAATTCCCCAAGCCCTTACCCCGTGCCACTGGGGCTCACCTTACACAAACTCTGTCCGAATGGATGCACAGCATGAATTGTATTATGTACGAAGTGCATGCTGGCTCTGTGATCTCTGCATTTTGAGCCAAAAAAAGAAATCCTCTAGTGATGGGAACCTATGAAAGCGACAGTGAGTGGAGCTGTAGCTGTTGCATTTTCTGAATTTTTTCAAAAGATAATATATTTTTTTAAAATGCTTGTGTTTAGCATTTTTTCCTTTGAATGACTTTTGTCCAGAAAAAGTTGCTCCCATTGGCCCACAGAATAAGGATGATGTTCATCATTCTGGCATTTGAGGGAAGCTGGGCGTACAGAATTGATAGCTGATGCCTGGGAGTGGGTGAAATTTCCCAGGGAGGGAGTTTAGAATTAGAGCAGCCATTAAGTATAATGTTAGGCGAAGGGTTTGTTTGTTTGTTTGTTGTATTTTAATAGATGCCTTTTTATCAAGTTATGGAGGTTTCCTTCTATTCCTAGTTTGTGGGTAAAAAAAAATTTTTTTTTCTTTTTTTTTTTGAGACAGGGTCTCACTGTCATCCAGGTTGCAGTTCAGTGGCATGATCTTGGCTTACTGCAGCCTCTACCTCCTGGGCTCAAGCGATACTCCCTCCTCAGCCTCCTGAGTAGCTGGGATCTGGGATTACAGGCTTGCACTACCACATTTGGCTGATTTATTTATTTATT
>NW_012107997.1:374298-375286 GCF_000951045.1 Mandrillus leucophaeus | reverse complement strand
GTCTGATGGGACCTCTAGCCCCTGCTGTCTGCCTCCTGGGGCTGCTCCAGCCTGTCCCAGCCTTTTGAAATCCTGGGCTATCCCTTAGGTGCCACCCCAGTCTAATAATCGGAGCCCAGCAGGTCCAGTTAATCGAATGCATTCTTTGAGCACCTGCATGAGGTTCCAGCTAGATCCAGAGGCAAAATACACTTCCTGCCCTACAGGACCCTATAGTGTGGTAGTGGAGATGGGCAGGTCCGTAACTCACCACACTATGGCAGAGTGGGGAAAAGTAGAGTCTTTAAGAGGTGTAGAAGAGGCTGTTTGGTAAGGTGGTGAGTTCCCCATCACTGGAAGCCTTCAAGAAGAGGATGGTAAGGGATGCTATAGAAGAGATTTCTGCACTATGCGTGTGTGGGTGTGTGTAGGGCGGTGCAGGCAGAGCAGGACTAGATAAGAACTTTAGCACTTTCTAATGCTGACATCTGTGATTCTGTGACATTCTCCACCCAGAGGAAGTTTGCGGTTTCACTGGGTACGATGGCTCCCTTGTTCACTGCACCCTGCAGCTAAACCATGAAACATGGGCTATTCTTTGTCTCTGTGCACCTCTCCCCCAGTGCCAAGCCCCCAGCACAGACCTTGAGTGGAGTTGAATAGACTCATTCCTGGGCTGCTTGAGGAACAGAGGCATCAGGTGTGTCCTCTGTGCCATCATGTGCCACCATGCTTCAGTTGAGACATGAAGCAGCCAGGTTATGCTATAAAACAGGCTAAAGTATGTGCTCCCAGGGGAGAGGGCTGGGAGGACTCCCAGAGAAGATGGAGGCCACTGAATGTCCTGGAAGTTTCCTTGGACAGCTGGGGCTTCATACAGGCCTGGAAGGATGAGGAACCTTTTTTTTTTTTTTTTTTTTTTCCTGAGACGGAGTCTTGCTCTGTTGCCCAGGCTAGAGTGCAGTGGTGCCATCATCTCAGCACACTGCAACCTCAGCCTCCCGGGTTC
>NW_012107997.1:351217-369848 GCF_000951045.1 Mandrillus leucophaeus | reverse complement strand
GATTCTCACGCCTCAGTCTCCTGAGTAGCTAGGACTATAGGCACATGTCACTATACCCAGCAAATTTTTGCATTTTTAGTAGAGATAGGGTTTCACCATGTTGGCCAGGCTGGTCTCAAACTCCTGACCTCGTGATCTACCCACCTTGGCCTCCCAAAGTGCTGGGATTACAGGCGTGAGCCACCGTGCCCTGCCAAATTTTGTAAATTTTTTTATGTGTATGTTCATGAGCAATATTGATCTGTAATTTTCTTTTTGTGTAATTTATTTATCTGGTTTTGTTATCAGGAGAATGGTGGCAGCATAGGATGAATTGAGAAGTGTTCTGTGATCTATTTTTTTGAAGATTTTGTGTATAATTGATATCATATCCTTTTTAAATTTTTGGTGGAAATTACCAATGAAGCCATCTGGGCTTGGGTTTTGGGGGGAATGAGTTTTTTACTACAGATTTATTTTCCTTAATAGATATGGGCACTGTTCAGATAATCTGTGTCTTCTTGAGTGAACTTTCATAATTTGTATCTTTGAAGGAATTTGCCCATTTTATGTAAGTGGTTGAATATATTGGCATAAAGTTTTTATAATATTCTCTTTATCCTTTTAATATCTGTAAAATCTGTGGTGATCTCATATCTCTCATTTCTGTATTGAGACTTGTGTTTTCTCTTTCTGCTAGTCAGTTTGTCTAAAGATTTATCAATTTTATTGGTTTAAAAAAAAAACTTGCTGGGCGCAGTGGCTCACGCCTGTAATCCCAGCACTTTGGGAGGCCGAGGCGGGTGAATCATCTGAGGTCAGTAGTTTAAGACCAGCCTGGCCAACATGGTGAAACACTGTCTCTACTAAAAATACAAAAATTAGCCAGGCGTGGTGGTGTGGGCATGTAATCCCAGCTACTTGGGAAGCTGAGGCACAAGAATCAGTCAAACTCAGGAGGCAGAGGTTGCAGTGAGCTGAGATCACACCACTGCACTCCAGCCTGAGTGACAGAGTGAGACTCTGTCTTCAAAAAAAAAAGCCAACTTGAGGCCAGGCATGGTGCCTCATGCCTATAATCTCAGCACTTTGGGAGGCTGAGGTGGGCAAATCACTTGAGGTCAGGAGTTCAACACCAGCCTGGGCAACATGGCAAAACCCTGTCTCTACTAAAAATACAAAAATTAGCCAGGTGTGATAGTGGTGCCTGTAACCCCAGCTACTTGGGAGGCTGAGACCGGCGGATTACTTGAACCCGGGAGGCGGAGGTTGCAGTGAGGTGAGATTGGACCACTGCACTCCAGCCTGGGCAACAGAGTGAAACTCAGTCTCAAAAAAAAAAAAAAAAAAAAGATTCATTACTCTTCTCTCTTGTTTCTGTTTTCTGTTAATTTCTGCTCTTATTTTAATTTCTGTGAGATCTCAGAAGAGGGAAGACCCTGGCCCAGGGGTCAGAGACCTTATTTCCATGAACCACTCACTAACTGTGTGTGTGTGGCCTTAGACTTAGAATTTCTGAGACTCATTTTCTTTGTCTGCATAATGGAACTAGGGCTCCTAGAGATGAAGTAGTTGATGAATATGAAAGTACTTGGCCACTGGGAAGGCCCTCTCCAGCCCCACGTGAGAGGTCCTTTTTGCGGCATTTGTAATAATAATGGCTTCTTCTTTCTTTCCAGATCTGAAGACAGCATGTACACAGCCATTCCCCAGAGGTAAGCTGCATGCCCCATCTCCTTTCACAACTTCCCCTTCTTCACCTCCAAGGGCTGCCCCTCCCCACCGCTCTCCTCATCCCCAGACTGCAGTCGCCAGGCCTGCCCAGGGCTGTGCTTGGGCCAGTGGGTCCTGGCTGCTGTCAACCCTCTCTCTTCTCGCAGTGGCTCTCCATTCCCAGGCTCAGTGCAGGATCCAGGCCTGCATGTGTGGCGGGTGGAGAAGCTGAAGCCAGTGCCCGTGGCACGAGAGAACCAGGGCATCTTCTTCTCGGGGGACTCCTACCTAGTGCTGCACAATGGCCCAGAAGAGGTTTCCCATCTGCACCTGTGGATAGGTAAGGGGATCTGGATGGGGGAAGGTTGGGCCCAGGCAGGGGAAGGAGGGGTCTGGCATGGATCACAAGGGCCTTGCCCTGCCCTCTCCCACTTGTCCCAGGTCAGCAGTCATCCCGGGATGAGCAGGGGGCCTGTGCCGTGCTGGCTGTGCACCTCAACACGCTGCTGGGAGAGCGGCCTGTGCAGCACCGCGAGGTGCAGGGCAATGAGTCCGACCTCTTCATGAGCTACTTCCCACGAGGCCTCAAGTACCAGGTCAGAGCCCACCTCCAGGCACCCCCACCCTGCAGCTTCTCTCAGAGCCAGCCCCGCTTCTGGCTGGTTCTTAACCTGCAGAAGACCCGGGTGCCTTTGGGGCTGGATCCCCACCTTTCTGCCCGTCTCCCAGTGGGATAGGGTGCAAAGGGCTCTGGGTCTCCTGTCAGTCCACTCAGATGGGCTGTCTGGGTTGCAGGAAGGTGGTGTGGAGTCAGCATTTCACAAGACCTCTACAGGAGCCCCAGCTGCCATCAAGAAACTCTACCAGGTGAAGGGGAAGAAGAACATCCGTGCCACCGAGCGGGCACTGAACTGGGACAGCTTCAACACTGGGGACTGCTTCATCCTGGACCTGGGCCAGGTGGGTAGGCTGGCCAGACTGAGCACTCCGTATTGGCACCATCCTTTACAAGGACAGAGGGGCAGGAGGCCAGGAAAGAGGGAGAGAAGCTGAGAAGCTGTAAGCCCATTCCAAGTCAGAGCCCTCTGACCATTGGAGAACATTCCTATATTTGTAAGGACTGATGCCAGCCTCCTTCTGCCATCTAGACATTGCCTCTGATGCTCTGGAGCTTTCTCCCTCCTCTTGGAAGCCTCTGAGTTCACTGCCTGCCAGACCATTCATTAATTCAGTCACTGATCTCTTCATTCAGTGAATCTATGATGCCCTCTCTGAGCCAGCACAGGGACCATAAAAGCTCGCTCTGGGGAGGCAGCCAAGATGGGCCGGTCACTTGCCATAACCTGAGGCAGGATGTGATGAGGACTTTAAGGGGGACAGCTGCCATGTGCTGGGGGGGCTTGAGGCAGGGAGGGGCCCTCTAGCCTGAGCCGAAGCCAGTTGTCCCAGGAAGGTGACATTGGACTAGACCTATAGGAGGGGAGATGCCACTCCAGGCAAAGGGAGAAGGTGAGCTGAGCCACCAAGGTGGGGAAAGGTGCAGACATGCACACACCAGGGGTCTAATGAGACTGGGACCCGGGCTGGGGGACAGGAGCAGCGAGAGGGAAATTGCTAAGGAAGGTGGAAGGTGGAAGGTGAGCCCCAGGTCATGAGGAGATTGACTGGCTGAGGAGTATGGGTTGCATCTTGTGGCGGTGAAGATTTGGGGCAGAGAAATCAATCCAGGAGCTCTTGGTGAGGAGGCCTACACGTGCTGAGACAAGGAAGGGGATGGGTGAACAGACTTTGCCATTACCAGAAGAGGAGAGGTGACAGGGGCTCTGCCAGGCAGGGCAGCGGGTAGGAGTGTGAGACGCTGCGCTCAAGGAGACATTCAGCCACTCACCCATCCAGTCCTTCACTCAGTCAGTCAATATTTATTTTGCACCTAAATCCATGCCAGGCTCTGTTTTAGCAGTGGACCCACAGCAGTGAGCAAAGCCAAACAAAACCTTCATGTCCTAATGAAGCTCACTTTCTAGTAGGTGGAGATAGGTGGTAAGAGACGTTTAAACATAGGAGATATGTGATGGGAAGAAGAAGAGGCGCCGGGCGCAGTGGCTCACGCCTGTAATCCCAGCACTTTGGGAGGCTGAGGTGGGCAGATCACCTGAGGTCGGGAGTTCGAGACCAGCCTGACCAACATGGAGAAACCGCATCTCTACTAAAAATACAAAATTAGCCGGGCATGGTGGCACATGCTTGTAATCCCAGCTACTCGGCAGGCTGAGACAGGAGAATCTCTTGAACCCAGGAGGCGGAGGTTGCGGTGAGCTGAGATTGTACCATTGCACTCCAGCCTGGGCAACAAGAGTGAAACTCCATCTCAAAAAAAAAAAGAAAAAGAAAGAGGCTTGAGCCCAGCAGTTTGTAACCAGCCTGGGCAATATAGTGGGACCCCATTTCTACAAAAAATTAAGAAATTAGCCAGGCATGGTGGCACGTGCCTATAGTCCCAGCTGCTTAGAAGCTAACGTGCAAGGATTGCTTGAGCCTGTGATGTCCAGGCTGCAGTGAGCCATGATCATGTCTTTGCACTCCAGCCTAGATGACAGAGTGAGACCCTGTCTTGAAAAAAAAGAAAGGAAGACAGATGGCAGGTGGGCAGAGAAACAGTTGCAGAGGGTGGTCGTGGGCATTCTCAGAGAGCCCTCTGTGCTTTGCTTTGCCTTCCTGATTGTCCTGCCTCAGGGACAGTTCAGAGAGGAGAGAGGGAGAGCTGTGGGCCCTTCTCTGAACCGGGGAGCAGGATACAGGCACCTGGCTCTGACCCGGGCTTTCCTGCTTCCCTGCAGAACATCTTCGCCTGGTGTGGTGGAAAGTCCAACATCCTGGAACGCAACAAGGCGAGGGACCTGGCCCTGGCCATCCGGGACAGTGAGCGACAGGGCAAGGCCCAGGTGGAGATTGTCACTGATGGGGAGGAGCCTGCTGAGATGATCCAGGTTGGGGGACACTGGAGTGGGCAGCCAGGAGCCTCTGCTTGAAAGTGGCCAAGAGAGGTGGTGATGAGCTGAGGCCTGAGGGTGGCCGGTGGAGGGTGGCAGGGGGCATCTGGGGTACTGCCTTGGGCTGTGGCCAGCTCACAGGGTGCCCCTCTGAGTAGATGCTCATCCTCGAGGCTGAGCAGCCTCGCGGGTGGGGTGGGCTGGACACTCACCTCACCTCTGCTGGGTGCCCTAGTGCAGGGCGCAGTTTGCCCCACCAGAAGCTGTGGCCCTGGGCATGATGGGCTGTGAAGTTCCAGGGCAGGGGTCCCTATAAACCTGGCCTGCTCCGGCCCCTGCAGGTCCTGGGCCCCAAGCCTGCTCTGAAGGAGGGCAACCCCGAGGAAGACCTCACAGCTGACAAGGCAAACGCCCAGGCCGCAGCTCTGTATAAGGTGGGCCCCACAAGCCTGCCCTGGGACCCGGCAGCAGGGAGGGTGGGAGCCTCCACAGCACAGCTGCGTGCAAGCAGGGTGGAGGGGAGAAGGCAGGGGGAAGGTGGGGCTGGAACCGGGGTGGGAGGTGGGGAGTTATACAGGACTGGGAGTGAGAGGAGGATGGGGAGTGGGCGGAAGGCACGCCCTGCTGAGGAGATGAGTGCACCTCACTTCCAGCCCATGCTTGGTGAAGGCTTGAAGCCAATGCTGAGCTTTTCTTTCTTGAATTCTGTGCATTTCTTTGTAATTTGGAATCCACCTAATTTCCAAATGGGTTCGGGGCCCCTGTGCTGCAGGGATTGGGGTGATGGAAGGGAGTGTGGCTGCCTGGAATTTGCTTTTCAGGTCTTCACTCTCCTGTCTGCTCCTGGGACCTGGGCGGTGGGCAGCGGGGCAGAGTGGGAGGGAGCAAGGGAGGGCCAGCCTCCCCCTCCTCAGGCTGAGGTGAGGGCTGGTGTGTGGGGGGTGAGATCAGGCACTGTCCGTCTTCCCCAGGTCTCTGATGCCACTGGACAGATGAACCTGACCAAGGTGGCCGACTCCAGCCCCTTTGCCCTTGAACTGCTGATATCTGATGACTGCTTCGTGCTGGACAACGGGCTCTGTGGCAAGATCTATATCTGGAAGGGTACGTGGCTCCTCTGTAACAGCCTGAGATGCCTGTAGCTTCTCTGACCTGGGCAGGCTTCCCTTTGCAGGGCTCAGCCTGTCCAGCTGCTTGTAAAAGACAGCCTCAGGGAGCCTACATGCTTCTGGCTGGCCATTTTCTCTCTCTTTAAAAAATGTTTTTTAAAGATAGAGATGGGGTCTCTCTGTGTTGCCCAGGATGGTATCAAACTCTCGGGCTCCAGTGATCTTCACCTTGGCCTCCCAAAGTGCTGGGATTACAGGCGTGAGCCATGGCACAGGCATCACTGTTTTCTTTCTTTCTTTTTTTTTTTTGAAACGGAGTCTCGCTCTGTCACCCAGGCTGGAGTGCAGTGGCGCGATCTCAGCTCACTGCAATCTCTGCCTCCTGGGTTCAAGCGATTCTCCTGCCTTAGCCTCCCGAGTAGCTGGGACTACAGGTGCCCGCCACCATGCCTGGCTAATTTTTGTATTTTTAGTAGAGGTGGGGTTTCACCACCAGGCTGGTCTCAAACTTCTGACCTCAAGTAATCCGCCTGCCTCGGCCTCCCAAAGTGCTGGGATTACAGACATGAGCCACTGCCTCGCCATTTTCTCTTTGCTGTTCCCACCTCCTAAATTCTAAACGATGACTCCGAAACTTCAGCAAGCCTCAGAATCACCTCAGGGCCTGTTTAGATGGCTGGGCTCCATCCCCAGGGATTCTGACTCATTAGGTCTGGAGTGGGGCAGAACGGGCGTCTCTACCAAGTTTCCGGGTTACGTCTGTGCCGCTGGCACCAGGGACCACACTTTGAGAACCACTGCCCTAGCCAAGCTCTAGACTTTCGGGGCTTCTGGGATCCCTGATCCTGGGATTCTGCCTTAAGGTTTGACAGAAATGAATTTTAGACAAATTAAACATCATTTTATGCAGTGAGTGGTGAACCTGTAGAACTTGTTTTTCCAAGAGATTCTATCTTCTGGAAATAGAAACACTGTTGGGCAGAGCCTGTTCTACTTGGTTTGACTGAAAATGAAACAAACTTGTTCTGAGTCTCTGTCTAGGGTCTGAGAATTTTCAGCAATAGCATTTGCTCAACACCCAGTTGTGGGGTCAACCAAGGCAGAGAAAATGCGAGACCCTAGCCTGGTCAGGAAGGCAGACAAGTAGGTGGGTATCTACAGATAGCTGCTACCAGGCATTTCATAGTATTGCTTCTGAAACTCAGCAGAGATAGAGGTGAAAGGAAGGAGCTGGGAGCAGCAAAAGTGGGAAGAGAGAGGCGTGCGTGCGCTGCAGGGCTGCCTTTTCTCTACTGCCAGAGGGCACATATCCCATAGAACCAATGCCAAGCAGAGGGGGTTCCCAGAGGCCCACAGAAGCATGTGTAAACCAGAGCAAGGAACCCAACCACTATGGGAAGAGAAACCAGAGGAGAAACAGGAGACTTGGGAGGCCAGGAAGAGAAGGATCTCATGGGTAGTGGGGCAGCTGGTGAGCTGACAGAGGAAGGAATCCAGCATATTAATTTCAGATACATTGTAGTTCATGGCATTTTATAGGCTGCCTAGAGAGACAGCCACATCATGGCATCGTTTCGGCATCATTTCCTTGGAAAAATGTGTGGCAGTCTGGGCAACGTGGCAAAATATCACTTCTCTACAAAAAAACAAAAATTAGCTGAGTGTGGTGGCGTGCACCTTTGGTCCCAGCTACACGGGAGGCTGTGGTGGGTGGCTTGCTTGAGCCTGGGAGGTTGAGACTTTAGTGAGCTGTGATGGTGCCGCTGCACTCCAGCCTGGGCGACAGAACGAGATTGTGTCTCAGAAAAAATAAAAATAAAAAAGCCTGGAATGAGCAGTTTGAGTTCTCAGGACTGCCAGCAGAAATGACTGGATTATGTGGGGTCTTCATTTTTGTAAGCACTTAGTTAGCATAACCGTTAGGCCAGTGTAGCCCTGCCGGCATTATGGGAGTAAGTTCACCTCTGTAATAAATTGTACCCTTTGTCTTATTTAGTTTTTCAGAAAAGGCTTGATGAACTCAAGAGGTGAGGGGTCCTGGGGGAAAAGGAGACCTGTAACCTCACAGTCTGATGTTAGGGTGAACACCTGTTCCTCTCCCTGAAATATTCAAGGGGCCCAGGTCAGAACAGGTTTGCATGATCAGACCCGGGCAGAAGAGGGGTTTTCATCTACCTTGGTGCTACCAGTGTAGGAAAATTCTTAAGGGACTGACTCCACATCTCCAAAGAGCCCCTCAGCATTCTTGAGACCCCTGGTCTATTTATTGTAAAAATTGCTGGCTCTTCTGTGGACTCCCTTAAATTTCCTCAAGAAAAATGGGATGGGGGCTAAAGAGGGTCCCTGCTCTTTTTAAAAATCTCCTTCCTATGATCCAGGGCGAAAAGCGAATGAGAAGGAGCGGCAGGCGGCCCTGCAAGTGGCCGAGGGCTTCATCTCGCGCATGCAGTACGCCCTGAACACCCAGGTGAGGAGATGCCTATGCCCCCAGCCCTCCTCCTAGGGCTCTTCCTGTGGCCCCTGACCCCTCAAATTGGCCAGGAAGGGCAAGAGCGCCTCGGGCACTGTCAGGAACAACCAGGGCTCCCTCTTAGACCCATCCAGTGGGAAAGCCCATCTCAATCCTTCAAAATGTCAAAATACTTATTATTTTCAAAGAGGATGTTGGGCAGCACTCCCCTGGGCACACAGAGAACTGGGTGCTCCTCCTCTGGGCAATTGCCCCTGGCTGGTGCCACCCCTCCAGCCGCAGCACAGTGTCTACAAGTCATCCCGCGGGGAGCTGACAGGGTTCACCTACAGTTGGTGGCGTTTACTGAACTGTGCATCCACATCCTTGAAGCAGTCTGTTGCTTCAGTCTGCGTCCCTGAAACCTTGGTTCTCATCTCGTGGCTCATCCAGGGGAGCTTTCCTGGCCTGGACTGCACAAGGACTCAGGCCGGGCGCCCACACCCTCCTCCCTGGCTCTGGCCCCATCCTGTCCTCCCAGGCTGAGGCAGACGTGCAACTTTGTGAACCAGACTTCTCCCCCGCTGTCCCTGCAGGTGGAGATTCTGCCCCAGGGCCGTGAGAGTCCCATCTTCAAGCAATTTTTCAAGGACTGGAAATGAGGGTGGGCGTCTTCCTGCCCCATGCTTCTCTGCCCCCCACCGCCTGCCTACTTGCTTCTCTGGCTGCCTGGTCAGTGCAGAGGTGCCCCCTGCAGGTGTTCAATAAAGGAGACAAGTGCTTTCCCAGCTCTTTTCCTGCACCGCCTGACCTGGGCTGATTCTGTCACCCACCTATTCACCTGGGTTCATCCCCATGCTGGGGGTGGAGTAGCACACAGATGACAACTGCACAGCCTTGGAGGCACCAGAGCAGCTTTGCATGACTGAGGAGTCCCAGCCAGGCCTGCAGGGACTGCTGTGAACCCAATAAGGAGGTGGTACAGTGCCAGGCCTCAGGATCACTTTCATCCGGGGGTTCAGTTCAGTCTCACATTCCCAACAGGGAGAAGGTTGTGGTGATGGGCTTGGGATGCAGCTCCATTTAAGCCAGTATTTCCTCAGATGCCCTAATAAAGCACTGCCAGGCAGCTCGAAGTGACATATGCTCGCTGAGCAAGAGAGGACAGCTTTTCACAACTGTACCAAGCCTGGCTTATTACTTCGTAGGCACATTGCACTGCATGTTTGGCTGGTGAGCCCAGGGCCACTGCAGGGCTGTGCGAAAAGCACCAGGCTAGCATGGACAGTCTTCAGTCTGGTTCTTACCCTGCCTCTGTGATCCTAGGCAAGTTACTTTCCTTTGCTAGACCTTGGTTCATTCTCTTGTGTAATGAAGTGGTGGTTGGATGTCAGAGGCTAGAGAGCTGAATAGCAGGGAGAATGCAGTAGCCAAAAAGAGGTCCCATCTGAGAAAGCATGTGCGGGGGCCAAGAGCAGGGTGTGAGTGAGCCTGTGTCAGCTCGGACCAGAGGCCATGAGGCTTGGCAAGGCTGCAACCACCCTGACTCACCCTCACCCCCAGGTCCTCTGGGCAATGTGGCTTCCAAGCTCTAGAAATTGGATTCTTTCATCCCAAAACAAAAATTCTGATCAATCGGCAAGTTGAACTTGCTGATTTTGTGCCAAGAACCATAGATACCCCGGCCGGGTGCGGTGGCTCATGCCTATAACACCAGCAGTTTGGAAGGGCGAGACGGGCAGATCATTTGTGATCAGGAGTTTGAGACCAGTCTGGCCAACATGGAAACCCTGTCTCTACTAAAAATACAAAAAAAATTAGCCAGGCATGGTTGTGCATGCCTGTAATCTCAGCTACTTGGGAGGCTGAGGCAGGAGAATTGCTTGAACCCGGGAGGTGGAGATTGCAGTGAGCCGAGATTGTACAAGTGCACTCCAGCCTAGGTGACAGAGACTCTGACTCAAAAAATAAAAGTAAAAAAGAAATGAGCTCCTCTGTGCATCTGCCTCCCTATCTTCTCCGCAGACTTCTCAGCCCTACTTGACAGTCTACATAAAGAGCAGGTGCCAGGGATGGTTTTTTAAAGGGGAGAGAATAAAGGTTGCACTACATTAGTGGTTCCGACAACCTTTGTAGCGGTAGGGAGTATTTTAATCCTCCTATGAAAGGCCTAGGCCCTTTCCCTATAAATATACACAGATTAAGATTTTTGTGGCTGGACACGGTGGCTCATACCTGTAATCTCAGCATTTTGGGAGGCAGAGGCAGGCACAATGCCTGAGCTCTGGGGTTTGAGACCAGCGTGGGGAACATGGTGAAACCCCATCTCTACCAAAAATACAAAAATTAGCTGGGCATGGTGGCACACACCTGTAGTCCCAGCTACTCAGGAGGCTGAAGTGGGAGGATGGTTTGAGCCTGGGAGGTGGAGGTTGCAGTGAGCCGAGATCATGCCACTGCACTTCAGCCTGGGTGACAGAGTGAGATCCTGTTTAAAAAAAAAAAAAGATTTTTGCATCTACTTTCAGAGGGTTCAGGTACCTCTCACCACCAGTTCATTAACAGAACTGTAAATTTAATATTATCAGACTACATCATTGCTAATGTTCCAGGGTCTGAAGCTGTGAGTACTCTGTCATCTGGGGGGCACTAAACAGGTGGGAGGTGGGAAGAAAGGACCCTGCAGAGGGAAGAATCACCCAACCTGATGCTCCAAAGTGGAGGCCGAGCTGCAGCTTTCCTCCCCTGCGTTCCAGCTCCTGCCATGCCATGCCCAGCAATCTCCCTGCCATCTTTGATGGTTAGCTGAGGACCAGACTGGAAGTATTGTGAATGAAAGGGTTAGTTCAGGTCCGGCAGACAACACAAGGCAAACTATGGGGTTGGTTTGTTATCAGCCCCACCCTTGAGGCATTCTGCTGACAGCAGTCAGGAGTTCCCCTCCATGCCTGGGTGGCCACCTCTCTTCCCCACCTCTGTGATGGTTCCCCCCTGCAGTAGGTCAGACTTAAAGAGGCCTGCAGGGCTAGATAGTGGTCTTTCACAGCATTCCACGTGAGGGAGTCCAGAGCACAGAAGGCAGCATAGCGGGGCTCTCACCTGCCCCCCACTCCCCAGCTCAGGTACCCTGGCCTGGAGGCTCTTTCGGGAAGGAACCAACAGTGCTGGCCTTTCCTAGAAGCAGATGCAGGAAAAATGCTGTGCGGATGCCTTATACCAGTCAATCTGAACAAGAACTGGGCTACCTCGTCCACTGGCTAGACCCTGCAAGGAGTCTTTGGGCTTGTAAGTATAGCAGAGGATGGACGTCCTATGAACTCAGCAGGGTTTGGCTGTAGCACGGCAACCTTGTCTCCTGGAGCCCATGACCAGGCTGGAACCTACCTATGCCTTCACCTTGGGTGTGCCTGGCTCTAACCAGGTCCTGGAACAACAGGACCACAGGATGGTGCAAGACTTGTCTTGGAAAAAAACACCTAAGATGCTTAATTGGAACAATTCCTTTATTTGAAAACTGCTGGTATGAATTTCCTTCTTCCCTCAATTAGGCCAGAAACCCATCATGGGGCGGGCACAGCCTCTACACGAGAAAGCCCCAGCTTGTGGGGGCTAGGATGGAGCAGCCATGAGAGACACCTAGCCAAATGTCCATTTTCCCATTATAAACAATGGAGCGGGGGTCAGGGGGAGAACAGAGTGGTAAGTGAATGGCCAGAAACTCTAGAGGGGGCCTGACACCCACCTGGTGAGGTACCTCCATGCCCCAGCCCCACTGAGGACTCAGGCCCCTTGCTTGGATCATGCTGCCCCATCGGGTGCTGCCCCTGCCCTCTTCCTCTGAGTTCTAACAACACAGACACCAGCGCCTGGAAGCCCCGCCGCTGCCAGGGAGTTAGAATTCTGGCTGCCTCTACTTGGGAATCTCCTTCCATGTGTGGATCTGCAGAACATCCAGATGGGGCCATCCCACCTCATGATCCATTCACTCCCAGTGGGATACACTGGAACTCAACCTTGGAGACTGGAGCCCCACAGATTAAGGCAGAATTCTCCTTGCTTTGGAGGCAGGTCTGCAGGGAGGGGGTGAAGTCTAGCTGCCCCTCATGTCCCATCCCAGTGAGGGTACTTGGTTTTCCACAGCTAAGCCCAGGAGCTTCCTATATCCCGTCTGCGGAGACAGCAAGGGGTGCGGCCCGGCCAGCCTCCTGACATGGTTTCCACTGACCCTGTGAAAGCCCCTGCAGCTCAGCCTTTAAACCTCCATCCATCTCGGAGTTCAGATCAGCCACACGCCTTAGGATGAGTGAGGCTGCAGATCACTCTTGCCTGTGAAGGTGAGATCTTTGAAGGGAGGGGCTTCCGGCCCACAGCACTTCTGTGCCCCCAACAAGGAGGCCTGTCCCTTTGACACTCTGGCCAAGTACAGCTCCAGGGTCTTCAGCAGCCGCCGTGGGCTCTTCTTGGCCAATACTTCCAAGTCTGCAACAGAGAGAATTGGGGAGCAGAAGGCTTGAGGGGGGTCTCGGTGACACAATAGTCAGGGCCTCAAGCCTAGCAGCTCTAGGGAGCACCCCCAACCCCTATCCCATGGAGAGAAGGGTGAAGGAGCCTCAGATGGAGAGGTCACCAGAGAGGTAGCCCGGGGAGCCAGATACAGACACAGGGACCACACACTCTACCTTGTCCAGACAATTGCAACTTTGAATAGTCCAACTATTGGACCCCAACTCCCAATTTTTGATCAGAATATATGCTCGTCATAAGTATAAGGCCAGAAAGGGGCAACAGTCAGGGCAGAGAAAGGAGAATTAGCAGGCTCCAGGGCGTGGGTGATGGAGATTTTGGTAAGCTGGAATTTGAGAAAGTGTGGATGGGGAAGAACTGCAGCCAAAACCAGTCTAGCAACCACCTTGGACTCTCTGAACCCGGGACACTGTGCATTCAGGAGCCTAGGCCTCCCCAGAAGAAAGAGCACACCTTTGAGGACAAAGCTGGAGTCTGAGATGGTCTTCCGCTGTGTCCTCCAGACATGTGCAAGGTGGAGGAAAGTGGCGGCATAGAAGCTGTTCACCACGGGGATGACCTTCTGCTGCCGATTACACTCCCTGCAGGAAGAAGGTGGGGTGACCTGCTCAGCAGTGGATGAACGCTGAGACCTGGGTGCCCTCCCACCCGCCCTCCCCATTTCCCCAGGGAGCCAGCCCAAACCCAGGATGCCCCCACCATTCCCCAGGAGCCTGACATCTAAAGCCACGGGTGGGAGGAGAGATGTCCTGGGGAGACTGGTGCATGGGGACTTTGTCCAGGCCCTCCAGGAGCCGGCAGGTGGAGTAGAGCTGGGGAAAATGAAGCCAGAGTGGGGATGAACCAGGCTTTGCTGGGTCACTCTGACCAGCTGGTGTTTGGGGACTCACCTGGAGAGACACTCCTCTCTCAAGGCCTGGATGGCGATGTGGGTGATGTTCACGGACATCAAACAGAAAGGGAATTGCTGGAATGGAGGGGGCGCCCAGTCAGCAGCAACTCCAGCTCTCACTGTGTTTCCTGTCATCTGCAGCCTGGTGTGGCTCGCAGGCAAGCACAGCCCCAGAGGCAACAGCTGATATTATTATTACTCCCACTTAATTCTCCCAATAATCTTCTTCCCATCTTACAGATGAGGAACTAAGGCTCAGTGACCTTAAGTAACTTTCCTAAGGCATGGGAACCAGGGTACCAACTGAGGTTATTTGCTCCAGAGCTGGTGTTTATAACCCCCGTGCTAGCTCTCTAGCCTCTTCATCATCCATGAGCTCTCCTTGGCCTGCAACAGACCCACCCCCTGGGCCCACATCACCTCCTGGCGTCAGCATGAAGACAGAAGAGAAGTTCAGTGCTCTAACTAGCCCTGCAGGTTCTTAAAGTCTCTTCTCCCCTTCTCTGGGCTTCTGGTTGTCTGGCTGCTCATGAGCGCCTCATACTAAGGCAGACAAAGAAGATGCACGTGGGTAGAAGGTCATCCTGACTTGCCGGCACACCCCGTTTCCTGATAACACAGAGGCCTGAGAACCGGCTGTGCAGGTCAGAAGCCGAGAGGAGGCAGCCTGAGTCCAGCAAGGGAGCTTCAGCAGGACAGGCCTCAGAATCCCCTATGGGGGCAGCTTTAATGCTCTATGTTTAGTCAGGCAAGCTCCTTTCTTTAATAACAATGAAACCAAGCTCGCATAATCGCTGAATGGAAAGGGCCTTTTTTTTTTTCAGGGAACTTGCAGACATGACATGTTATTTTCCCCTGTTGCACATACACAAGGGCGCCCAGTGAGAGGAACACATAGACCAGTGCATTCCTTAGTACAGAACAAGAACCAAGATCTATTTATCCCACCTGCTTCCCAATTGAAGAAAAATCCATTACATTATAGTATAGAACTGTACTGCCCAGTATGGTGGCGACCAGCTGCATGCAGCTATTTAAATGAATTAAACATTAAAAACAAACACAAATTTGGCTCCTTAGTGGTACTAGCCACATTTCTAGTGCTCAGTAGTCATGTGTGCTTGGTGGCTGCTGTACTGGATGGTGCATTTCCAGTATCTAGACCACTTCTGTCACTGCAGAAAGTTCTGGACAGTGTTGAACTGCAGAAGGTCTTCTGGCTCCACTGAGATTTTTCTCAGGGTCTTCCATGACACCCGAATTCCAGATCTTGGCCTGGCTACCTGGTAGCTGTGTGTCCTTGAGAAGGCCACCCAACCTCTGTGAAACTCAGCCTTCCCATCTCTCAAAATCAAAAAGGAAATAAACTTTGAGTGCTGTGCAGAAAAAAGTTAACACAGCAGGCCTGAGACTCCTTAGAGCCTGAGCCTTAGAAAATTCTTAGATCAGGCCATGGCTGACAGCTGAGAACTTGGATTTTGAGATGGTTCCCATCATTTCCTAACATTGTTCCTCAACTGCTCAGGCAAACAAGATAGTTTTTGCTGGCTGGGCCCAGGGCTCACAATCCAGCACTTTGGGATTACAGGCGGAAGGATCACTTGAGTCTAGGAGTTCAAGACCAGCCTGGGCAACATGGTGAGATCCTGTCTCTACAAAAACAAATTTTTTTTTCAAAAAAGCACACACAAAAAAGATACTTTATGCAGAACACCAGCTTTCCCTCTATGATTCTAGAATTTTGGTATGTGCTAGGCAGAGGATGCCTACATGACCAGCATGTCATGGTGAAAACCTTGAGTACAGGGTACCTCTAATGAGCTTCCCTGATTGGTGACATTTTACACATGTTGCACAATTTGGCAGTGGAAGAATGAAGTGCGTTCTGTGTGATTCCACTGGGAGAGGCCTCTTGGACATTGGCATCTGGTTTCCTACGGACTTTGTCCCATGCACTTCTTCCCTTTGCTGATTTGCTTCCATTGTACTAAACCAGAACTGTTAAGTATAACTATAAGTAGAGTCCCTTGAGTCTCTTAGGAATCACTGAACCTGTGGGTGGTCTTGGAAATCCAGCGTTAGTGCCACACTGGGTAGAGTCAAGTCACTAATCATTACAACAACTCCATGAGACAGATTTTTTCTTTTCTTTTTTTTTTTTTTGAGATGGAGTCTTGCTCTGTTGCCCAGGCTGGAGTGCAGTGCAGTGGTGTGATCTCGGTTCACTGCAACCTCTGTCTCCTGGGCTCAAGGGATTCTCCTACCTCAGCCTCCCAAATAGCTGGGACTATAGGCACGTGCCACCACACCTGGCTAATTTTTGTATTTTCAGTAGAGACAGGGTTTCACCATGTTGGCCAAGCTGGTCTCAAACTCCTGACCTCAAGTGATCCGCCTGCCTCGGCCTCCCAAAGTGCTGGGACTACAGGCATCAGCCACCACACCTGGCCTTATGAGATCGATTTTGTCAACAGTTAACATATTATCCCACTACTCACCTCACAGAGTTGCTGTGAGCATTACTTAAGATCACATGTGCAAAATACTAGGCACTGCACCTGGCCCAAGTAGGAATTAACAAATGTTCATCATTATTAACCTTGCGTCAACATGGGTAGCTGAGAACAGCATTGGTGCTGACCTTCATGTACACCTCTGTACCTTCACATACTGCCTATTTAATGATCATATATACTTGCATAATATCATCCCTTCCCTTGATTTTTTTCAATCTAAAAATAAATATGAGAAGAACAGTATAGTAACAACATTATTAACAGAGGACCTGGACTTAATGTTCATCCATTCTCAGGAACTTTTTTTTTTTTTAAGACAGAGTTTCGCTCTTGTTACTCAGGCTGGAGTGCAATGGCGTGATCTCGGTTCACCACAACCTCTGCCTCCCAGATTCAAGCAATTCTCCTGCCTCAGCCTCCCGAGTAGCTGGAATTACAGGCATGTGCCACCATGCTTGGCTAATTTTGTATTTTTAGTAGAGATGAGTTTTCTCCATGTTGATCTGTTGATTAGGCTGGTCTCAAACTCCCGACCTCAAGTGATCTGCCTGCCTTGGCCTCCCAAAGTGCTGGGATTACAGGCTGTGAGCCACTACACCCAGCCCGGGAACATTCTTAAAAAGCCCACTTATTGGCCAGGCGTGGTGGCTCACGCCTGTAATCCCAGCAATCTGGGAGGCCGAGGTGGGCGCATCACTTGAGGTCAGGAGTTCAAGACTAACCTGGCCAACATGGTGAAACCCCATCTCTCCTAAAAACACAAAAGTTAGCTAGGTGTAGTGGTGGGCACTTGTAATCCCAGCTACTTGGGAGGCTGAGGCAGAAGAATCACTTGAACTCAGGAGGTGGAGGTTGCAGTGAGCTGAGATCATGCCACTGCACTCCAGCCTGGTGACAGAGTGAGACTCCAACTCAAAAAAAAAAAAAAGCCTGCTTATCAAAAAACGGTAAAAAATTGGATTTCAGATCTACATGTCTCCTTTCCTTCAGAAGTTCCCTCAGACCTAAGAAGCATTGTTTAGAGCTAAAATACTGCACTGAGGCTGTGATTAGGAAACTGACTAAAACACAACAGAGGAACTCAGACCTGGACATTTTTGTGCTTCCATTTACAATTTCATTTATCCTCATGCCTCCCATTTGGGCTTAGAAACCTTTGTCTGCTGAAGCAGGAAGACCAGAGCATCTTTTGCGGCTGCTGCTGACCTGGCCCCAACCCTGAAGATTCCAATTGAGTGGTTCTGATGGGGAAAGTCTAAGCATCTGCACTGCCACTGCTATGTGACCCTTCAGGGTGTGCTGCTGGCTGGGAATCAATGCTGTACAGAGCCCACCGCCACCGCCAGGCCAGGAGACAGGGCTAGGCCCAGCTTCACCACGCATGAGCTATGGCTTTGTTCAGAAACATTTGGACTCTCTTACCCGCACATTCCTCTGCTGCAAGGGGAGATTGATGAGGCTCATCTCTGCCCTACCTCTCTCACAGGATGGGCGTGTTGATGGAATGGAGTGATGGAAACTGCTTGGAAAACTATACAAATTGTTGTCGGTAAGTAAGCATTATTTTTGTGTGTGTGTGTGTGTGTGTGTGTTTTGAGACGGAGTCCCACTCTGTCACCTAGGCTGGAGTGCAGTGGTGTGAACTCGGCTCACTGCAACTTCCGCTTCCCAGGTTCAAGGGATTCTCATGCCTCAGCCTCCGGAGTAGCTGGGATTACAGGCATGCGCCAGCAACCCAGCCAAACTTTTGTATTTTTATTAGAGACAGGGTTTCGCCATGTTGCCCAGGCTGGTCTCAAACTCCTGACCTCAAGTGATCCGCCTACCTTAGCCTCCCAAAGTACTAGGATTATAGGCGTGAGCCACCGTGCCCAGCCAGTAAGCATCATTATAAAGTGCTTCCTGGCCTGCCAGCAAGGAACCCGATGCATGGTGCCTCTCTCAGTGCAACTGTGCTGTAGCGCTACTCTTAGGACAGCGTGGCTGAAGCATTTCCATACCACTGGGATGGATGGGAGTCTGGGAGTCTGAGAGTCCCCTTAGCGTTTGCAATTTTGGACAATTCTCCTTTAACAGGTTGTCCCATGGCTACCTAAAACTTCAACTCTCTCCTTAGGAGAGCATGAGACTGGCTGCTGGCAGGGCTATATCCCCCAGCTGGTACTCTGATCTTATAGATTCTCTCCTGGAAAACTCTGTTTTCAAGATTCATGAGTGTTGCTGGTCAAGTTAAATTTTATTTATTTATCTATTTATTTATTTATTTATGAGACAGAGTCTTGCTCTGCTGCCCTGGCTGGAGCGCAGTGGCATGATCTCAGCTCACTGCAACCTCTGCCTCCTGGGTTCAAGCTATTCTTCTGCCTCAGCCTCCTGAGTAACTGGGATTACAGGTGCCTGCCACCATGCCCAGCTAATTTTTATATTTTTAGTAGAGACAGGGTTTCACCATGTTGGTC
>NW_012107997.1:338588-346852 GCF_000951045.1 Mandrillus leucophaeus | reverse complement strand
TTTTTTTTTTCGAGACAGAGTCTGGCTCTGTTGCCCAGGCTGGAGTGCAGTGGAGTGATCTTGGCTCACTGCAACCTCTGCCTCCTGGGTTCAAATGATTCTCCTGCCTCAGCCTGGAGTAGCTGGGATTTTAGGCATGTGCCACCACACCTGCCTAATTTTTGTATTCTTAGTAGAGATGGGGTTTCACCATGTTGGCCAGGCTGGTCTCTAACTCCTGACCTCAGATGATCTGTCCGCCTTGGCCTCCCGAAGTGCTGGGATTACAGATGTGAGCCACTGGGCCCAGCCCTCTTAACAAATTTTTAAGTATATGATACATTATTGTTGACTTTACTGCTATTGCTTCTTTTTCTTTTTTTTTTTTTTGAGACGGAGTCTCGCCCTGTCGCCCAGGTCGCAGTGCTGTGGCGTGATCTCTGCTCACTGCAACCTCTGCCTCCGGGGTTCAAGCGATTCTCCTGCCCCAGCCTCCCGAGTAGCTGGGATTACAGGCATGCACCTCCACGCCCAGCTAACTTTGGTATTTTTAGTAGAGACGGGGTTTCACCATGTTGGTCAGGTTGGTCTTGAACTCCTGACCTCGTGATCCACCTGCCTCAGCCTCCCAAAGTGCTGGGATAACAGGCGTGAGCCACTGCACCCGGCCTGCTATTGTTTCTTATTGTCTGACGTGGAGTAAATAAAAGTCTCTGATGAATTCCTCAAAGGCCAGCAGGCGAAGGGATAAGAAACAGACAGGTGAGAGTGGCCAGTCTAGGTGTGTGAAGACTGAAGTACGCAGGATATCCTCTCTCATCTTGCTGTTCCCTCTGCCTGGACGCTCTTCCCTGACATCTGAGTGACTTGCTCCCTCACCTCATTCAAGCCCTTCTTTGAAAACAAATGGGGGATTCTGAGCCGGCAATATACCGTGGTTTCTACCATGGTTTCCATATTTCTGCAGGCAGGTCTTACAAGAGAGCCTTCATAAGCCACAAGAAGGAGAACTGAGGTCAGAGATGATTGATCTCTGAGACTTCGAGACTGATCTCAGCTGGAGGATTCTGGGGAAGCCATTTCCCCTGTCTGGTCTCTGTTTTCTTACCTCTAAAATGAGAGGGCTGGACCAGTGATAGCTAAGATACTCCTCAATCTCTGGGCATCTGATATAACAAAGCAATGTCCCTGCAAGAGACCACACCGTTTCATAAGCTAACAACCACAGTCCTCAAACTTGACCCAGATATTCCCTTCCTGAATCATGAAGACCAGAGAATATGCCTACTTCCTCAGTTTGTGAGGTCCCAGTATATCTCCAGACCAGATACTCACGAAGGCCCACTCTGGTCCCCTTCAATGTGTCCCGGAATAGACAGGCATATGGGAAGCCTTGAGATTTAATGGGTGTTTCTTCTAAAAAGATAGAGCTATTCAGTACAAGTTAGAAATGAAAAACTGCTTGGTGTATGAGTATTTGTTTTGCATAGAAAAAGTTTCAGATTCAAGAACGGATCCACCTTACTGATGCTTGTGAGTGTGTGTGTGTGTGTGTGAATGTGTGTGTGTGTGTAAGCAGATATGTATTCAACTGATTTAGGAACTGTATGAGTATTTGTTTTGCATAGAAAAAGTTTCAGATTCAAGAATGGATCCACCTTACTGATGCTTGTGAGTGTGTGTGTGTGTGTGTGTGAATGTGTGTGTGTGTGTAAGCAGATATGTATTCAACTGATTTAAAAAACACAAGATAGTGCCTAATGTGCCTGGCACTTTACATTGTTTATCTACAACTTGGGACACCTCTATGAGGTTGAAATTATTTTCACACGTTATAAGAGAGGAAGCTAAAGTGTTTCTTTGCGGTTTTTTGTTTTTTTTTGAGACGGAGTCTTGCTCTGTTGCCAGGTTGGAGTGCAGTGGCATAATACCGGCTCACTGCAATCTCTGCCTCCTGAGTTCAAGCGATTCTCCTGCCTCAGCCTCCTGAGCAACTGAGATTACAGGCACATGCCACCACGCCAGGCTAATTTTTGTATTTTTAGTTGAGACAGGGTTTCACCATATTGGCCAGGATGGTCTTGATCTCTTGACCTTGTGATCCACCCACCTTGGCCTCCCAAAGTGCTGGGATTACAGGCGTGAGCCACTGCGCCTGGCCTGTTTGTGTTTTTCTTGATACAGGGTCTCCCTCTGTCCCGCTGTTGCCCAGGTTGGCCTGAAACTCCTGGGTTCAAGTGATCCTCCTGCCTCTGCCCCAAATGCTGGGATTACAGGCGTGGGCCACCACACCCAGCCCTTTTTTTTCCTTAAACTCACATCGAGTCCATTAGAAAAACCTGCTGGCTCTACTCTCTTAAGCCCATATACTCGACATTCTACATCCAGAAGCTGACCACTTTGCACCAACACCTCTGAAAATAATGCTGGTCCAAACCAGTATCATCTCTAACACTACAAAAGCCCTCACTGGAAATTCTTCTTAACTTAGCAGTTGGTAGGATCCATTGGAAAAAAAAAAAAAAGTAAGTTGGATTGTGTCACTCTGCTGCTCAAAGCCCTGCAGTGGCTCCTCATTTTACCCAGCATAAAACCTAGAGTCTAGAGTCCTTTTCATAGCCTGCTAGGCCCTGCACCCTCTGGCCCATCACCTCTATGACCGCCTCTCCTACTGCCCCTCCTATGTTCTTTCCACTCCAGGTGGCTTCCCTACTACTCATTACCTATGCTAGACACATTCCTTTCTTGAGTCCTTAGTTCTAGCTAATCCCTCTGCCTGGTGTGTTCTTCTCCCAGATATCAGCTTGGCTAACATTCCCACCTCCAAGGTTTGGTTTACGTCTCACCCTCTCATGACAGCTACCCTGACCACTCTATAAAAATACTATAACCACCTCTCCACATTCTATCAGCTCTATCCGATTTATTTTTTCCTTAGTACTTATTACCTTCTAGAGCACTCTATAATGTATTGCTATACTGAGCTTACGGTTATCTCTGCTGGAAGAATCTTTGTTTTATTTACTAATGTATCCCAAGCACCAAGAAGAATAACTAGCACCAAGGGATGTTGAAAAAATCTTCATTCAGTGAATGAATGAATCTTAGGTCCCATGAATATGGGATAGACAGATGGCAGGAAACAGGTCAAATTTGTTTTCTAAAATGGAGAGACTATTAAAAAATAAAATTAGCTGGGCATGGTACCACACACCTGTAGTCCCAGCTACTTGGGCGGCTGAGGTGGGAGGACTGCTTGAGCCTGGGAGGTCGAGGTTGCAGTGAGCTGTGATTGTGCCCCTGCATTCCAGCCTGGGTGACAGGGTGAGAATCTGTCTCAAAAAATAAAAATAAAAATAAGATGGAGGGATTGCCACCTTTTGCTACTTGAGAAAACTATAAAACCCAACACCAGAGGGCAGGTCCAGACAGAGACAGAGGAGCTACCGAAGCACCTCTGGCCTGTTGGTAAGTCTGTGGCTCACATGATTCATGGAGGTCCATCTCCTCCTCTTGGACACGTGAAGGCTAACTCTTCTCTTTCAGGGCCAAGAGATGCTACCCCTGTGCAAGGGATTTCCTCAGGGAGGGCGAAGAGTTGAAACAGCAACATCACAGCTGTGCTTACTACTTTTGTACATTGTCTCTAATTTTCCCAGTGAGCTAGTTGAAGTTTCTATTGTGAAAAGAAAATATCTTGGGTTCCCCCAATCACTAAGCTAAAGGGAAATGTCAAGCTGGAAACTGCTTAGGGTAAACCTGCCTCCCATTCTATTCAAAGTCACCTCTCTGCTCACTGAGATAAATGCATATCCGATTGCCTCCTCTGGAAAGGCTAAGCAGATGCTCAAAAGAACACAACATTTGTCTCTTATCTACCTATGACCTGGAAACCCCCTCTCTGCTTCCGGTTCATCCCACTTTTGCTTCCAGTCCTCCCACCTTTCCGGAGGAACCAATGCTCATTTTACAGTGTTAATTGATGTCTCACATCTTCCTAAAACTGTAAAACCAAGCTGTGCTCTGATGACCTTAGGCACATGTCATCAGCACCTCCTGAGGCTGTGTCACAGCCGTGCATTCTCAACCTTGGAAAAAAAAACTTTCTAAATTAACTGAGACCTGTCTCAGATTTTCAAGGTTCACATTTTGGTAACTATGGATGGATTCTGAGTGGAGATGCCCCTGACCTTTGACAAATCTCCTATCAGTGCTTGGTACCAGAATGAGCTAATTTTACGGCTCAAACCAATAGGACAATTGGCTGAGGAGGGTCTAAGAGCACCCCCTCCAGAGAATCCCTGGTTTCCCCAAATTTGGTGAAGATCTTTGGCTGGGTGCGGTGGCTCACACCTATAATCCCAACAATTTGGGAGGCCAAAGCAAGTGGATCACCTGAGGTCAGGAGTTCAAGACCAGCCTGACTAATATGGTAAAACTCTGTCTTTACTAAAAATACAAAAAATTAGCCAGGTGTGGTGACGGGCACCTGTTTAATCCCAGCTACTCAGGAGACTGAGGCAGGAGACTTGCTTGAACCCGGGAGGTGGAGGTTGCAGTGAACCAAGATTGCGCCACTGCACTCCAGCCTGGGTGACAGAGTGAAACTCCATCTCAAACAAGATCTAAAGTTTATTTTGTTGTACAACTCCTGTTTTTATTTGGAGTTTTACTTGCTTTTAACAAGGAAGGCAAGATTTCCTATTTCGATGACAATGGAAGGCAGGTAACTCCTTTCTGGAGTTTGAGCTCACTTCTAACAGGGAAGATGAGCTGGGTTTTTTTGTTTTTGTTTTTGTTTTTTTCCTGCTTCTAGGGTGGTAGACAGCAGTCTACAGCCTGAGACCCATCCCTAGATAAGTAACTGAATTATCTTGTTTTTAAATTAAGGTTATTACATCCATGTATCTTTCTGTATGTGCTTTTAAGGTGCTGGCCGGATGTGGTGGCCCACACCTGTAATTCCAGCACTTTGGGAGGCCAAGGTGGGTGGGTCACCTGAGGTCAGGAGTTCGAGACCAGCCTGATCAACATAGTGAAACCCCATCTCTACTAAAAATACAAAAATTAGATGGACACGGTGGTACACACCTGTAGTCCCAGCTACTCGGGATGCTGAGGCAGGAGAATCATTTGAACCGGGGAGGTGGAGGTTTCAGTGAGCAAAGATCACGTACTGCACTCCAGCCTGGGTGACAAAAATGAGACTCTGTTTCAAAAAAAAAAAAAAAGGTCCTTGCGACATTGAGTTACAGGGTTTTAACTCCTGGGTCTAAAAAAGAACACCATGTCCTGCTAAATCTTTTTTTTTTTTTTTTTTTTGAGATGGAGTCTTGCTCTGTTGCCCAGGCTGGAGTGCAGTGGCGTGATCTTGGCCCACTACAAGCTCCACCTCCTGGGTTCATGCCATTCTCCTGCCTCAGCCAAGTAGCTGGAACTACAGGCACCCGCCACCACACCCGGCTAATTTTTTGTATCTTTAGTAGAGACGGGGTTCACCATGTTAGGCAGTAGGGTCTCGATCTCCTGACCTCGTGATCTGCCCTCCTCGGCCTCCCAAAGTGCTGGGATTACATGCGTGAGCCACTGCACCCAGCCCTATGTCCTGCCAAATCTTAAACATTGACAGCAATTAAAGCCTCATCTTCAGGCCTGGTAGAAGATGCCAATCAGGATAAACTGCATCCCTAAGACACAGGGCCAGAAATTAAAGCTACTCAACTCCTCAAGGCCCAGGGACTCTTGCGGAAGAGGTGGGTGCATGAGATTGTAAGAGCTGATTTTTGAAAGATAAAATAGGTAAAGTTTCTTTATAAATTAATCATGAATGTCAAAGGTACACTGATGCAAAAGCAGCACATGACTCCCTGTGTCAAATTAACAAGATTTTCTTGAAGCATTAAAAGGTTATAAAGGTTATAAAAGGCTTATGGAAGTTATGGTCAAGATTAAAATTTTATAGATTGTTGATAAAATTTTGAAAAACAAATTTAATTGGCTTCATGCTGTTTTTATTAGGGCTTACTGATTGAAAAATCAAGTCTCTACTCTCAAGGAATGGATATTTTCTCCTTCTTTTTGAAATCCTTGAGTTATCGCTTTGGTTAAAAGAATGACTTATTTTACAATGACCTGCGATCCTATTTTGTGATATCAAGTTTTTTTTTTTTTTTTTTTTTGAGACGGAGTCTGGCTCTGTTGCCCAGGCTGGAGTGCAGTGGCCGGATCTCAGCTCACTGCAAGCTCCGCCTCCCGGGTTCACGCCATTCTCCTGCCTCAGCCTCCCGAGTAGCTGGGAGTACAGGCGCCCGCCACCTCGCCCGGCTAATTTTTTTTGTATTTTAGTAGAGACGGTGTTAGCCAGGATGGTCTCGATCTCCTGAACTCGTGATCCGCCCGTCTCGGCCTCCCAAAGTGCTGGGATTACAGGCTTGAGCCACCGCGCCCGGCCGATATCAAGTTTTAAACCTTTGATATTTGACAAACTTTCCAAAATCAAATCATAAATTATGTCTTTTTCTGACCTGATTAATCCTTTAAGATGTAAGTCTCCATAATGTCCAAAAATGACATAATTTGGCTTATTTGGTATAAAAATTGTATTTGGTATAAAAATTATATATTGTTAAATATGAAATGGTGTATTATTTTCTTTGGGCTGTATTTGTATAAATACGTTATTGGTATGTGTTCTAAAATTATGGGAAACTCCTATAATTCTGATATAACTTAGTGTATATTATCAGTAATAATTATAACTGTTATGCTAAATTGTTGTGTGCCACAGAGGTAACAAATTTCCTTATGAACTGTGTCTTTGGATGGCTTCCCTAAAACTTTGTCATCCACAGACAATTGTTGTGTTGCTTGGTCCTCTTTAGAAGGTGGTTTTATAATCAGCTGTAATAGGCCGGGCATGGTGGCTCATGCCTGTAATCTCAGCACTTTGGGAGGCTAAGGCGAGCATATCACTTGAGGTCAGGAGTTCAAGACCAGCCTAGCCAACATGGCAAAACCCTGTCTCTACTAATAATACAAAAATTAACTGGGTGTGGTGGCAGGTGCCTGTAATCCCAGCTACTTGGGAGGCTGAGCAGTAGAATCGCTTGAACCTGGTAGGTGGAGGTTGCCATGAGCCAAGATCGCACCACTGCACTTCATCTTGCGTGACAGAACAAGACTAGTCTAAAAATAAATGAATAATAATAATCATCTATAAAACTCTAACAGGGGCTCTTGAATGCAAGTTTCTGATAACTTTGGAGATTGTGACATCAGAATAGAGGAAAAACTTTCAGACTCATGGAGAGCTCAAATGCTCACGAATATCAAAGCAGAACAGGAATTAACTGTATGGACTGAAATAATTTTTTTGGCTTTTTGCTTAAAACATTGCTGATCCTTTGTTTTGTTTTTCAGAGTCTTCAAACTTTTCTTTTGAGCTATTGACAGCTTTTAACAATTTAGTATATTCCTATGACCAAAATTTGGAACATATTTTTTTCTCTCTATCTGATTTCTCCAGGATTTGGAAACTATTTGTGAGTACTCTTAATTTATGGCAATACAGTTATTTGCATAAGTACAATAAGAATCTGTTTTCACTGGTAACAGGACACAACTGGAGAAACTGATTATTTTACCAAGGCTTTGACTGGAACCATGTTCTTTCTTTTAAGGAATCAAACTTGATTTATGGAGCCAATAAAGCCCTTGGGAAACTGGCCTCATATTTTGTGTACACAGTCCCTGAACAGAGTTTCTGACTTGTGTTAAGTAAAGAATGTTACTTTACGACAGGCCCAGGAGCCCCAGGTTTATCTTAGAACCTCAAGAGGAGAGGAAATTCACCCAACTCATAGATATTTGGTGGTACAAATCCATGGCAAGGCTTGGCTTTAAAAAAGTCTTGCCTGAGATTCCTTCTAAATAACAAAGTCCCATCAAAGTCAACGTTTTAAAAAAGCCTGTGTGAAAAATAATTATTCTTGCTGTATTTTATACAAATAATCTGGCCAAGTATTATAAAGCAAATTGTTCCTACCATGATTTGTCTTTAGTAAAAACAGGAAACTGGAGAAAGAAAAATTATGTTTTAAAAACTATAGTACACCTGTCATGAGATCCTAGTATTGCCTAATGTTTTTCAATTTTAATAATTTTCTACAGTTTGGGCTGAATTCTAATTTTCCTTGGCTACAAGTCTTCAAAATAATGTTTTTGGCTGGGCACGGTGGCTCACATCTGTAATCCCAGCACTCTGGGAGGCTGAGGTGGGCGGATCA
>NW_012107997.1:323597-337676 GCF_000951045.1 Mandrillus leucophaeus | reverse complement strand
ATTCATTTTCTTCTAAAATGCTTTCTCCAAAAGATTTCAAAAAAGAAAAGGGGGAAAATGTGAAAGGAAAATATCTTGGGCCCCCAAAATCACTAAGCTAAAGCGAAATGTCAAGCCAGGAACTGCTTAGGGCAAACCTGCCTCCCACTCTATTCAAAGTTGCCCCTCTGCTCACTGAGACAAATGCATATCTGATTCCCTCCTTTGGAGAGGCTAATCAGAAATTCAAATGTAATGATTTATCTCTTATCTACCTCTGACCTGGAAGCCCCCTCCCTGCTTCGGAGTCCTCCTGCTTTTGCTGCTAGTCATCCCGCCTGGACCGAATGAATGTTCATTCTTACATATGTTAATTGATGTCTCATGTCTCCCTAAAATGTATAAAACCAAGCTGTGCTCTTATTATCTTGGGCACATATCATCAGGACCTCCTGAGGCTGTGTCATGGGCGGGCGTGTGTTCTCAACCTTGGCAAAATAAACTCTCTAAATTAACTGAGACCTCAGATTTTCGGGGCTCACACTGTAAAAAGGAGAGTAGAAGTTCCTCTTCAAAGACTTTCCTCCCCATCTACTTCAGTTAAATAGTAACTTCTCTTAGAAGCAAAATTTATTCAAAGACGTCTGCTAACATTCTTAAATATCTACTAGCCGTAATAAAGAAATCAATGTACTTTATGTTTTTAGCTCCCACAATTTAGCCTAAATATTGCCCTGGCGTGCTTATACTAGTCCAAGCAAGCATTAAGTCATAGCCTGTTCCTCATCCTTATTTGAAGGTGTTTTTTACCTTTCTCAGCATTCCACAAGTTACTTCCCCCTTCCTTTGTTCTCCTCTGCCTTTGCCTCTTTTAAAAAGTTCTAAGTTGCTAGCCAATGAGGACAAATACAGAATGTGAAGTCCCGTTCCAGCCAATAGAAACCGGACACAGCAGTGAAGTAGACGGGTCAAGTTATAAATGACCCTGTCTCCTTTATTCAGTGTACTCTTGTGGCAAAACTGCTAGCTAGTGTACCCTTTCTGTAGAAAGTAAAAAAATAGCCTTGCTGAAGAAATTGACGTTCAAGTGCTATTTCTTTACGGCAGCAAAGAACAAGCATTTCTAACAACGCTATGATTTCCATTCTGCAGATGAGGGAATCAAGGCTCTGAGGAGTTCAGGAACTTGCTTGAGCTACACAGCTAATAAACAGTAGAGCTCATATTTCAATGCAGGTCAGACTGATGGGGAAGCCCATTCCTGGTTTGTCTCAGCTGTCCTGGGAGCCCTCTGGGCCACTCAGGTCCTAGCTCCACAGCCCCTTCCTTTCCTCTGGCTTCCCACCCAAGTCTTACCTGGATGTGGTGACGAGACAGGCGGAAAATCTCCTGTGCCATCAGCAAGGTCTTTGAGTCCATCACCAGGTACAGCAGATGCAGAAGGGCAAGGAAGCCTGCGCCTCTCAGGTCCGTGGCTGGATTCGCTCCTGTAACAGAGGCCATGAGGAAACAGGGTGTGGCAGCGAGCAATGCGTTAAGAGCTTGCCGTGGGAAGCTGCCCTGACCCTGGCCTCTTCCCAGGCTAGGAAAGCATGACAGCACAGGTCCACTTTCTGCCACACTTGTGGGGTTCATTCTAATGAGCTAAGCAGGGGCTATGTACCAAATGGGGATCCCAGCGCCCTGGGGCAGCCTCCCACATTAGTTTTCTTGCTGCTGTCTATGACCCTTGACAGTTACTCTTCCACAAAACAATCAAAGCGATCCTTTACAAAAAAGGCTGAATTTACAGTTCTGGAACTAGATGAATAATGCACTTTCTGCCTATTCCTCCCACTAAGTACAGCTAAAAGCCCTGGACATTACTATATAAAATAAACAGAAGACTCTGAAAGGAGGGAAGACAGACTTATTAAGAATCCTGAGAGCTGAGAAATGACTCTCTGGTGAATTCCTGGGTTTCTTTTTGCCTAATATATCCCAAGTGGTGCTGGAGAAGACAGCAACCCAGAAATGCCAATGGGAGCAGACTAAAAAGCCCCAAGGAAAGCTGCTCTCTCTAGCCAAAGCGCGGAGAAAGAGGCAGTGTAGCAAGACAGAAAGCTTTAGCCAACACCCACCCTGCTGCAGCAAAACACCACAGAGAAAACTGTGGCCCTATCCCCACTCTTCTCCAGAAAAGGCGGAGTAGGGACCCTAGACTTCCATCCTGGCCTGACTGTCAAGGCACCCTTAGCTCCACAAGGGTAGCGTCAGAGAAGGACCAGCGGCGAGCTGGGACTTTATCTTTCCCAGGGGTAAGGAGCCCCCTTGCCTCCTCTGCAATGTGGAAGTCACATAGGAAGAGTAACGAGGTACCCCTGCCCCACCAGCCATGTTGGCCAGGCTGGTCTCGAACTTGGTATTAGTATAAGCCAAATGGGATACCTGGACTTCCACCCCCACCTGGCAGTAACAAGGTGACATCCCTCCTTCCCCTGCTGGCACAGTAACAGAGGAGGCCTGCTAAAGTAGATTTAAGTAAGATCCAGAGTCTCATACAAACTATCCAAAATGTCTAAGATACAATAAAAAATCACTTGTTACACCAAGAACTAGGTAATTCTCAATTTGAATGAGAAAAAATGATCAACAGACACCAACACTGAGATAACACAGTTGTTGGAATTATTTGACAAGGAATTTAAAGCAGCCGTGGTAGGCAAAATAATCCCCCCGCCCCACGATGGCCATGTCCCCAGAAGCTATGACTATGTTATGTAACATAGCAAAGGGGATTAAGATTGCAGGTAGCACTAAGGTTGCTGATCAGCAGAAAGGGAGATGATCCTGGACTGTCTGGGTGGGCCCCATGTCATCGGAAGGGTCCTTAAAAGTGTAAAAGAAAGGCAGAAGCCCAGAGCCAGAGAAAGAGTTGTGAAGAATCTGGCTCAGAGAGATGCTGTTTCTGGCTTTGAAGATGGAGGAATGGAGGTGGCCTCCAGAAGCTACAAAAGGCAAGGAAATGGATTCTCCTCCGGAGCCTCCAAAAAGAACACTGTGCTGCCAACACCTTGATCTTGAACACAGGTTCTCAGTGAGACCTGAGTCAGACTTCTGAACTAGAAAACTGTAAGATAATAATTTGTGTTGTTTTAAGCCACTAGGTTTGCGGTAATTTGTTACAGCAAGGATAGAAAATCACTATAGTATCTACCATAGAATGCCTTTGGTAAGCAATTATGAACAAATACACTTTGAAAAAATGAAAGAATAGAAAGTTTCAGTAAAGAAACAGCAGATATAAAGAATAACCAAATAGAAACTTTAGAACTGAAAAACAGAATAACTAGAACTAAAAACTCTCTGGATGGGGTCAACAGGAGAACAGAGACAGCAGAGGAAAGAATCAGTGAACTTGAATATGGGACAGTAACAATAGAATTACATAATATGAACAACAGAGGGACAGAAAAGCAAAAACCAAAATGAACAGAGCCTTAGAGATCTGAGGCTATAACAAAGATTTTTAAAAATGAACAAAGATAGCATTTGTATCATTGGAATCCCACAAGAGAGGACAAAGTGTGGAGTTGAAGAAAGTATTTAAAGGAATCATGGCTGAAAATTGACTAAATTTGGCAAAAGACACAAACCTACAGACTCAAGATGCTGAGCTAACCTCAAACAAGAGAGGCCCAAAGAAATCCACACAATGACACATCACAGTCAAATTCCTGAAAACCAAAGACAAAGCAAAGATTTTTTTTTTTTTTTTGAGATGGAGTCTTGCTCTGTTGCCCAGGCTGGAGTGCAGTGATGCGATCTCAGCTCGCTGCAACCTCCGCCTCCACCTACCAAGTAGCTGGGACTATAGGCACGTGCCACCACGCCCAGCTAATTTTTGTATTTTTTTAGTAGAGACGGGGTTTCGCCATATTGGCCAGGCTGGTCTCGAACTCCTGACCTCATGATCCACCTGCCTCAGTCTCCCAAAATGCTGGGATTACAGGCGTGAGCAAAGATCTTTCTTTTGAGACAGAGTCTCAATTTGTCACCCAGGCTGGGGTGTAGTGTGATCCCAGCTCACTGCAGCTTCCACTTCTTGGGCTCAAGCGATCCTTCTGCCTCAGCCTGCCCAGTAGCTGGGACTACAGGCATGCGTCACCACACCTGGTTACTAAAAAAAAATTTTTTTTTTTTGGCCAGGCATGGTGGCTCACGCCTGTAATCCCAGCACTTTGGGAGGCTCATGCAGGTGGATCACTTGAGGTCAGGAGTTCAAGACCAGCCTGGCCAACATGGTGAAACCCCATCTCTGCTAAAAAATACGAAAAAAAAGCTGGGTGTGGTGGCACAGGCCTGTAGTCCCGGCTACTTAGAAGGCTGAGGCAGGAGAATTGCTTGAACCCGGGAGGTGGAGGTTGCAGTGAGCTGAGATTGTGCCACTGCACTCCAGCCTGGGCAACAGAGTGAGACTCCATCTCAAGAAAAAAAAAATTTTTTTTGTAGAGATAGGGTCTTGCAGTGTTGCCCAGGCTGGTCTTGAACTCCTTGTCTCAAGCAATCCTCCTGTCTCGGCCTCCCAAAGTGCTAGGATTACAAGTGTGAGCCACCATGCCTGGCACAGAAAAGATTTTGAAAGCAGAAAGAGACTATGAACTCCTTACTTATGAGGGAGAGATCATTCAAATGACAGTGGATTTCTCATCAGAAACTACGCAGGCCAGAAGGAAGCAGCACATTTTCAAGTGCTGAATAAAAAGAAGTGTCAACCTGGAATTTTATATCCACAGAATTCAGAAGTGAAGAGGAAATTGAGACATTCTCAGATGAAGGAAAACAAAAACAATTTATAGCCAGCAGACCTATCCTAAGAGAATAACTAAAGGAAGTCCTTGAAATAGAAAAAAAATAAAAGAGGGAACTTTGGAATATTAGGAAGGAAGAACAAACAATGGAAAGAGTAAACACAACATTTTTCTTTTTCTTTTTCTTTTTTTTTTGAGACCAAGTCTCACTCTGTTGCCCAAGCTGGGATTACAGGCGTGAGCCACCGTGCCTGGCCCAGATTTTCCTTTTTCTCCAGAGATTTAGAAATTACGTTTATTGTAGTGTCACAGCTCTTTTATAATTTGTCTAGCAGGTTTTCTGGTTCTTCACGAGAACCCCTCCTCAAAAAAATTATGTTTGTTGATTGAAACAAAAATCTTAACATTGCTGGTGCAATTCTCTATATATAGAGAGGATACATTTAAGACGATTACATGATAGATGAGAGAGGGAACAAGGACGTAACCATGTTGCCACACCAACAGACCACCAGTTAATTAGGAGTACATAACGTTTCCTTTTATCTTTTTTTAAAATTTTAAAAAAATTTTTTTGAGACAGAGTCTTGTTCTGTCACCCAGGCTGGAGTGCAGTGGTGTGATCTTGGGTTCAACCTCCACCTCCCAGGTTCAAGCGATTCTCCTGCCTCAGCCTCCTGAGTAGCTGGAATTACATGTGCATGCCACTACACCCGGCTAATTTATGCATTTTCAGTAGAGATGGGGTTTCACCATGTTGGCCAGGCTGGTCTTGAACTCGACCTCAAGTCATCTGCCTGCCTCAGCCTCCCAATGTGCTGGGATTACAGGAGTGAGCCACTGTGCCCTGCCTTAAAGTTTCCTTTCAAAATTAAGACATTTCCCTATTCTATACAAATATAATTTGATATGGTTTTGTTTATTTTTATTTTTATTTTTTTTGAGATGGAGTCTCACTCTGTCACCCAGGCTGAGTACAGTGGTGCAATCCCAGCTCACTGCAACCTCTTTTTCCTGGGTTCAAGCGATTCTCCTGCCTCAGCCTCCTGAGTAGCTGGGACTACAGGCACGTGCCACCACACCCAGCTAATTTTTGTATTTTTAGTAGAAATGGTGTTTTGTCATGTTGGCCAGGCTGTTCTTAAACTCCTGACCTCAGGTGATCCACCTGCCTTGGCCTCCCAAAGTGCTGGGATTACAGGCGTGAGCAACCATGCCCGGCCAATTTGATATGGTTTTGAAAAAAAATAGTACAACCTAAAAACTGGTGAAATGATTCTGTTTCACTCAGAAAGTAAAATAATATATGATAAAATTTTCATAAATATTTTTTAGAGAGGAAAAAACCCAAAAATGCCAGATTCTAAGTCACATCACTCCAGTGTTTTACATATCACTTAGAGTAAATGTATACAACAGCCTAAAAGACCACCAAGTGATCTTTTCTCCTGTCACTTTCGTCTCCACCTCAGCCACACTCTCGCTATTTTTCTTTTCTGAGACAGAGTCTCCCTTTGTCACCTAGGCTGGAGTGCAGTGGTGCGATCTCCATTTACTGCAACCTCTGCCTCCCTGGTTCAAGTGATTTTCCTGCCTCAGCCTCCTGAGTAGCTGAGATTACAGGCACGTGCCACCATGCCTGGCTAATTTTTATTTTTTATTTTTTTCCGATACAGAGTCTTGCTCTGTCGCCCAGGCTGGAGTACCATGGTGCAATCTCAGCTCACTGCAACCTCCACCTCCCAGGTTCAAGCAATTCTCCTGCCTCAGCCTCCTGAGTAGCTGAGACTACAGGTGCACACCACCATGCCTGGCTAAATTTTCTATTTTTAGTAGAGATGGGTTACACTATGTTGGCCAGGCTGGTCTCAAACTCTTGACCTCATGATCCACTTACCTCAGCCTCCCAACGTGCTGGGATTACAGGCATGAGTCACCGCACCCGGCCCTAATTTTTGTATTTTTAGTAGAGATGGGGTTTCACCATGTTGGCCAGGCTGGTCTCGAACTCCAGACCTCAAGTGATCCACCCTCCTCAGCCTCCCAAAGTGCTGGGATTACAGGAATGAGCCACCACGCCAGACCTACTCTGGCTATTTTTCAAGCAGAGAAAGCAGGCGCCCCCTCACGGCTTTTGCATTTGCTACACCCTCCTCCCAGAATACTCCCCTGAGATCTTCCCCCTCATAGTGCTGGATGAGAACGACCTGGCCTCTCACTCTAGTCCTGGAATCAGAGGCATGAAAAAGAAGATGAGCTGCTCCTCCCTCTTACCCTGAAAGCCCAGGTCCTCCCAGTGGTCTCCATGAAGGGCACAGTCAAACTTGGAGCCGGTCAGCTTCTTATAGATGGTCTGGAGGACTCGGCCATGCACTGGGTCTTGGCTATCCAGGCCACCTGCCCCAAAACACACCCACACTGTCTGCCAGATTGCCCCTCATGGGAGAACTGGGTGCTTCTCAGAGAATGTGAGATCTGGACTGTGCTCAAGACTTCCAATTCTCAGCTCCCACTCTCACCCGCCAACCATGGTACATGCAATATTCCTGGCTTAGCCTCAGCAACAGCATCAGCACACAGGGTCTTGCCTCACCGCAGATGCAGCAACTCCCCTGTGGGCTCACATTGCACTCACATTGAGCAATGGTCAGGACCAAGTCCCTTTCTTCCCGAAGGCCCTGGTGGAGCTTTGGAGGCCCGAAGAGGTAGTGTCGAAGGGCAGCGAGCCCAGTCCTTCGAATAGTTGGCTGGATTCTTTTCTGGGGAAGAAGTTGCAGGCAATGGGCAGAGTGCTGCTTCATCTCCCTTAACCAACTTCCCATCAGGCTCAGACTAGAGGCAGCGCTTGCAGAAAGTAATTCCCCCAGCTAGCTGGCTGGTCTTTGGGCCAGGGGAAGGAGGCAGAAGTTGCAAGGCACCTGTTGTCTCTAGAGCCGGGCTCTTCCAGCTCCCAGATTTTTTGCAAGGTGAAAGAGACATCCCCAAGGGTAGGTATTATCAGCCATTATTTGCATTTAGTCCTCTGGGCTTTTCCAGAACTAGCTATTCCACTAACTCCCACAGGGGTTACACATGCCCAGCTCCCCCAGGCAGTCAGACAAATGCCGGGACAGGTTGCCCAGGAGGTGGGGACTCACTGGAGTTAGATGACTCTGAGGGGTAGCTGGGATCTTTTGGTCACAACCAGCACTTCCCAAGTGAGGTCATGTTGGCTTCTCATGGCCCAGGGTCACTACTGCAAGCCTTAGAACATTCTGATTTCGGTAGCTTTTGGCTCTCTGGGTCCTATAAAACAACTTGGTTCCTATCTTTTTAGCCTCTCTCCCCTGAGCCAGGATTTAGGTAGAAGACCTGAAATCACATTTATCTAAATGTATTGTTACTCAATATGTCCCAGAAAGCTCCCCAGTTTTTTTTATTTTTTACAGAGACAGGGTCCTACTCTGTTGCCCAGGTGTGATCATAGCTTACTGTAGGTTTGAACTCCTGGGCTCAAGTGACCCCCTCACCTCAAACTCCTCCAAAAGTGCTGGTATTACAGGTGTGAGCCACTATGCCCAGCACCTAACCCACCCCTAGCATTTATTCCCCCAAATATTTCTTCTTTTTCCAACTTATATCTTTCTTAAATTCCTAAATAGCTTCTGGTTCCTTGAGGGAATGGAAGGCCACTGGCCATGAAGTACTCAGCTCCCTCAACAGTATGCCTTGCCTAGTACTTGATTCTAGATGTCCCCATCCCTAAAAGGGAAGAGTAGAGAAACAGCTATACAGGCCCCTGAACGACAGGGCCACAGGAGCTGTAAGGGCACAGTCCCACAAAAGCTACCAAGGCCCCAAATGAAGTATGGGTCCTAGGCCACCCATGATCCTGGGCACCAAGATCTTAGGGGAGATTTGCTTGCCCAGTGCCCTATCCTGGTGGGACAGAAGCTTGGCTCCTAGGGAAAAGGCACTTTGCTTGAGACTCCAAACCCTGCTACCATCATACCTTGAAGGAGGAAAGGTCCACAGTCTGGAAGTACTGCAGGGCCTCACTGAAGGAGATTAGCTGCCCAGGCTGCTCTGAGTTAGCCTGGCTCCCTGTGGCAAAAGGGAAGACATGCCAGGATTTATAGGAGTCATTCTGTCAGCAAACATTTACTGAGGTCCTCCTACTTGTCACCTCCAAGCCAAGCACTGACTTTCAGTTGAACATCAGACACCTACAGCTACAACCAATCTTCTTTCAAGAGGCTGGCATTATCTGCGAAGATGACTCTCTTTTTGGACTAGGCTATTCAGTCGTGCTAGGCCAACCTCTGCAGTGAGTATGGGGCAGATCTGCCCCACAAGGCGATCCCTAAATTCTCTCATCTGTGAGGGGGCAAGTCACTGCCTGGGGTGGGTACCCACATAAGAGCATGCAACCAGTCTGTTTAGGGGCCTTTCCTAATTTCCACTCTTCCCTTCTTACACCCTGTATAGGAACCCCCAACCACACACCTCTGTTATAGCCAATAGGGAATTAACTGATCAGTTAGCAATATAGGTGATGGCTGATACTATTCACTGGCCCCAGGAGCTCAATAGAGGCTCAGGCTAGATATAAGTCCTAGTTCTATTGCTTCATCCAAACCTCTTAGAAAGAAACAGGAGACAATTTTTATTCAGCCTTCAGAGCCTTCCAGCAGATTGCTTCAGCTCCCATCCCCAGGGATTTCCTTGTGCAGTAAACAACCTGAGCAGCCTCACACAGGGGCCCTGTCTCCACCCTCCTGCCCAACCTCGCCACTCTGTAGAAGCTGCCCTAACCAAGGTCAACCCTGTCTTCTTTCACGGCTGGGTGGAAGATGGACAGGGATGGCAGCCCGTTCTCCATGGCCTTCACTCTGGTTTCCTCCATAGATAGGATGTCATCATATTCGGATTTGAAAAAGATATTGTAATCTATGTTATATAGTTAAAATGAGCACTCTTAGGAATTCTGTCTCCTAGTCCCAGACTCACAGAAACATTTGCCATATGTGTGAATGTTGCCTTTGCTGGCAGAGGGGCTATGGGGAGACAGCAGCATTCCTACAGTTACCTGTCTCTGGCTGGATGGTGTCCACAGCTTCCCATTCTTCTTGGGCTCTGACCACCTCTGTACTCACAACTGCAATAGTGGGAGAAAAGGAGACCCTCTGAGATCTAGGTATGTCTGGGCCTCTACTGCAGACCCCAGCCTTGTCTGCCTGCCTTGGGCCTAATTTTTTTTTTTAAGAGATGGGGTCTCACTGTGTTGCCCAGACTGAAGTACAGTGGCTATTCACAGGCATGATCCCACTATTGATCAGCACAGGATTTTTGAACTGCTCCATTTCTGACCTGGGCCAGTTCACCCTTCCTTAGGCCACCTGGTGGTCCCCCACTCCTGGGTGGTCCCCATATTAATGCTGAACTTAGTGGGGCCACCTGATCAGCACAGCACACTACAGCCCAGAACTCCTGGACTCAAGCAATCCTCCTGCCTCAGCCTCCTGAGCACCTGGGACTACAGGCATGCACTACCACATCCGGCTGCCTTGGGTCTTAACACCCTCTGATCCTCTCCTCACAGGTTTGCTAGAGTGAGCTTTCGAAAAGTAAGATCGGGCCAGGCACGGTGGCTCACGCCTGTAATTCTAGCACTTTGGGAGGCCGAGGCGGGCGGATCACAAGGTCAGGAGATCAAGACCATCCTGGCTAACACAGTGAAACCCCATCTCTACTAAAAATACAAAAAATAAGCTGGGCATGGTGGCAGGCGCCTGTAGTCCCAGCTACTCCAGAGGCTGAGGCAGGAGAATGCGTGAACCCGGGAGGCGGAGCTTGCAGTGAGCAGAGATCATGGCACTGCACTTCAGCCTGGGCGACACAGCGAGACTCCGCCTTAAAAAAAAAAGAAAAGTAAGATCAGACATCACTGCTCAAAACCCTCCAGGGATTCTCCATAGTCCTCAAGCTAAAACCCATACGCTACAGCACAGTATCCACATAACTTCACGATCTACAGATGGTTCCTAACTTGTGACAGTTCCACTTACAATTGTTTGACTTTTAGATGGATTTATCAGGATATTAAATGCATTTTTCTTTTCTTTTCTTTTTGTTTTTAAATTTTTTGTTTTTTTAAAGGCTAGTCAGGTGAAGCAGTGGGAGTGGAGAAGGAACAGAAACATCTGTAACTGGTTGTGATCAATTCGTTGTAAACATCATTCTACTCGGACCAGCCTTAAATGCACTTTCGACTTATATTTTTTGCTTCCAAATGGGTTTATTGGGATGGAAGTTCACCTTAACTCGAGGAACATTTGTAGATTCTTTTTTTTTTTTTTTTTTTTTTTTTTGAGACGGAGTCTCGCTCTGTTGCCCAGGCTGGAGTGCAGTGGCCGAATCTCAGCTCATTGCAAGCTCTGCCTCCCGGGTTTAGGCCATTCTCCTGTCTCAGCCTCCCGAGTAGGTAGGACTACAGACGCCCGCTACCTCGCCCGGCTAGTTTTTTTTTTTATTTTTTAGTAGAGACGGGGTTTCACTGCGTTAGCCAGGATGGTCTCGATCTCCTGACCTCGTGATCCGCCCGTCTCGGCCTCCCAAAGTGCTAGGATTACAGGCTTGAGCCACCGCGCGCCCGGCCGATTCTGCTTACCTCTCTAGCTTTGCCCCAGGGCCATCCAGAACTACCTGAAGTTCCTCCATGTGCTCTGCCTTCTCCCACCCTTGGTGCCTTTTCACAGACTGCTCTCCCTCTGCTGGAATCAAGACTCCAGGCACTGCCACCATCAGTTCCAACCCCTGCTGGTGCAGCTCCTTCTCATTCTTCAGTTAGCTCTGACACCATCCTCTCCTGGATGCCTTCTTTGATCTCATGGGTCCAGATGAGGGGTCACTGCTCTGTGAGACCCTGACAACCCGTGCTTATCATAGACTAGTCATTGTTTCTCCTGCTCCATGGTGAGCTACATAGGGCCAGGTTTTCTAGAGCCTAGCACAGAGCTTGACACATAATAGGTGCTCAACAAATGTTTGATGAATGAATGAATGAATGAAAGCAGAATACAAGGGGGAGAAAAAAAGCAGAGGGTGGGCTTTCTAAAGCCACCACCCAGCCCTTTTCTCAAAACCAGAGCTGTCACTCTCTGGCTCAAACTGCTAGCGGCATCTTCTGTCACTGACTTTTCCAGTTTGCTACAGAGGACATCAACAATGTGAAGGATGGAGAGACTCCAGTTTAATACCAAAAATATGACCTCTCCAGCCTCAGTGGTAAAGTAGGTTAGGACAGCTCCTCTCTGCCTCACAATCTTGGCTGAGGACATCACATGGCAATAAATTGTAGGGAGAATATACCTGCAGATTAAATGAAATGCTACCAGACGCTAATAGATAATAAGGAAGAGAAAGTGGCTGGGAAGCAGTAGAGGATAGTTACTGAAAGTACACTTGAGAGCCAAACTACATGTGAATGCTTCATCTCTGCCTCTTACTAGCTGTATGTCTTCAAGCAAGTTACTTATCAACTGTAACCCCTCATGGGGCTGTTGTGAGGATGGGGTAATTCTTCTACTTCCTAGGACAGCATGTGGCCCAAAGGTAAGCCACTATCATCAACACAGGTGTGGGCTCAGGTCCAGCACGGCAATGGCCAGAGGCAGCGGGTGAGATGGGTCCAGGGTCCTAAATGTCTGGACCTCTAGGAAATTCCATCTCACCTGCTCCACTCCGGAGTAGCAGACACTGAGCCTTGGAGTTTCTAAGACAGCTTTAAGAGAATATTCGACCTTGGATGATCAAGAAAATAAAACTTGCTTTCAGCATAAGAGCTAAAAAGGAGGGACAAAGTGGCTGAACACAAAGGGAAGAGAAGGCTGGATGCAGTGGCTCACGCCTGTAATCCTAGCACTATGGGACGCTGAGGTGGGTGGATCACCTGAGATCAGGAGTTCGAGACCAGCCTGGCCAACATGGTGAAACCCTGTCTCTATTAAAAAAACAAAAAACAAAAAACAAACAAACAAAAAAATTAGCTGGGTACAGTGGTGGGTGCCTGTAATCCCAGCTAGTTGGGAGGCTGAGGCAGGAGAATCACTTGAACCCGGGAGGCGGAGGTTGCAGTGAACCAAGATTGCGCCATTGCACTCCAACCTGGGCGGCAAGAGTGAGACTCTGTTTCAAAAAAAAAAAGGGGGTTAGGGGATGAGTAGAACAGCAGGACGCAATGCTTATTGTGAAGTTGAACAGGATCCTTCACCCTTTTACCTTCATGCAGCTTTATTGATTTATTAATTCTTCACCTGTCAGAGCCTCATGTACCAGCAACTTAACCAATCCCTCCCCAACCCCATACGCCCTTGCCAACACACAGCTTGATCAAAGTCTGTGAGCCAGGAGCAGGAACCACAGTGGCAAGGGGGTGGGATTATGCTGTCAAAACAGGTCAGTCAGCAAAAGTTCAAGGTTTCCACCAGCAATAGCAAGCTGGTGCTTAAAAACACAAATGCCCAAACGACGTTAAGAGCTGCTTCTCCTTTTCTCTTGAAACGAGGCACACGCTTCCTACGTGTGACATAAATACTGTTTTCCCCGACCAACAGAAGAACACGGGGGCAAAGGACAAATGTTCAGGATAATTAACACAGCTCACATTAATTTGGTTATCTTTTTTCCTTTTTATAATTGTCTCCTTTATTTCAGCTCTCTTCCACTTACTCATATAGTCAACAGCACTGCCAATTGAGTCAGCTTATTAATTCTTTTTTTACATTTTTATTTATTTATTATTATATTATTATTTTTTTTTTATGTTGCCCAGGCTGGAATGCAGTGGTGCGATATCGGTTCACTGCAACCTCTGCCTCCTGGGTTCAAGCGATTCTCCTGGCTAATTTTTGTATTTTTAGTAGAGAACTCCTGACCTCGTGATCCGCCCGCCTCAGCCACCCAGAGTGCTGGGATTACAGGCGTGGGTCACTGTGCCCAGCCTACATTTATTTTTTACTTTTTTTTTTAGTTAGCCAGAGATATAGGCACATGCCACCATGCCTGTAATCCCAGCATTTTGAGAGGCCAAAGTGGGAGGATCATTTGAGCCAGGAGTTTGAGACCAGCCTGGGCAACATAATGAGACCGTCTCTACATAAAATTTTTTAAAAATTAGCTAGGCATGGTAATGCACACCTGTAGTCCCTGCTGGAGCCCAGGAGTTCAAGGCTGGAGTGAGCTATAATCACAAAACTACACTTCAGCCTGGACAACAGAGCGAGACCCTGTCCCTGGGAGGGGGGAAATATATATATATATATATATATAT
>NW_012107997.1:321467-323387 GCF_000951045.1 Mandrillus leucophaeus | reverse complement strand
TGGAGTCTTGCTTTGCTGCCAGGCTGGAGTACAGTGGCACGATCTCGGCTCACTGCAACCTCTGCCTCCCAGGTTCAAGCGATTCTCCTGCCTCAGCCTGCTGAGTAGCTGGGATTACCGGCATGCGCTACCACGCCCAGCTAATTTTTGTATTTTTAGTAGAGACGGGGTTTAACCATGTTGGTCAGGCTGGTCTTGAACTCCTGACCTCGTGATTTGCCTGCCTCGGCCTCCCAAAGTACTGGGGTTACAGGTGTGAGCCACTGCGCCCGGCGAACCTGTCTCTTAAAAAAAAAAAATTAGCTAGGCCTGGTGATACACAGTTACTCAGGAGGTTGAGGTGGGAAGACTGCTTGAACCCACAAGTTCTATGACTGCACCACTGCACTCCAGCCTGGGGGACAGAGCAAGGCCCTGTCTCTAAAAAAAATATATTATTTTTTTAAAAGTTCATATTTCTAGTGGCCAGGTATGGGTGCAGTGGTACAATCTTGGTTCACTGCAACCTCCATCTTCTGGGTTCATGCAATTCTTGTGCCTCCAGAGTAGCTGGAATTACAGGTGCATACCACTACACCTGGCTAATTTTAAAAATATTTTTAGTAGAGATGGTGATGTGGTTTGGCTCTGTGTCCCCACCCAAATCTCACCTTGTAAGTCCCATAATTTCCATGTGTTGTGGGAGGGACCTAGTGGGACATAACTGAATCATGGGGGCCAGTCTTTGCTGTGCTGTTCTCATGACAGTGAATAAGTCTCACAAGATCTGATGGTTTTAAAAACAGGAGTTTCCCTGCATAAGTTCTCTCTTTGCCTGCCACCATCCATGTAAGATGTGACTGCTCCTCCTTGCCTTCCACCATGTTTGTGAGACCTCCCCAGTTATGTGGAACTGTAAGTCCATTAAACCTCTTTTTCCTCCCAGTCTTGGGTATGTCTTTATCAACAGCATGAAAACAGACTCATACAACGGGGTTTCACCATGTTGGCCAGGTTGGACTGTACCTTTCTCCGTAATCACTTGGCAAGTGAAGTGAACTTTAAATATAGTATGGGGAAGCGCCTTGCAAAGCAGATAAAGTAGAACAACTTTTCAAAGAATTTTCCCATATGGTGTCTCATTTTCATAACATCCCTTTGAGGATAAGGGAGGTACTAATATGAGAGATCATATGGCTTGCCCAGAGGCACAGAGTAAACCACTAGCAGTGGAAGATCAGAACTCAAGTCTTTTGATTCCTAATTCAGTGTTGATTCTGTTTTTCCCCAACGAATGATAAATCTACAAAATTCTGAAAGACAAGGAGTGAGAGAAATTCAAATGATGAACAGCAGATCTATGGGAAGGTCTGACTTGGGTCCCACCCAGACTCCAAGGGCCCTGAAGGGAACCTTACCACGTGGCTCCCATTCATTAGCTTCTGTGGTCAGAGCCTGGAGAATGCCATGGTTCTTCAACTCTGAGATCTGTAGAGGCAGCTGACCTTTAGTGTGAGGATAGAATCCACATACCTCCATATACACAAACACTTCCCATCCACTGTACTGAATGTCCTTGACACTGGAGGCCAAAAGGATCTAGTGTGCCCTGATGGGGTGACTGAAGTCAATTTTAATTTTTTTACTTTTTATTTATTTCCTTTCTGAGATGGAGTCTCACTCTGTTGCCCAGGCTGGAGTGCAGTGGCCTGATCTTGGCTCACTGCAACCTCCACTTCCTAGGCTCAAATGCTCCTCCCATCTCAGCCTCCCAAGTAGCTGAGAATACAGGTGTGGATCACCACACCCAGCTAGTTTTTGTATTTTCAGTAGAGATGGGGTTTCACTGTGTTGGCCAGGCTGGTCTTGAACTCCTGACCTCAAGTGATCCACCTGCCTCAGCCTCCCAAAGTGCTGGGATTATAGGCATGAGCCACTGTG
>NW_012107997.1:317584-319302 GCF_000951045.1 Mandrillus leucophaeus | reverse complement strand
GGTTTACGCAAAAGGTAACCCAAATGGTGGTTTTTCTTTTCTTTTTTTGAGATAGAGTTTTGCTCTTGTTGCCCAGGCCGGAGTGCAATGTCGCAATCTCAGCTCACCGCAACCTGTGCCTCCTGGGTTCAAGCAATTCTCCTGCCTCAGCCTCCTGAGTAGCTGGGATTACAGGCATGTACCACCACACCCGGCTAATTTTTAGTAGAGTATTTTTAGTAGAGACGGGATTTCTCCATGTTGGGTTTTTTTGGTTTTTTGAGATAGAGCCTCGCTGTGTTGCTCCACCTGGAACTGCACGATCATGGCTCACTCACTTCTTGGCTCAAAGGATTCTCCCACCTCAGCCTTTCAAGTAGCGAGGACCACAGGTACACACCACCATGCCCATGTAGCCATGGGGTCTACATATGGTTGCTCAGGTTGGTCTCAAATTCTGGGCTCAAGCCACCTTGGCATCCCAAAGTGCTGGGATTACAGACACGAGCCATCCTGCACAATCACAAATTGGTTTTAAACATATGAACAAATGCTCTACCTCATTCATTAAAACAAACAGACAAACAAACAAAAAAACACGTCGCCGGGTGTGGTGGCTCACGCCTGTACAATCCCAGCACTTTGGGAGGCTGAGGTGGGTGGATCACCTCAGGTCTGGAGTTCAAGACCAGGCTGGCCAATGTGGTGAAACCCCGTCTCTACTAAAAATACAAAAAAGTAGCTGGGCGTGGTGGCACGCACCTGTAATCCCAGCTACTCGAAAACCTGAGGCAGGAGAATCACTTGAACCCGGGAGGCAGAGGGTGCAGTGAGCCAAGATGGTGTCATTGCACTCCAGCCCGGGCAACAGAAAAAGACTCCATCTCAAAAAAAAAAAAAAAGTCATGTAAAACTACTGTTTTATTAGTCAGATTATCAAAGATCGAAAAGTCTGATAACATGTACATTGACTAGAGTGCACAACACACTGGAGATTAAACTATTACCACCTCTACAGCTTGACAGTACCTAACAAAATCATACATGTTTTGTATATGTGGGGCCTGATACTGCATTCTAGTAATTTATCTAACAGATATAATCATCCATGTGCAAAATGACATGTTTACATTTATAGTGTGATCCTTTGTCACATTGTTTATAATAGCGAAAGGCTGGAAAAACCTAAATGTTCACTAATGGGCTGATTACATAAATAAAAGCACATTCACTCAGTAAGATACTATATGGCCATAAAGACAAATGAGAAAGTGCTTTACAAGCAATATGGGACAATCTTCATGATGTGTTAAGTGAAAAAGCAAAGGACAAAGTCTATGCACTATTTTATCATTTTATTTTTTAAAAGTACATAAGCACATTTGCTTGTCTCTGCAGAGACCATTTTCAGAGTTATACGCAAGGAAGCAGTAGCTTTGCCTCCAGCAGAAAACCTGAGTGGCTGGGGGACAAGGGTGGAAGGCGGTTTCTTCAGAATACGTATATCCTTCTGTACTTTTTGGATTTTGAACCATGTGAATGTATTATGCCAAAGCCCTGGAATCTCAGCTCATCCTGTTACTCTAATCCTTCTGCTTTTTTTTTTTTTTTTTTTCCGTTTCCAACTAATGCTCATTAAGCATACCTTTCATTTCTTCATGTTCCAGAGCAAGGATGGAGGCCAAAACACCCCACAGCTGACCAAACTCCCTGGTAAAGGAGCTCATGATGGCTAAACA
>NW_012107997.1:313073-315824 GCF_000951045.1 Mandrillus leucophaeus | reverse complement strand
GATCCACCTGCCTCAGCCTCCCAAAGTGCTGGGATTATAGGCATGAGCCACTGTGCCTGGCCTTGAAGTCAATTTTAAATTGAGATACCTGGAAAACTTCAACTATGATGTGGAAGTTGGGTGATGTTGGGGACAAGTGTATGTCCACCTTGAATGTAAATAAACAAAAATTCATACACTCATTTCAGACTGTGGTATGCCTTTGGTATTTTCTCTGCATTTTATAGCCTGCTTCATTATAGCAATTATCTTATTAAATAGAAGTTGTTCTGTATGTTTGTGTTCCATACACCCTCCCCTCAGTCCCCTCAAGTGTGAGCTCCTGGAAGCTAAGGTCTACGCCACCCTTGTGTCCCCAGTGTCTAGCATAGTTCTGGCACCACACGGTAACACACAACAAAAGCCCTGGCAGAAGGTACCAAGGTGTGGGGGATACGTACAGGGATTCCTCTGAAAGCCAGAACACTCTTGTCGTTGTCATATGATGGAGAATATCCAGCAGACATTCTTTCGCCCTGTAAAACAGACAAGGGTCAAGCTCCCAGGCACATATTAATCCCCCAAAGTTAACAGTTTAAATGCCATACCTTTTTTTTCTTTAACTTTTAAGTGCAGGGGTATACGTGCAAGTTTGTTACATAGGTAAACTTGTGTCACAGGGGTTTGTTGTACAGGTTATTTCATCAGCCAGGTATTTGGCCTAGTACCCATTAGTTATTTTTCCTGATCCTCTCCCTCCTCCCGCCCTCCACTTTCCAATAGGCCCCAGTGTGCGTTGTTCCCTTCTGTGTGTCCATGTGTTCTCATCATTTAGCTCCCACTTATAAGTGAGGATATGTGGTATATAGATTCTGTTCTGTGTTAGTTTGCTAAAGATAATGGCCTCCAGCTCCATCTGTGTCCCTGCAAAGGGAAATGTCGCACCTTTTCCCAGTACCACAAAAAAAGGTTGAACTCCAGCGATATCAACCATAATGTATACTGTAAAGGAAAACTTCTATTTAATCTGGTCCTAAGAAAAACTGCAAAAAGCTTAGTTACTGTTATCTCAAAAGTTTTATACCGATTTCCTGGCTCTTTAAAGTCTGAGGGTTCTGAGTGAGTAAAGTTTAGTGAAGCAGTTTGCTATGGCCTTTCTGCTCAGCCAAACCTATCCCCTGCTACAGATTAAAAACAAAAAACTGACCAAAATACTCAGCCAATCGTTTGTAACTCATTTCACAGATACAGAGCTAATTTTTCAATGTGTTCTTTTAAAATCCTAAAAATCACCAGGTGTGGTGGCTCACAGCTATAATCCCAGCACTTTGGGAAGCTGAGGCAGGAGGATTGTTGAGCTCAGGAGTTCAAGAGCAGCCGGGGCAACATGAGGAGACCCTGTCTCTACTGTTTTTTTTTTTTAAAAAACCATCATTTCTACAGTTCGTTACTAGAGAAGTTTCTCTGAACATATAGAGCACTGCGAAGTATCATGTATCTAAAAAAACCATATGGCATCGTTGAAAAGAAGCCCAGAATATTCCCAGGTGATACAATTCTGCAGACTGGAGAAGTAATTCTACCAATGAAAGAATTTCCTGATCAACATCATTAAAGATTATGTAAAAATTTAAAAGACTTATGAGCCTAAGTTTCTTCCTGTATTACCATATTTACTGAATTTTCTGGAAAAGCACCTTTACTAAAGTTTAATCTCAGATAAAAAAAAAAATCATTAAGGCAAAAAAGAAAAACCAGCCGAGCACGGTGGCCCACGCCTGTAATCCTAGTACTTTGGGAGATCAAGGCAGGAGGATCTCTTGAGGTCAGGAGTTCAAGACCAGCCTGGCCAACATGGCGAAACCCAATGTCTACTAAAAAGTACAAAAATTAGCTGGATATAATGGCACATGCCTGTAATCCCAGCTACTCAGGTGGCTGAGGCACGAGAATTGCTTCAACCTGGGAGGTGGAAGTTGCAGTAGGCTGAGATTACACCACTGTACTCCAGCCTGGGCAACAGAGTGAGACTCTGTCTCAAAAAAAAAAAAAAGAAAGAAAAACCAACCCAGTGGAAACATTAGAAAAAGGATACAGACGGTTTACGCAAAAGGTAACCCAAATGGTGGTTTTTCTTTTCTTTTTTTGAGATAGAGTTTTGCTCTTGTTGCCCAGGCCGGAGTGCAATGTCGCAATCTCAGCTCACCGCAACCTGTGCCTCCTGGGTTCAAGCAATTCTCCTGCCTCAGCCTCCTGAGTAGCTGGGATTACAGGCATGTACCACCACACCCGGCTAATTTTTAGTAGAGTATTTTTAGTAGAGACGGGATTTCTCCATGTTGGGTTTTTTTGGTTTTTTGAGATAGAGCCTCGCTGTGTTGCTCCACCTGGAACTGCACGATCATGGCTCACTCACTTCTTGGCTCAAAGGATTCTCCCACCTCAGCCTTTCAAGTAGCGAGGACCACAGGTACACACCACCATGCCCATGTAGCCATGGGGTCTACATATGGTTGCTCAGGTTGGTCTCAAATTCTGGGCTCAAGCCACCTTGGCATCCCAAAGTGCTGGGATTACAGACACGAGCCATCCTGCACAATCACAAATTGGTTTTAAACATATGAACAAATGCTCTACCTCATTCATTAAAACAAACAGACAAACAAACAAAAAAACACGTCGCCGGGTGTGGTGGCTCACGCCTGTACAATCCCAGCACTTTGGGAGGCTGAGGTGGGTGGATCACCTCAGGTCTGGAGTTCAAGACCAGGC
>NW_012107997.1:294837-312138 GCF_000951045.1 Mandrillus leucophaeus | reverse complement strand
TTTTTTTTTTTTTTTTCCGTTTCCAACTAATGCTCATTAAGCATACCTTTCATTTCTTCATGTTCCAGAGCAAGGATGGAGGCCAAAACACCCCACAGCTGACCAAACTCCCTGGTAAAGGAGCTCATGATGGCTAAACATTACGATTTCCCACTGTAATACAATTAACACACCTGCCGCAGATCCTCTTCTCACTTCCATCCCTTCATTCATGTAGTTTTCCTTGAGAATACACCTTCACCCTCTTCTCTGATCAAGGTCAATTCCACCTACTCAAGGCAACCTACTAGCTGGGGCTACAAAGCTGTCTCATGCCCGTAAGTCCAGTAACCCTTGTATACAGCAAAAGTTCCTCTGCAAAAGGCCTGTATAAGGACCTTCTCTTATTTTGTTTTTTTGTTTTTTTGTTTTTTTTTTGGAGACAGAGTCTCACTTTGTCACCCAGGCTGGAGTGCAACGGTGTAACCCCAGCTCACGGCAACCTCCACCTCCCGGGTTCAAGGAATTCTCTTGTCTCAGATTCCTGGGTACCTGGGATCACAGGCATGCACCACCATGCCCAGCTAATTTTGTATTTTTAGTAAAGACAGGGTTTCATCAAGTTAGCCAGGCTGCTCTCCAACTCCCGGCCTAGGGGATCCACCCACCTCGGCCTCCCAAAGTGCTGGGATTACAGGTGTGAGCCACTGTGCCCAGGCTCTTATATTTCTTTTATATGTTTCACACCCATTGGCACAGTACTAAGCACAAAATATTTGTCTCAAATTTTTGTTGAAATTTTATCTCTAAAATATTTGGTGATTCATTGTGCTGAACAACTTCCTGCAGGGGTCTGTGTACCTGGTATTCATTTCATCCTTCCTTTCCTTCTCCAATTCAGTCCCCTCCAGTGTCCAAAGACTTCCCTCTTTGGAACAGTTCGCATCTTACTACAGTGAACAAAATCTTTCCGGAGACCCAAAGCAAAGGCTTTGTCCCAGTCTGGCCACTGAATCCCACAGCCACCATTTAGGACCGTTTTTGGGTGGGCAAGGTAGCATGAAAGGTAAGGCATGTAGGGTTAGGTGCCCAGCTTATACAAAGACATATCACATCACATTGAACTGAGTCCTGAGGATGATCAGGCCAAAGCAAGCATTTCAAAGGGAAGAGGCTAGTAAGGTAAATGATCCAAATCAATGAAATACAAATCAATTTCATTGAGGGTGATTTCTCAATGAAATTCTCCCCACTACCCAAGCAAAAAGAAAACAAAAATCTCATAACTCAGTCAGAAAACAAGCTATCAGGAAAAGCAATTGACCCTGAGGTGAATAGAAGCTCCTTCTTATCGAACAAAGAGAATTATAATGAGTGTTTCTAAATTTTTCTAAAGCTTCATATTCTCTTAATATATTCTTACTATACTTAACGATATATCTCAAATCAACACCATCTTTCCCAAATAAGAGTGCATGCTTACCTGTCTATCTCTGAATTCATTCATGACTCAAGCAAGATTTTTCATTCATGACTCAAAATCATTTGTTCATGTGAGCTTTGTCTTTGGGCCCAGAAAGGGTTTTAATAAGGTCTGAGATCAGAAGCTATGTGGAGAGCCAGAGATCCAGTTCCTCTACCTTTGCCTTCCTTCTTGGCAGTCACTCAGACTAAGAGTAAGAAAACGGTCCCTTTGTGCCATCTGAGGGTGTAGGAGGTTTCTGTGAGTACTGAGAGAAGTCCTCTGAGGTCTTTGAAGCCTCAGCTCTGCCCAAAAGAAAAAAAGGACATTGAAAAAGAAAACTGGTTTCATCATTCAGTTATGCCTCTGCTGACAAATTTTTTTTTTTTTTTTGAGATGGAGTCTTGCCCTGTTGCCCAGGCTAGAGTGCAGTGGTGCGATCTTGGCTCACTGCAACCTCTGCCTCCCGGGTTCAAGCGATTCTCCTGCCCCAGTCTCCCAAGCAGCTGGAATTAGAGGTGTGCACCACCACACCTGGCTAATTTTTGTATTTTCAGTAGAGACGGGGTTTCACTATGTTGTAGGCTGGTCTCGAACTCCTGACTTCGTGATTCGCCCGCCTCAGCCTCCCAAAGTGCTGGGAATACAGGCGTGAGCCAATGTGCCCCGCCTGTTGACAAAATTTAAGCAGCTGTGAATTTATTCTGAATGAACGAGTTGCCTCAGCCAAATGCTTCCCTCTTACTACCCATGTCACAGGACGGCAAAAAGGGAACCATGCAGGGGTCTGTGGGCTGGATTCTGTGCCCAAAAGGCAGCAGCACCACTAGAAGGGATGGGGTCTGTTTCTGACAATGGAGTTACTGGCACCTGGGCCAGCTTATCAAAGGGGTTAGGCTAAAGGTGGCACCTTGGTGGGTCATCTTAGCTGAAGTGCTCAGGCTTTGTTTAGGCCTCACACACAGGTTGGGTCTGGGGCTGATAATACTAGACCTGGTTCCAACGATGGTAGAAATTCAAAATGCAACACAATGTTCTAACCTTTCTCAGTTATCACCAACACTGTACATGTGGCAGTACAAACTGACTAGCCAGTTTGGGCAACTCTAAGTCTTTCATCTGACATTGCTTCCCTGAGGAAAAGGGCTGGACAAGGCTCATACCTGATCACGGGGGAATCGGACATCTGGCATGTCTGTCTCATCAAAAATTGCATCCTGAGTGGGCAGATGGCCCACATACAACTGACATCATAGTTCACAGGCTTGGGTGACTAACGAAGGAGGGTAGCCTCTCTACGAGTTCAGCCCTCCACTGTGGTAATAAAGATCAGGATTCCATAAGAACTGGCTGCTGGTGTCAGGATGCTTTGATTATTAACACTGAGAGGAAGAATACCTCCTGGCTCTTGGGCTGGACATGTGGCTCATTGTAATCCTGGGGGCAGGGCAGTGCCCCCTTTGTCTTGGCACCTCAGGAACTGAACTGTTCTCACTGTGGCCTTTGGGGCCTCAACATCTGTCCCCCATTTCGTTTTCCTCCACCATGGCCTCCATGACAGCCTATGCCAAAACACACATTGGCCAGCCTTGGCAAGATGACAGGCGGGTATGGTAATAGCAGTCTCAGGAAGGTTCTTCTGTTGCTGTGTAGAAAATGAACCAAGTAGCGTAGAATCGTGACCAGCTTTCCACACCTGGCTGGAGTACTGCTGGGGCCTTCAGTAGGGACAGTCACTGTCTGTATCAGAGAAGAAAAGAGCAACAACTGTCAAAAAAGGAAGTACACAAAGGCAAGTTCCTGATAGTTGGACCTAAGTTAACGGCCTTCCTATAAAAATGGATCCTTCTCAAATCAAGTATTCATTGTGCATCCACTTTAGGCAAGGAGGGGGTATGATTCTTCAACTGCTTGCTGGAGGTTAGACTCTGCATAGGAATTTAAATTAGACCGGCCCTTCGCTGATCCTTTCACCGTGCTCGTCCGCAGGCGGCTCCCCGTCCCCCAGGTTCCCCACGGATGGGGTGTCATTAGGGACCCGCCATAAAGGACTCCGTCCCAGGCAGGCTCCCAGGACAAACCTATGGGCCATGTTGAGGGGCACAGAGCCACAGGCTCACCGGCTGTGATGCGCAGAACAGAGATTTCAATTCAAGATACCCAGTCAGACAGGGGTTGTGTGCGGACTTTGGACAGAACTTTCGCATTGCCTGGAGGCGTAAGAGGAGGAAAGCAATCTAACACCTCAGGGCAGCGAGTCCAGGGCAGAGTCAGGACCAGAACTCAAGACTCCTATCTCCCAGTCGGGATTCTCTCTTAGTCTTATAACTCTAGGCCTTGTCTCGCCCTGCAGTGATCGTTTCCACCGGATCACATTCTCCCTCCCTCCTCAGGCCGGCTGCTAGCTCCACAAAGGCACCAACCAGCTTATCAAAGGGGTTAGGGAGCTTATCAAAGGGGTTAACCCCTTGGCAGGTGTTAACGCGTCCTCACCCTTAACACAGCTTTCCAAACTTGGGGATCCCGCCGCCTCTGCTAGGCCTCATCTGCTCTTGCGCACAGGCCTCTTCCGTGCCGTCTCCCCTGGCCCCGAGAACTACATTTCCCAGTAGACAATGGAAACCATGCGCTGCAAAAGAAGTACGGGGAGCCGGGAGGGTCAATCGTCACCAGATTGCTGGCTTCTCGCTGGCTGGCTGGCTGGTTAATTAGTGCTCAAAGCTGCCTCCGCCTCCTGACTGAAAAGCGAATTAGCCCGGGCGGAGCCACAGTCCTAGAGGCTAAGCGCAGTCGGAGCTGTACCATTTACCCGACCCGAGGCGGGCGAGATGTGGCTTCCGCTGGTGCTGCTTCTGAGCGTGCTGCTGCTGGCCGTCGTCTGCAAAGTTTACTCGGGACTGTTCTCTGGCAAATCCCCGAATCCTTTCTCCGAAGATGTCAAACGGCCACCAGCGCCTCTGGTAACTGACAAGGAGGCCAGGAAGAAGGTTCTCAAACAAGGTAGTAGGAGGGACCCTGGGATCCGGGGCTGCACTTCAGGCATTCTCACAGGTTTGGGTTCTCATTTTGCCAAGGCAGCCGCTACCAGACCCGGGCCTCAGTTTCCCCATATGTAAAGTACTGGGAGGGCTTCCTTGCACGGGGAGGAGCCCTGCTTTAGTGTCCGACACTGTCTATAGCCTTCGCCGTAGCAGGCCCCGATAGCCTTCGCCGTAGCAGGCCCCGATAGCCTTCGCCCTAGCAGGCCCGGATAGCCTTCGCCCTAGCAGGCCCCATAGCTTTCGCCCTAGCAGGCCCCATAGCCTTCGCCCTAGCAGGCCCCGATAGCCTTTGCCCTAGCAGGCCCCGATAGCCTTCGCCCTAGCAGGCCCCATAGCCTTCGCCCTAGCAGGCCCCGATAGCCTTTGCCCTAGCAGGCCCCGATAGCCTTCGCCCTAGCAGGCCCCATAGCCTTCGCCCTAGCAGGCCCCGGGAATAGTAGTCCCAAGGGCGCGGTGACTGTCCTTGGTTTGCAAGGTCTTGGCACCCGCCCTGCCACTTGTAATCCCGGCAGCTCACGGACCTGATAAGAGACATTCCTCCACTTGGTTCCAGGACTTTAACTTTTTCACCTACCCTCCCATGAGAGCTCAGGGGTGTGGGGGACAACACAGAAATGTGTCCCAACTTGCATAGGAAATTGCATTTTGCCCGTCCGGTGATTTAACAGGCTTTGCATGGTCTCGAGTGGTAAGGATTGAACCCTAGTTCTGAAACTTTGGCAGAGATTCAACAGGGTGCCTCAGGCTCAGAGCCTGCTCTCCACTCTCATCTTTAAAATATATTTTGTGGTTGCTTCTAGGGTTTAAAGAGTTCTGCTGCTTTAAAAAATAATGGATCATCTGTTTGCTCTACAGAGTCCCTCTCACTTGTGAATTTTAGAATTCTCCGTGTCATATCTTGCTGCACAATCGGAGACAGTACTGTTCTAAGTGGAAGGACTAATCATCTGGACTTCCGAGAACTGAGTTTTAGTTTGAACTGTCACTAATTTGCTGCATAACCATTAGCACCTACCTGGGCTGGTCTAAAAATGAGATGACTAGTTTAACTGCTTTTCAAACCGCGTTGTGATCTATTAGTGGGCTATGAAATCAATTTAGTGAGTTGCAACTGGCATTATTTATTGATTTATTGAAACAGAGTCTCGCTCTGTTGCCCATGCTAGGGTGCCGTGGTGCGATCTCTGCTCACTGCAACTTCCGCTTCCTGGGTTCAAGTGATTATCGTGCCTCAACCTCCCGAGAGGTGTGCGTGCCCAGCTAATTTTTGTATTTTTAGTAGAGACAGGGTTTCAACATGTTGTCTAGGCTCTCGAACTCCTGGCCTCAAGCGATCTGCCCACCTTGGCCTCCCAAAGTGTTGGGATATTACAGGCGTGAACCATCGTGCTGGGTCACAACTAACATTTTAGAATGCAGTAGAATAGAAAATATCAGAGTGCATTATACGTAGTTCCACTAAGTATTGCATTGTGAAACTTGTTTCATATATTTATCTTATATATTTACATATGAAATTTTTTTTTTTACTATTGATCTCTCTAAAAACATTCAAAAAATAAGCAGTCTGCCAAGTTCTCTTGTATCTTGAAACATCCCAGATCTCAGTTCTTTGCCAGTGATTTAAAGAACAGATCTTGTGTTGGAAGTACCCATATAGCACCACTTGCTATCCAGTTTTGTCTTCTGAGAAGGTGCTGCCTCCCTCAGCAGTGCCCCCAGACCTTCCCTATGGGACAGGCTGGTGCTGTGATTTCTCAGAGCTGCAGCCTCTGAGCAGTTCTGTCCTGCCCAAGCCTTTCCATCAGGACCTGGAAGAGCCACCATAAGACCCAGCTACTCCACTGTTGCTTGCAGACCCTGCATCTTCCAAAGAAACCTGGCCTGTGGGCTGGGCATGGTGGCTCATGCCTGTAATCCCAGCACTTTGGGAGGCCGAGGTGGGTGGATCACTTGAGGCCAGGAGTTCAAGACCAGCCTGGGCAACATAGCAAGACTTTGTCTCTATAAAAAATAAAACAGGCCGGGCGCGGTGGCTCATGCCTGTAATCCCAGCACTTGGGGAGGCCGAGGCGGGTGGATCATGAGGTCAGGAGATCGAGACCATCCTGGCTAACACGGTGAAACCCCCTCTCTACTAAAAAATATATATTAAAAAAAAAATTAGCCGGGCGTGGTGGCGGGTGCCTGTAGTCCCAGCTACTCGGGAGACTGAGGCAGGAGAATGGCGTGAACCCGGGTGGCAGAGCTTGCAGTAAGCGGAGATTGCGCCACTGCACTCCAGCCTGGGTGACAGAGCGAGACTCTTGTCTCAAAAATAAATAAAAATAAAAACAAAAATAAATTATCTAGGCATGGTGGCATGCACCCGTAGTCCTAGCTACTTGGGAGCCAGAGGCAGGAGGATTGCTTGAGGCCAGGAGTTCAAGGCTGCAGTGAGCTGTGATCACATCACTGCACTTCAGCCTGGGCCAGCGTGAGACCCTGTCTCAAAAAACAAAAACACAAAACCCCAAATCTGCCTGGCTGGTTCTGAGTATTCCCAGGTAAAATGTTTGAAACATGTTAGTCAAGAGTTCCATGCCAAACTGCTCTAGAGGTTTCTTGCACTGTACAAGCTAGAGTAGTCTTCTTTGGTTTCCCTATCTTTGCTATTTCCCTGCCCCTACCTGAGAAACCCACCCTTTGGCCCTTCTGCTGTAGCTTTTTCAGTCAGCCGAGTGCCGGAGAAGCTGGATGTGGTGGTAATTGGCAGTGGCTTTGGGGGTCTGGCTGCAGCTGCAATTCTAGCTAAAGCTGGCAAGCGAGTCCTGGTGCTGGAACAACATACCAAGGCAGGGGGCGCCTGTCATACCTTTGGAGAGAATGGCCTTGAATTTGACACAGGTAAGGCTTGTGTGGAAAAGGGTTGGGAGCATGGCTATATGTTGAAGAGGCTTGGAGCAGCCCTTGTGGGGTGATACTGAGCATTTCTGTTGTTTTGGAAGTGCCGTCTTCTCTCTGGGCACTTTTTTTGTTTGTTTCAGACAGAGTCTCACTTCGTCACCCAGGCTGGAGCGCAGTGGTGTGATCCCAGCTTACTGTAACCTCCACTTCCTGAGTTCGAGTGGTTCTCATGCCTCAGTCTCCCGAGTGGCTGGGATTACACTCAGTAATCCCACCAAGTGGGCCACTACACCCTGCTAATTTTTTTGTATTTTAGTAGAGACTAAATGGGGTTTCTCCATGTTGGCCAGGCTGGTCTCGAACTCCTGACCTCAAGTGATCCACCTCCCTCAGCCTCCCAAAGTGCTGGGATTACAGGTGTGAGCCACCGTGCCCAGCCTCTGGGCACTTTTCTTATGTGACAGCATAGCTACTGGGAGTTGAGCCGGGCAGGGATCTGGTGGTTTCTGCTGTGACACCTCCCTACAGACAGGGTGGGCAGCTCACTCTGGGCATGAACTTGGCCAGGCCAGATAACCTCTTCCACCTCACTTCCTCAGCCACCTTTCCAGGGCTCAATCCTCGTATGCCTTTACTACCTTGTTTTTCCATCTCCCAACAGGAATCCATTACATTGGGCGTATGGAGGAGGGCAGCATTGGCCGTTTTATCTTGGACCAGATCACTGAAGGGCAGCTGGACTGGGCTCCCATGTCTTCTCCTTTTGACATCATGGTACTGGAAGGGCCTAATGGCCGAAAGGAGTACCCCATGTACAGTGGAGAGAAAGCCTACATTCAGGGCCTCAAAGAGAAGTTTCCACAGGAGGAAGCTATCATTGACAAGTATATAAAGCTGGTTAAGGTAACATGGACATGCTGAGGACCCAGAGTTTATTCCCGACAAGACTGACTTTCTTCATTATTAGTGGAGGCACTGGGGGTGGAGAGTGCAGTGGGGAGAGGCAGGAAGGGAGGAAGAGTCATACCTGTTCTTAGCTCAGCCTCCACCCGAGTCCATCCAGTTCTGTGTCTCTCTCTTTCTCTCTGGAGCCTTGACTGCACGGCTGCTGCTGTCCCCCTGGCCTCCAGGGATGCCCTGCTCTCCTCCCTGACTAGGCTGGCTTCCATGACATCAGATCACTACTCCTTTTTACTCATCCGAGACCAGACTGGGATTTTTGAAAAGGAATTTGAGCAGGAAAATAAAAAGTAAAAGAAGGACTCATCCAAGTGTAGGACAGGAAAAATTCACAGAGTATAGATTTTTTTAAAAAATTCAAATTCAGCAAAGTTCAGTCAGGGGTAAGTGTTGCTGGATCCTCGGGCTGGTCCAGGCTATGGGGATAGCAGTTCTGTCACAGCGGTTCCAGAGGTGAGGCCTGCTCTCCTCATTCACTCCCCCAGGTGGTATCCAATGGAGTCACTCATGCCATCCTGTTGAAGTTCCTTCCATTGCCCGTGATTCAGCTCCTCGACAGGTGTGGGCTGCTGACTCGTTTCTCTCCATTCCTTCATGCATCCACCCAGAGCCTGGCTGAGGTCCTGCAGCAGCTGGGGGCCTCCTCTGAGCTCCAGGCAGTGCTCAGCTACATCTTCCCCACTTACGGTGGGTACTGGCCATGGGCTCTGGGCAGCTTCTGGAGGAGGAAGGGCTACCCTCTCGTCTCTCAGTCTTTCTTCTTGACCCTGCCTGACTGACTGATACGGAGCAGTGTAAACCCCAGGCCCTCTGGAGCTTGTGGATGAGAAGTCCGGCCACCTGCTGGACTCCTTGGTCAAAATTCTCTTTATCCATGCCCTGGATGATTTTTCCGTTCAACCAACACTGTCTTCCCTGGTCTTGGCAGCATGGCAGTTTGCAGGGAGGATATTCCTACTGGTGCCAAGATCTCTAAGGTACCCCATGACTGGATGGAAAGTCTCTTCTGACTGCCTTGAACCCTGAGGAACGTGTGGATCCTTGGATAGACTGGGCTATGTGTTATCTCACAGAATTCCACATTCGTTTCTGAATGGTGCTGGTGCCTGCTTTTGCCTGCTCACCACCCTTCCTTCCTTCTGCAGGTGTCACCCCTCGTCACAGTGCCTTTTCCATGCACGCTCTGCTGGTTAACCACTACCTGAAAGGAGCCTTTTATCCCCGAGGGGGTTCCAGTGAAATTGCCTTCCATACCATCCCTGTGATTCAGCGGGCTGGAGGTGCTGTCCTTACAAGGGCCACTGTGCAGAGTGTGTTGCTGGACTCAGCTGGGAAAGCCTGTGGTGAGAGCCCTGCCCTGCCCTGCCCTTCTGGGTCCCTGGGTTGGTGTGGACGAGACCTGAGGTGTCCCTAAGACCAGACGGAGTAGGAGAACTGACCTTCTTATGGGGGCTAAAGGTGAGAATCTGCCCCAGAGCAGGGTCCAGGGATAGTGATTAGTCCAGAAATAAAAAGGAAGCAGGAAAGATAAAGGATCAGCCGGGCATGGTGGTCTACGCCTGTAATCCCAACACTTTGGGAAGCTGAGATGGGAGGATCGTTTGAGCTCAGGAATTTGAGACCAGCCTGGGAAACATGGTTAAACCCTCTTTTTTTTTAAAAAAAAAAAGTGAAAAAAAAAAAAAAAAAAGAAAAATATGGCCAGGCATAGTGACTCATGCCTGTAATCCCAGTACTTTGGGAGGCTGAGGCGGATCACAAGGTCAGGAGTTTGAGACTAGCCTGGCCAATATGGTGAAACCCCATCTCTACTAAAAATACAAAAATTAGCTGGGTGTGGTGGCACGCACCTGTAGTCCCAGCTACTTGGGAGGCTGAGGCAGAAGAATCGCTTAAACCCGGGAGGTAGAGATTGCAGTGAGCCGAGATTGCACCACTGCACCCCATCCTGGGCAACAGAGTGAGACACTGTCTAAAAAAAAAATTTTAAAAAAAGAAAAGAAAAATAAAGGATTGCATGGTCCCCAAAGAACAGTATTTTGTTATTTATTTAATAGATAAAATTATTTACCCAGTAATCTATGACTGTCTTTTTTTTTTTTTTTTTTTGAGATGGAGTCTTGCTCTGTCGCCCAGGCTGGAGTGCAGTGACCTGATCTCAGCTCGCTGCAAGCTCCACCTCCCAGGTTCACGCCATTCTCCTGCCTCAGCCTCCCGAGTAGCTGGGACTACAGGTGCCTGCCACCACGCCCGGTTAATTTTTTGTATTTTTAGTAGAGACGGGGTTTCACCATGTGTTAGCCAAGACAGTCTCCATCTGCTGAACTTGTGATGCGCCCCCCTCGGCCTCCCAAAGTGCTGGGATTACAGGCGTGAGCCACCGTGACCAGCCAATTGTCTTCTTGAGTGTAGAGACTGTCTTTTATCTTTGTATCTATAAATCTTAGCACATATTAGAGGCTCAATAAATGCTGCTCAGTGACCGATGGAATGAATGAATAACCTTGGATTCCACAGGGTAGTATGGAGGCCAGCAAGGTTCCCTGCCTCTGTCTGTAAAGTGAGGCCTAGAACCTTATTACACTGGCTCAGATTGATGCTGTAACCTGGATAGGGACTCCGAATCCCAGTATAAATTACTCTTGGAATAGAGGGTCTGTGCAAGAAGGAGTCTGTTAAACAGAACAGGCCATGACTTTAACCCACCATGACTAATGGGTGCTTAAAGAAGCCAGGGAAGCAGACAAAAAGAGGCCTGGGAAAAACTGGGCTGGTATAGACATGCATTTATCAGAGGAACCTTTGAAGGAGGTGATAAGTGGGGGACCCAGTGCAAAATAAAAAATCGAGGAGAAAAGGCCATCAGTGATCTGAGAGAATCCATTAGTAGAAGAGACTGATAAGTTACTGGGTGGTAAGAGAGAGGTGGATGTCAGTTGGGCAAGGTTTTCTCTGATGTCCGTGAACAAGTTCTCCTAGCTGAAAGGGGTCCAGGAAGCAAGGTAGATTTATCAATTGAGGTAAATACAATCCAGATATATTTGTTTTTCAAGTGCTAGGTAATAAAAGATAGAGATAAAAGAGGTCGGGTGCCGGTGTCTCATGCCTGTAATCCCAGCACTTTGGGTGGCCAAGGCAGGCAGATCGCCTGAGGTCGGGAGTTTGGGACCAGCCTGGCCAACATGGTGAAACCCTGTCTTTACCAAAAATACAAACATTAGCCAGGGCCGGGCGCTGTGGCTCACGCCTGTAATCCCAGCACTTTGGGAGGCCAAGGTGCGTGGATCACAAGGTCAGGAGTTCAAGACCAGCCGGGCCAATATGGTGAAACCCTGTCTTTATTGAAAATACCAAAATTAGCCAGGCACAGTGCTGGGAGCCTGTAATCCCAGCTCCTTGGAAGGCTGAGGCAGGAGAATCGCTTGAACCCAGGAGGAAGAGGTTGCAGTGAGCTGAGATCGCGCCACTGCACTCCAGTCTGGGCAATGGAGTGAGGCTTCGTCTTAAACAAAAACAAAAACAAAAATCATTCATTTACGTGCCATCTGGAGGACTGTGCTAAGGATGGGGGTAACAGACAGCATGGTGGAACAGGGGAAGCCTCCTGGAGGCACAGTGTGGAGTTGAGTAATAAAGGGTGAGATGAACCTAGCAAACAGATGAGGTTGGAGAATATTCCGGGAAGGGGAAGCAGCATGCACAGAAACATGGAGACATGAAAGAGCTGAGTGATTTCAGGCATCCAGAAGTATTAGGTTGAACAATGAGAAACTGCCATTTTTGTAGGTGAGAAATGGTTGACTCTCAGCTGTTTGATATTGGTTCTGCCTAATAGTTTAGTGGGAGTTTAGTGAGAGTGAGCAGAGATGGATGGAGCTGGACACACAGAAGGGACCACATTGCACAGGCTGCTGTAAGATTTCGGAGGTTCTCTTATCCAGGATAAGGCATCATTGCAGGGTTTGATTTTTATTTTATTTTTTTAGAGACATTCATTTTTTTAGAGACACAGTCTCACTCTGTTGCCCAGGCTAGAGTGTGGTAGTGTCATCAGAGCTCACTGTAGCATTTAATTCCTGGGCTGAACCCATTCGTCTGGCTGAGGAGATAGGACTACAGGTGTGCACAACCCCATACAGCTTAATTTAATTTTTTTTTTTTGCGGAGACAGGGTCTCACTATGTTGCCCAGGCTGGTCTTGAATTCCTATATACAAGCAAACAGTCCTCTTACCTTGGACTCCCAAAGTGCTGAGAGTACAGGCATGAGCCAATGTGCCCAGCCCCGATTGGAGAGTATTAAAGAGTATTTGGAAGCAACTCTGGCAGCAGAGAAAAGGGCCTGGATTTCCACTGGAAGTGCTTTAGCCCTTGAGCTTTGTCTGGGATTTGGCTCAAACACAGAGTACACACAAACACACACACGCAGGTGGGTACAGAGCTAGGAAAAGTAAGCCCAAGCAGTTGTAGGATAGGCTGAAAGCACTTGAAAATATTCACTCACTTTGCATTTTCCCAGGGGCCTGCCCTGCCTGAGTCTAGGTAGCTGGACTCCAAGGTCTGAGAAATGGACACAGGCAGAGAGAGATCCATGGGGGCCGTGGGCCTTCCTCTTTCCCCGGGGCTCACAGACCCTCAGCCAAGCACTTGTGCCTGCAGGTGTCAGTGTGAAGAAGGGGCATGAGCTGGTGAACATCTATTGCCCCGTCGTGGTCTCCAACGCAGGGCTGTTCAACACCTATGAGCACCTACTGCCGGGGAATGCCCGCTGTCTGCCAGGTAAAAGGCGGGTCTGCACTGCCCCTCTTGCAGGTTCCCCAACATGTCCCCTTCTGGAGCCAACTTGCTCCATTTGGGTCATGCTTCCCCTCTTCTTGGCCGGCCCTCTGATTGTACTTACGCAACAAGGTGAGAAGGCTGCCTCTAATGTCATCCTAACCCTAGCATTGAATGTTGGGGAAACTGAGGCCCATACAGATTAATTACAGTCCTGAGGCCACTCAGCTGAAAGGGGCAGGGCTGAGTGGAGTAGCTGGTCTGATTTGAAAGCTCCAGCTCCTCTCACCCTTCTGGGTTGAGGGGGCTTCCAGAGAAGTAGCCTCAGGAGGAGAAGCAGGAGAGCAGGCAGCCTACAGGGAGCAGAGCCGCTGAGCCACCGCGGCTGAGGTCCCGCCACTTCATGTAACTGGATGCATCTGGTGTGATCTGAGGAAGGGAGGCTGCTGGGAAGGGCGAACCAGGAACCCAGCAGGGGTGAGAGAGAGGGGCCCAGATGAAGGGCTCAGGCTGGGGCGGGAGCTGGAGAGCACAGAGCAGCTCCGGATGTGGTGTGGTGGAAACCTTGGCTGGTGCAGGAGCCAGAGAGCAGGGGAAGGAGCCCTGACCCCAGAGGGTGGGCCGCAGGAGCTGCTCACTAAGGAACCGGGGAAGGGCACAGCAGAGCGGGCTGGGGGGTAAAGCAAGGTCCTGGCTTTCCTCATGGGGACTGGTGGTAAGGGAGTTGTGATTGTCTCCAGGGCATAGGGTGGTTTCACCAGTGCCAGCCTCTCCTTTCTTTGCCCCTCGTAGCTGAGCCTGCAGCCTGCACGGCCTCCCCTCTCTCAGACTCTCAGGAGCTGAAGGGGTGAGGCAGAGATGGCCAAGGGGCAGAGCAGGGGGGTCAGGCATGGTACACAGGCAGACTCTGCCTTTGCTACTTCCTTTCTCTTTGTGATCGTGACCTCCGTTCTTCCCTGTCCCAGGACCTCTGGGCACTGATACTGTCCTGGCCAGGCAGCCCTGCTAGAGTCACCTGTCCCTCCTACCCCCCTCTCACCATCTGGTTAAAATTTTCCCTTGTCTGTGAATTTTCCTCCTGAACATGATCTGAAGGCCTCAAAAATATTTAGTTAAATGAAGGAAGCAGAGTGGCCAGGGACCTGGCATGCCTCAGGCAGGTGCCAGAGCTGGCACCCCAAGGCTCTCCTAGGAGCAGGGAGTGGCCGTCTCTGGTCATAGTTCACACAGGCACCACCCACTCCCCTTGGCAGGTGTGAAGCAGCAGCTGGGGATGGTGCGGCCTGGCTTAGGCATGATGTCTGTTTTCATCTGCCTGCAAGGCACCAAGGAGGACCTGCATCTGCCGTCCACCAACTACTATGTTTACTATGACACGGACATGGACCAGGCGTAAGATGCACGTGTCTGTGTGTGTGTGTGTGTGTGTGTGTATGTGTGGCCTGTGCCTCCCTGCTTGACTCAGAATGAGCAGAGGATATGGAATGGGAGGAAATGGGCAATATCTAATTTGCTCCTGGAAGTTTGTCACCTCAAGGCTGTGGCTCAGCTTCACCCCTGTGGGGAGTCCCTAGGGCTGAGCAGTCCTTGCAGTGGTTCTGGGGTTTTGAGGACAAAAGCCTGGAGATCGCACCACATTCCTGTCACACGCAGGATGGAGCGCTACGTCTCCATGCCCAGGGAAAAGGCTGCGGAACACATCCCTCTTCTGTTCATCGCTTTCCCATCAGCCAAGGATCCGACCTGGGAGGACCGATTCCCAGGTGGGGCTGCGGGTCCCGGGTGAGGGACTGGAGGGAGGGGCCGGGCAGTAGTAATGTCAGCTCTGACCCCCAGGCCGGTCCAGCATGACCATGCTCATACCCAGCGCCTACGAGTGGTTTGAGGAGTGGCAGGCGGAGCTGCAGGGAAAGCGGGGCAGTGACTATGAGACCTTCAAAAACTCCTTTGTGGAAGCCTCTATGTCAGTGGTCATGAAACTGTTCCCACAGCTGGAGGGGAAGGTAGGGGGTAAAATATTTGGGGTGGTGACGGACCTCATGGTGCCATTTCTGCCCTTTCCTTGCAAAGACAAGGGAATCGGGCCCCACGACGTGAGCCCCAGGGAAGGACAGGGCACCCATACCCGCAGTCAGCAAATGGGAGACAGTGGAAGAGGGAGGGGAGCCAGGATCTCACGTGCCCGCCCCACCCTTTGTGCCCTCAGGTGGAGAGTGTGACTGCAGGATCCCCACTCACCAACCAGTTCTATCTGGCTGCTCCCCGAGGTGCCTGCTACGGGGCTGACCATGACCTGGGCCGCCTGCACCCTCGTGTGATCGCCTCCTTGAGGGCCCAGAGCCCCATCCCCAACCTCTACCTGACAGGTATACTCACTGCCCCATGTTGTCAGGACCTGAGACCTTGGGCCCGTCGCCCAACGTCCTCTCTTCCTGTCCTCAGGCCCTGCTGTCCCCTGCAGCTTCCCATCCCCTGAGCAGGGCTGCCTGGGCAGGCTGTGGCCCCGGTCCTGATTGGAGCCAGCTCTGGGTGGCCCTCATGTGGAGGGAAGAGCACCAGGGCCCCACCCTCCCCTGGGCGTGCCTAGGTCACGCTCAGGGGCCTCTGCTCTTGCCTCCTAGGCCAGGATATCTTCACCTGTGGGCTGGCCGGGGCCCTGCAAGGTGCCCTGCTGTGCAGCAGTGCCATCCTGAAGCGGAACTTGTACTCAGACCTTAAGGATCTTGGCTCTAGGATCCAGGCACAGAAGAAGAAGAATTAGTTCCATCAGGGAGGAGTCAGAGGAATCTGCCCAATGGCTGGGGCATCTCCCTTGACTTACCCATAATGTCTTTCTGCATTAGTTCCTTGCACATATAAGGCAATTTGGTTCTGATTTGGTTCTGATTCCTGAAGACAGGCCTAGTTTAAATCACAATTCCGAGTCTGGGGCAATGGAATCATTGCTTCCAGCTGGGGCAGGTGAGATCATTATGCCTTTTATAACATCCCGTCCCTACCAATAGGATATTGACTTGGATAGCTTGATGTCTCATGACGAGCAGCGCTCTGCATCCCTCACCCATGCCTTCTCACTCAGTGATCAGAGAAAATTCCATCGGTGGATAGAACCCCTGGCAGTGTTGTCAGCTAAAGCTGGTGGGTTCAGTTCTGTCCTGAGGCTTCTGCTCTCATTCACTTAGTGCTGTGCTGCACAGTTCTACACTGTTGAGGGAGAAGGGAGACTATTGAGGCTTAACTCAAAACCTGGACATGGTTTTGGTTGCCATTCCATAGGTTTGGAGAGCTCTAGATCTCTTTTGTGCTGGGTTCAGTGGCTCTTCAGGGCACGGGAAATGCCTGTGTCTGGCCCGGTGTGGACCAAAGCCTGGAGCTTTGGGGTAACAGCGGGATCCATCAGTTATTAGGGGGCACGTCAGATGATCATATCCAATTCATATGGAAGTCCTGGGTCTGTCTTCCTTATGATCGGGGTGGCATCTGGTTCTCGATGTGCCAGCATCAAGGCACCTTCAGGGAGCTCAGTACCTGAGCCTCAATCAAGCTTCATCCTCCAAATACGCAGGGAAGGGTGATGCAGCGAAGGGTAACGTCAGGAGTCAGGTCATGGACTGGTAAGATGAATACTTTGCTGGGCTGAAGCAGGCTGCAGGGCTGTCCAGGCAAGGGCACACCTGGGGACAGCTCTGGGAGGTGTGGGGTAAGGAAGGGAAGTCACCTCAGAAAAGGGAAAGCGACAGAATGTGTGCGAAGCCCAGAAATGGCATTTGCCGTTCATTAGCACATGTGAGAGTTAGATGGGTATGTGAATGCAAGCTCAAGGTTTGGAAAAATGACTTTTCAGTTATGTCTTTGGTATCAGATATACTAAAGGTTGCTTTGTAGTTCGCGTTAATGTAACAATAAATTTATTGATTCCATTGCTTTAACATTTGAAGTTTACGTTTTTTGTTCAACAAAACAAAACTGATGGCATTTGCAGAAGCTCAGTAAAACACTATACACTGAAAAACAGCAAAATAAGCTTTAAAAAAATAAAATTAAGTAATTATAAAGTTACAAAAAGTGGCCATCTACTGATTGGGCAAACAAAGAAGAACAATTTCAACATTCAGTCATTTATTGCACATGGGGTCTGATGAATTAAAGGAATACCAATCAGAGTGTCGGGGGCTGGCGTATTGGCAGTTTGAAGTAC
>NW_012107997.1:279744-294787 GCF_000951045.1 Mandrillus leucophaeus | reverse complement strand
TCATTCACTTAGTGCTGTGCTGCACAGTTCTACACTGTTGAGGGAGAAGGGAGACTATTGAGGCTTAACTCAAAACCTGGACATGGTTTTGGTTGCCATTCCATAGGTTTGGAGAGCTCTAGATCTCTTTTGTGCTGGGTTCAGTGGCTCTTCAGGGCACGGGAAATGCCTGTGTCTGGCCCGGTGTGGACCAAAGCCTGGAGCTTTGGGGTAACAGCGGGATCCATCAGTTATTAGGGGGCACGTCAGATGATCATATCCAATTCATATGGAAGTCCTGGGTCTGTCTTCCTTATGATCGGGGTGGCATCTGGTTCTCGATGTGCCAGCATCAAGGCACCTTCAGGGAGCTCAGTACCTGAGCCTCAATCAAGCTTCATCCTCCAAATACGCAGGGAAGGGTGATGCAGCGAAGGGTAACGTCAGGAGTCAGGTCATGGACTGGTAAGATGAATACTTTGCTGGGCTGAAGCAGGCTGCAGGGCTGTCCAGGCAAGGGCACACCTGGGGACAGCTCTGGGAGGTGTGGGGTAAGGAAGGGAAGTCACCTCAGAAAAGGGAAAGCGACAGAATGTGTGCGAAGCCCAGAAATGGCATTTGCCGTTCATTAGCACATGTGAGAGTTAGATGGGTATGTGAATGCAAGCTCAAGGTTTGGAAAAATGACTTCAGTTATGTCTTTGGTATCAGATATACTAAAGGTTGCTTTGTAGTTCGCGTTAATGTAACAATAAATTTATTGATTCCATTGCTTTAACATTTGAAGTTTACGTTTTTTGTTCAACAAAACAAAACTGATGGCATTTGCAGAAGCTCAGTAAAACACTATACACTGAAAAACAGCAAAATAAGCTTTAAAAAAATAAAATTAAGTAATTATAAAGTTACAAAAAGTGGCCATCTACTGATTGGGCAAACAAAGAAGAACAATTTCAACATTCAGTCATTTATTGCACATGGGGTCTGATGAATTAAAGGAATACCAATCAGAGTGTCGGGGGCTGGCGTATTGGCAGTTTGAAGTACTATACAGCTCAGGGCTGAGTGCTTTGGCTCACGCCTGTAATCCCAGAACTTTGGGAGGCAAAGGCAGGTAGATTACTTGCGCTCGGGAGTTCAACACCAGCCTGAGCAACATGGCAAAACCCTGTCTGTATAAATAAAGTCCCCACCTCACCCACCCCCGCCCAGAAAAATTAGCTGGGCATGGTGGTGTGCCCCTGTAGTCCCAGCTATTCAGGAGGCTGAGGTGGGAGGATGCAGTGAGCCAAGATTGTGACACTGCACTCCAGCCTGAGCAAGAGAGTGGGACCCCGTCTCAAAACAGAACAAACAAACAAAAAAACCAAACATAGACCCAAACCCTTTACAGAGGCATTTCTAAATTGGGAGATTTGGCCAAGTACAATGGCTCATGTCTATAATCCCAGTAGTTTGGGAGGCTGAGGTGGGAGGATGCAGTGAGCCAAGATTGTGACACTGCACTCCAGCCTGAGCAAGAGAGTGGGACCCCGTCTCAAAACAGAACAAACAAACAAAAAAACCAAACATAGACCCAAACCCTTTACAGAGGCATTTCTAAATTGGGAGATTTGGCCAAGTACAATGGCTCATGTCTATAATCCCAGTAGTTTGGGAGGCTGAGGTGGGAGAATTGTTTGAACCCAGGAGTGTGAGGCTGCAGTGACCTATGATCACACCACTACACTCCAACCAGAGTGACAGGGCAAGACCCTCTCTCTGAAAAAACAAACAAATTGGGAGATTTGGTAAATTCACATCTGACCTGTAGAACTACCTGAGTTGAGAGTCACCCTTTGCTCTGGATGTACTGTTTAATTAAAGCTGAAAATCTCTCCCCAGGATTCCTACTGGAGCAAGTCATGCCAAGCCCAACCTTCCTAGCAAGAGTTTTCACAGCCTTCTAGCTCTCAGCACACTTGCAGCATTCTGCATCAGGTTACCCTGTACAAACAAGCACAGAAGAAGACACCAGCATCACCAGCAGGGGAATTTTAGAGGTTTAGAATTCTATCAGCACATGTGTCACTAAAAGCCATTATGGGGGAACTATGTCAGAATATATGTAATTAGCTGTCAGGTCTTTCCCAGTTGCCTCAGCCTTTCTACATAGACTGGTCTTCGACTACCCTTGAGTCTAGAAGTGGACTCTTTCAGCAATTCTACTCAGGAATCTATAGCAGGAAAACAGGTTTCTCTATTAACATCCATGACGGAAGCACAGATTCGTCTAATAGAAATCACCCTTCACTGGGCACGGTGGCTCACGCCTGTAATCGCAGCACTCTGGGAGGCCGAGGCAGGCAGATCACCTGAAGTCAGGAGTTCGAGACCAGCCTGACTAACATGGAGAAACCCCGTCTCTACTAAAAATACAAAATTATCCGAGCGTGGTGGTGCATGCCTGTAGTCCCAGCTACTCAGGAGGCTGAGGCTGGAGAATCACTTGAACCCGGGAGGTTGTGGTGAGCCGAGATCGTGCCATTGCACTCCAGCCTGGGCAAGAGCAAAATTCCATCTCAAAAAAAAAGAAAAAGAAAAAAAAAATCACTCTTCAACCAAAAGCTGGGCAGAGAAAGGGAAGCCTTTAGCTGACTATAGGAGGTGCCTCTTGTGGCTCCATGTGCTTCTTACACACCACCCCTAGCTTGAGTGATGCCTCTGCCAGCGCACCCTCATCCACACAATCTCTAGGAAACATGCTTCAGATATTCTGTCTTTGAAAAGACAACCGTGCAGAAAATAAGCTTTCCTTTAGTGTGCAGTATTTTATTCAGTGCAATTCTAAAGGCAAACTTGAATTCAGTTGTACTCTTTCTGCACAAGAAATGAAACTTCTCAGAGGCTCAAAAGCTGAGCTCTGTAGACTCCGTGACAAAATCTGCACATCCACTGCTAACCCTCTTGGTTTCTGAAACCAACCTTTCTTCCTGCTGTCCTCTTTAAGAGCAAAACCCAACATGTATAAGGTCAGAGCAAGTGGTAGCCAGGAAAAGCTTGGGGACCCCTTTCATACCCAGAGGGCACGAAGGAAGAAAACATGTCCTCTGCCAAAGGCAAAATGGAGTTTGTGAACCAGGAGTGGTGGGTCACACCTGTAACTTCAGCATTCTGGGAGGCCGAGGCAGCCGATCACCTAAGGTCAGGAGTTCGAGGTCAGCCCGGCCAACATGGCAAAACCCTGTCTCCACTAAAAATATAAAACGTAGCCAGGTGTGGTGGTGAGCACTTGTAATCACAGCTACACAGGAGGCTGAAGCAGGAGAATCTCTTGAACCCAGGGGGCGGAGGCTGCAGTGAGCCAAGATCCCACCATTGCACTCCAGCCTGGGCGACAGAGCGAGACTCTGATTCAAAAAAAAAAAAGTCACACAAAATTATTATTATTATTATTTTGAGACAGGGTCTCACTCTTCTCTCAGGCTGGAGTGCAGTGGTGCGATCACAGGTCACTGCAGCCTTGACCTCCTGGGCTCAAACAATCCTCCCACCTCAGCCTCCCAAATACCTGGGACAGCAGGCCAAGAGCCACATGCCTTATTTGTGTGTGTGTGTGTGTGTAGAGATGGGGTCTTGCTATGTTTCCCATGCTGATCTCAAACTCCTGGGCTCAAGCAATCCTCCTACCTGCAGCCCTCCCTAAGTGCTGGGATTACAAGTGTGAGCCATCATGCCTGGCCCCACAAAATGATTTTTAAAGTCAGTTAGAAATCAGACATACACTAGAAAGAAATACACTTGATGGAGAGATGGGAATCCTGACTCTGCATCACACTGTTCTGTATTATTTTGAATTATTTACATGTAGTTTTCTTTCCCCCAATTGAAAGAAAAGTTATAATGAAGAGGGGAAACTCCTTAAGACCAATTATCTGAGAAGCTAGTAGTCCAGGGCTAAATTGTGAAGCTGACCTCTTGAGGTAGTTAACAAAGATGTTTCTCTTCATGTCTTTTTGCCAGTAGCACACTGCCCTAATTACTCCAGCTTTTTGGTGAGTTTTGAAACTGGGAAGTATGAGTCCTTCAGCTTTATTCTTTTTCAAGTCTGTTTTTGCTTTTCTATGCCTCTTGCATTTCCATATGTGTTGTGGAATATGCTTGTCGATTCTGCACCAAGCCAGCAGGAATCTTAATAGAGACTGTGTTTAATAGAAACTGTGTGTAGACCAATTTGGGGAGCATAGCCATGTTAACAAAATTCTGTCTTCCAATCCATGAATATAGGATATCTTTCCATTTCTTTAGGTCTTCTTTAATTTCTTTCAACGTTTTGTAGTTTTCACAACACAAATTTTGCAATTCTTTCGTTAAATTTATTTCTATGGATTTTTAAAATACTATTCAGAAATGCAATTATTTCTTATTTCATTTTCAGATTGTCCACTGCAAAGGTATAGAAACACAGTTGATTTCTGTATGTTGATCTCAAAGGATGCGGAGAAAAGAAATGATGGAAAACAATGAGATAGTGTCCCAGAAGACAACTGACCTGACTAGGTATAGCACTAAAGGCCACAAAGAGGCCTGCAAGGTAAAAATTTTACGTAAGGATTTTTTTTTTTTGAGACGAAGTCTCACTCTGTTGCCCAAGTTGGAGTGCATGGCAAGATCGCGGCTCACTGCAACCTCCACCTCCTAGGTTCAAGTGATTCTCCTGCCTCAGTCTCCCAAGTAGCTGGGACTACAGGCACACACCACCATGCCTGGCTAATTTTTGTATTTTTAGTAGAGATGGGGTTTCACTATTTTGGTCAGGTTGGTCTTGAACTCCTGACCTCATGATCCTCCCGCCTTGGCCTCCCAAAGTGCTGGGATTACAGGCATGAGCCACCATGCCCGGCCTGTTTTAATTTTTTTTAGACAGAATCTCGCTCTGTTGCCCAGGCTGGAGTGCAGTGGCACGATCTCAGCTCACTGCAGCCTTTGCCTCCTGGATTCAAGTGATTCTTGTGTCTCAGCCTCCCGAGTAGCTAGGATTACAGGCACCCGCCACCATGCCTGGCTAATTTTTGTATTTTTAGCAGAGATGGGGTTACGCCATGTTGGCCAGGCTGGTCTTGAACTACTGACCTCAAGTGATCCACCTGCCTTGGCCTCCCAAAGTGCTGGGATTACAGGTGTGAGCCACTGTGCCCGGCCAACATATGGCTTTATAACTTGCTTTATTTTTGGTTAACAATTATATGCACATATATTACTATAGGAAAGGAGGACCAACAAAATATTAATGATAATAGCTCTCGATTAAGAATATTTTTCTGGCCAGGTATGGTGGCTCATATGTGTATTTGCAGCACTTTGGGAGGCTGAGGTGGGAGGATTGCTTGAGCCCAGGAGTTCAAAACCAGCCTAGGCAACATAGTTCAAGACCAGCCTGGGCAACAGCCTGTCTCTACAAAAAGTTTAAAAATTAGCTAGGTGTGGTGGCGTGCACCTGTAGTCCCAGCTACTTGGGAGGCTGAGGTGGGAGGATTACTTGAGCCTGGGAGGTCAAGGCTGCAGTGAGCTATGGTCGGTCTCAAAAAAAAAAAAGGGGGAAAAAAAAAGAAACATCTTTCTTACTTTGGTTTATCTTTGTTTTATAATTTTTCTATAATGAACATACTACAATAATAATTTTAGAGCATTATATGCTACATATAGTGTTAAACACTATATTTTACATGAATCATCTAATTCTTAACATTTTAATTTCCATTTCATAAAGAAGAAATAGGCTGGGTGTGGTGGCATGCATCTGTAATCTCAGTACTTAGGGAGGCCAAGGTGGGCGGATCACTTGAGGTCAGGAGTTTAAGACCAGCCTGGCCAACATGGTGAAACCCTGTCTCTACTAAAAATATAAAAATTAGCTGGGTATGGTGGCACACACCGGTAGTCCCAGCTACTCAGGAGACTGAGGCACGAGGACTGCTCAAATCCAGGACATAGAGGTTGCAGTGTGCCAAGATCACACCATTGCACCCCAGCCTGGGCGTCAGAGCGAGACCCTGTCTCAACACAATAATAATAACAATAAAGAAACAAATATTTAAAGTAATTAAATCATCCAAGGTCATGTAAATTATTTGTGCAATAAGTATTAAAGAATAACACTTAAGGACTATGTTTTTCCTATCTATTTGGCAGATTAATAATACTCACTGCTATCAAAGCTTTGGCAAAATAATAGAATTGCTTAATCTTTATTTCTTTCTTTCTTTTCTTCAGAGATTGGTTCTCACTCAGTCACTCAGGCTGGGATGCAGAGATCATAGCTCACTGTAATCTCCAACTCCTGGTCTCAAGCCAGACTAATTTTTAAATTTTTTTATAGAGACAGGGTCTCAATTTGTTGACCAGGCTGGTCTCAAACTCCTGGCTTCAAGGGATCCTCTTGGCCTCCCAAAGTGCTGGGATTACAGGCATGAGCCACTCTACCAGGCCTACTTAATCTTTCTGAGGGTTTATCTTATCTTAAAAGGCACCTAACCAGTACTTAACAATAGTTACTAACAATAGAAAACTAAAAATAATACAGATGTCCAATAGTAAGAGAACTGTCACAGTTACGATAAACTAATAGATTACTTTTTATGAAACCATTAACAATCCTGTTTTGAACAATATTTAGTTAGAAAAATTGTTCCTATACTTACCTTTGAACTCCATGATCACATTTCCAACTAGATATTTTCACCTGGCTGTCTCATGGTCCAAACTACACAGAAGCAATTAACCATAAGCAAATTCATTTTATATGTCCCACCCCCATCAGACTTGCTTCTCCATTAGTGTTCCTTCCCTCAGGGAAAGGACACCTCCACACCTTCCTCACCATCACTCCTTTCCCCACACCCAGCCCATCTTCAAGGCCTGTTAGTATTACCTTCAGATTTATCTTGAGTCCAATTACTTCCCTCCTTCTCACTGTCCCTACACTAGTGCTACTTGAACTATTGCATTAGTCTCTTAACTCTTAAATTCACTCCTCCCTCCCCACTCAAGTTCTTCACGATACAACCAGAGTAATATTTAAAAATTTGGCTGAGCCCGGTGGCTCATGCCTGTAATCCCAACACTCTGGGAGGCCAAGGTGGGTGGATCACTTGAGGTTAGGAGTTTAAGACCAGTTTGGCCAACATGGTGAAACCCTGCCTCTACTAAAATACAAAAATTAGCTGGGTGTGGTGGTGGGCGCCTGTAATACTAGCTACTTGGGAGGCTGAAACAGAAGAATTGCTTGAACCCGGGAGGCGGAGGTTACAGTGAGCCGAGATTGTGCCATTGCACTCCTGCCTGGGCGACAGAGTGAGACTCTGTCTCAAAAACAAAAATAAAATAAAATAAAAAATAAATTGAAACAACAAAAATTCCCCAACCTTAGCTGGTGTGATGGTATTGGGTTATCACAACTTATTAACATTAGTATCACTACACTTGGTGTTAATATATAACACCCCATTGCTAAATTTGACTGTCTTTAAAAAATCCCAATTCTATTTTTCCCCTACTTAAAACTCTAGCAATATCATTATTGTTAAGATAAAATATAAAACACTGGACATGGCCCATGAGTTCTGCATGATTTGGACTCCTTTCCTCTATTGTCTAGTAATTTGGACACCAGGTCAGGCTTAATAATTTACTGTTCCCTCACCAGACGCACATACCCTTGATAAGCCAGTATCTTTAAATGTTAGTCAGACATTTATTTAGGGGAGACAGAAATAATTTTCTTTTCCTTTTTTTTTTTTTTGAGAGAGTCTTGCTCTGTTGCCTAAGCTGGAGTGCAGTGGTACAGCTCACTGCAACCTCTGCCTCCCAAGTTCAAGTGATTCTCCTGCCTCAGCCTCCCAAGTAGCTGAGATTACAGGCATGCACCACCATGCCCAGCTAACTTTTTTTGTATTTTTAGTAGAGACAGGGTTTCACCATGTAGGTCATGCTGGTCTCGAACTCTTGATCTCAAATGATCTGCCTGCCTCAGCCTCCCAAAGTGCTGGAATTACAGGCTTGAGCAACCCCACCCAGCCAGAATTTAATCTTTTCTTTCTTTCTTTCTTTCTTTTTTTCTTTTCATTTTTTAGGACAGAGTCTCATTTTGTTGCCAAGGCTGGAGTGCAGTGACCTGATCACAGCTCACCACAGCCTCCACCTACGACGCTCAAGCAATTCTCCCATCTCAGTGCTCCTGGGACTGTAGGTGCACACCATGCCCAGCTAATTTTTAAAATTATCTGTAGAGACGAGGTTTCACCACGTTGCCCAGGGTGGTCTTGAACTCCTGGGCTCAAACAATCAGCCAGCCTTAGCCTCCCAACCAAAGTGCTGGGATTACAGGCAAGAGTCACTGCACCTGGCCAGAGTTTTCTTTTAGAAACAAATTAATTTACCAATTCATTTCTTTCAGCCAAAGTGGAGTCAAGGTTCTGAAATAGTTTGGCAAAAGATTTCTCACTTCCTGTAATTCTTATTTTCTCTTCAGTAATGAGTGTATGTATGACAGACATTTTCTTCGACACAGAAACATACTGAGAACATATTAATTGTTTTTTAAATTAAAAAATATCCAGCCTGGGTGACAGAATGAGACCCTGTCTCAAAAAATAATAATAAAATAAAAATAAAGCACTTGTTCCTGAAAATTATATGCCACTACATGTACTATTCCTTGAAATTCTGAAGAATTCTAATTGACTAGAACTGCACATCATGTAAGCCAAATATTGTACTCAGTAGACTACAGAGGAGTTATTTCCCGTGGCAGCTGTAGTTCTTTCTGGCAGGCGTGGGACTAGTTTACATTTCAATCAAAGTTAACTGGCATATGGCCGGGCGCAGTGGCTCACGCCTGTAATCTCAGCACTTTGGGAGGCCGAGGTGGGCGGATCACTTGAGGCCAGGTGTTTGAGACCAGCCTGGCCAACATGGTGAAACCCCGTCTCTACTAAAAATACAAAAATTAGCCGGGCGTGGTGGTGGGTGCCTGTAATCTCAGCTAGGCAGTAGGTTGAGGTGGAAGAATCGTTTGAACCCGGGAGGCGGAGGCTGCAATGAACTGAGATCACGCCACTGCACTCCAGCCTGGGCAACAGAGGGAGACTCCATCTCAAAACAAAACAAAACCCACAAAGTTAACTGGCATATTTTCTGTTGTACTTTTTGTGCTTAGTAGATTCATGTTCTAGACAATTCTCAGATCATTTGTTCTTTAATTTGGCTCTGTTCCAGCCTCTTTCTTGCCTTTCTCCTCCTTCTCTATTATCTAACAACTGTAGTCTTTAGACTTACACAAAATACCAGGTTCCCACCTGTCTGCAGACCATTGTATTAGGTTGGTGCAAAAGTAATTGCTGTTTTTGTCAAACGGCCAGAACGCAATTGATTTTGCACCAACCTAATACATGCTGTACACTCAGCCAGGAAAGCTCATCCTCCTCTTCCTTTCCTCTTCACCTGGGACACAGCTATAACCTTCAGTCCTCAGCTTAAGGGTCCCTTCCTCAAATGATCTCATGGTTTCTGTACTTTTCTTTCTGGCAGTTCTTGGAATGTGCATGCACGCACACGTTTGTGTAGATATTTAATATTCATGTACCCCAAAAGATTGCATGCTCCATGAAGTTAATACCTACCTTAAAAACTTGATATAGGGCTGGGCGCAGTGGCTCACGCCTGTAATCCCAGCGTTTTGGGAGGCTGAAGAGGGTGGATCACCTGAGGTCAGGAGTTCAAGACCAGCCTGACCAACGTGGAGAAATCCTGTCTCTACTAAAAATACAAAATTAGCTGGGTGTGCTGGTGCATGCCTGTAGTCCCAGTTACTCGGGAGGCTGAGGCAGGAGAATCACTTGAACCTGGGAGGCAGAGGTTGTGCTGAGCCAAGAACGCGCCATTGCACTCCAGCCTGGGTAACAAGAGCAAAACTGTCTCAAAAAAAATTTTTTTTATATAGTTGTACATATTTATGGGGTACATGTGGTATTTTTATACAGGTATACAATATTTAATGACCAAATCAGAGTAACTGGGATATCTATCACCTCAAATATTTATCTATTCTTTGTTTTGGGAACATTACAATTCTTCTCTTTTGAAATATACGATGTTATTGTTAACCATAATTTTCCTACTGTATTGACTACAGAACACTTACTCTTTTTATGTATCTGTATTTTTGTACCCATTAACCAACTTCTCTTCATCTTCCCTCTCCTCATCCCCTCCCAGCCTCTGGTAGCCACCTCTACTTTCATGAGATCCACTAGTCTCAGCTACTTGGAACGCTGAGGTGGGGGATCACTAGAGCCCAGGAGATGGAGATTGCAGTGAGCTGAAGTCATGCCACTGCACGCAAGCCTGGGTGACAGAGTAAGACTGTCTCAAAAAAAAAAAAAAAAAAAGTGAGAGATGGGGTCTTGCCATATTGCCCAGTCTGGTCTGGAACTTCTGGGCTCACACGATCCTCCCGCCTCAGCCTCCCAAAGTGCTGGGATTACAAGAGTATCTATCTCTTTGACATACTTATTTCCTTTCTTTTGGATACATACCCAGCAGTGGGAATACTGGATCATATGGCAGTTCTATTTTTAGTTTCTGAGAAACTCTGTGCTGTTTTCCTTTATTTTTTTATAGAGATAGAGTCTTGCTACATTGCCCAGGCTGATTTCGAACTCCTGGGCTCAAGTCATCTGCCTGCCTCAGCCTCCCAAGGTGCTGGGACTACAGGTGTGAGCCTGCATGCCCTGCCAATACTATTTTCCATAATGGCTGTACTAATCTACATTCCCACCAACAGGATATGAGCATTCCCTTTTCTTCTCATCCTTGTCAACATTATGTATTTTTTTTTCTTTTGATAACAGCCATTCTAACTGGGCTAAGATGATCTCTCATTGTGGTCTGGATTTGCATTTCCCTGATGATTAGTGATAGTGAGCATCTTTTCACATACCATTTCTATGTTGGCCATTTGTATGTCATCTTTTGAGATACGTCTATTCAGCAGGTCTTTTGCCCATTTTTTTTTTTTTTTCTTTTTTTGAGATGGTTGCCTAGGCGGGAATGCAGTGATAAGATTTTGGCTCACTCACTGCAATCTCCGCCTCCCAGGCTCAAATAATCCTCCCATCCTCAGCCTTCTGAGTAGTTGGGATTACATGCACAGGCCACCATGCCCGGCTAATTTTTTGTATTTTTGGTAGACACAGGGTTTCATCATGTTGCCCTGGCTGGTGCCCATTTTTTAATTATATTTTTTTCCTTGAGTTTCTTATATATTCTAGTTATTAATCCCTTGTCGGATGGATAGCTTGCGAATAGTTCTCCCATTATGTAGGTTGTTTCTTCACTGTTTCCTTTGCTGTGCAGAAGCTTTTTAACTTGATGTAATCTCATTTAAGACCTATCATTTCTTAAATCACTGTCTCCTAAGCACCAAGCCTGGCAATCGTTCATAAAGTGATTTCAAACATTTAATGTATAAACATAACAGTAACTGTAAACGGTGGGATACAAAACCATTTACCTGATTATCCCAATATGCGGAGAAAATAAATCTGCATAGAAGAAAAGAGAAATACACTAATTAAGAAGGGAAAGTGTCCTTTTTTTTTTTTTTACAAAACTAAATGGAAACATAATAAACTAATGTAAGCGGTAACCTGTGGAGGAGTAGGAAGACTCTTCTAAGAAAGGTCTATTTACTTTAAAATCTGGTTATCATTTCTGAAACATTATACCGTATTATCTATTCAAAAAACATTAAATGTTTAGAGGGCAGACAATACACTAAAACATTAATAGTGATTATCCCGGAAGGGTGGCAGTCAGGTTTTGTTTTCTGCTTCTGTACTTTTACGACCAGAAAAAGGCTGCACTTTTTGGAAAAGATGTTTGGCGACCTCGGAGAACACCGTCTCTGTGGAGTCGGGAAGGAGGAGGGCCGGGATGCGAAGGCAACGCTTTGTAGGTGATCGGATGGATTTGTTCCCACATGGGAGAGACCAGAGCACCGCATGTTTGTATACTACCAAGAGGGAAACACGAAAAAAGCAGAGCATAGAAACGCAAGCACAGGATGGTGGTGGCCAAGAGGCGCCTGCCTCTAGCGACCTCACTTCCGCGGCCAGTGCGAGAGGCCAGGGAGCTCCAGCTCTGCCTGTAAGGTCTCGGAAGTACGCAGCGGAGAGGACGAAAAACGGAGGGCCAGTCTGTTGGGCTGTAGTAGAGACGAGAAACCAGGAAGAAGAGGCTCACTTTCCACTCAGCGACCGTAACCACCGCAGCGGAAGGCGAGCGCAGACAACAGCACCAGCGGCCCCAGCAAATCTCGCCCTTTGTCTTGGCGGAAGCCGGAGACGGAAAGACGCGCGCAGCAGGGGCGGGACTGGACTGGAGAGGGGCCCCGCGCGCGGATCTCGCGAGAGCGTTAGAGGGCGGAAGCGCTATTCCAGCAGGATGAGGTTCGTGGTTGCGTTAGTCCTCCTGAGCGTCGCAGTGGATGGTAAGACCCTCTATCCCGCATCCCACTCTTGCCCCCAGGCCCCCCATTCTCACCTGGGCAGGTAACTTCTAGCCTCGCTTCTTCGCTGCCCGACCCACCTCTCCGCTCGCCATCATCTCCCGCCCCACCCCCCAATCCCTGTTTCCCCGCTGCTCCCAATATCTTCCAGCTCTGAGGAGTTCCTTCTTCCGGCCTGCGCTTCTCTGGTGCTAACTCGTTTTTCTATTTTAGGAGCCGCGTCGCTCTCGGACAAGAAAGAAGAAGCTGGAGTTCGGCCTTCTACAGAAAACGTCTCTACTTACCCCACCTTCAGCCAACAGCCTGGAGGCTCTACCAAGTCGGATCCAGAGCCGCCCACTTCAGTAGACAGCCCTAGCAGGTTGGATCCAGAGCCGCAGACTTCAAAAGACAGCCCAAGCAGGTCGGATCCAGAGCCGCAGACTTCAAAAGACAGCCCTAGCAAGTCGGGTGCGGAGGCGCAGACCCCAGAAGACAACCCCAAAAAGTCGGGTGCGGAGGCAAAGACCCAAAAAGACAGCTCTAGCAAGTCAGGTTCGGAGGCTCAGATCACAAAAGACAGCTCCAGCAAGTCGGGTGCGGAGGCAAAGACCCAAAAAGACAGCCCTAGCAAGTCGGGTTCGGAGGCGCAGACCACGAAAGACAGCACTAGCAAATCGGGTGCGGAGGCGCCGACCACAAAAGACGTCCCTAATAAGTCGGGTGCCGACGGCTGTAGCAAGTCGGGTGCGGAGGATCAGATCCCAAAAGACGTCCCTAACAAGTCAGGTGCGGAGAAGCAGACTCCAAAAGATGCCGCTAACAAGTCCGGTGCAGAGGAGCAGGGCCCAATAGACGGGTCTAGCAAGTCAGATGCGGAGGAGCAGACCCCAAAAGACGGCCCTAGCAAGGTGGTTCCAGAGCAGCCTTCCAGGAAAGACCATTCCAAGCCCGTCTCCAACCCTTCTGATAACAAGGAGCTCCCCAAGGCTGACACAAACCAGTTAGCTGACAAAGGGAAGCTTTCTCCTCATGCTTTCAAAACCGAATCTGGGGAGGACACTGACCTCATTTCTTCCCCGCAGGAGGAAGTTAAGTCTTCAGAGCCTACTGAGGATGTGGAGCCCAAAGAGGCTGAAGATGATGATACAGGACCCGAGGAGGGCTCACCGCCCAAAGAAGAGAAAGAAAAGATGTCCGGTTCTGCCTCCAGTGAAAACCGTGAAGGGACACTTTTGGATTCCAGGGGTAGCGAGAAGGATGACCGTTATGGGGAGAGTTCTGGAAATGCCAGCGCGGAGAGCAGCCACTTCTTTGCATATCTGGTGACTGCAGCCATTCTTGTGGCAGTCCTCTATATCGCTCATCACAACAAGCGGAAGGTAGGTCTAGAGCGGCCTTCGGGAGGGGAGTGGGGTTTCCAGCACCCTGGAAGCTTGGGTTTGGGTGGGTATCCTATCACTGGATGCCCGTGAGCACTGGGGACTTTAAAACAAACTTCAGTTTTTTTCCTCGGGCCCCATTAGGCCTTTTTACTCTTGTTTTGTGAATCGTGTTTTCATCCTGTCATCTATTTACTTTGAGTGTCCTCTGCTACTGCATTAGGAGCCAAGTTAGGCCATTATTAGGATCTGACCTGACGTGGAATCTCCTCCCATAACTTTGCACTTGGGCCCTTCACAGCCTCAGAGGACCTGAGTACTTGACAGTTAAAGCACGTACCTTCCATCCTATTTCCATTCTTGAGACGACATATCATTTCTAGTTTCCTTTCCCAACATTCTCTCTTCCATCAGTGGCACAAAGAATAGTTTCAATTACTGCATCTTCAATACCAGCAGCAAGGAGCCCAGGGACTTCTGCAATTAATAATAATTAGAAGAAAGCCCAGAAATTGCACAGACACGTACCCCTGTGACTTTTTCAGCAGGGTTTGGTCTGTTTATTAGCAACCACTCTAATGACAAAATGATTGCATTTCATATTGAGCCCCCAAAATTTAGAAGCTAGTTTCTGTAACCTGCTTAAAATTGGAGAGTCCATTTCTGGCCATGAGGCCTGTGGCTAGAAAGAATAGAGGGGAAGACCTTTAGTAAAAATGTGCATTCCTGGCTGGGTGCAGTGGCTCATGCCTGTAATCCCAGCACTTTGGGAGGCTGAGGCGGGAGGATCGCTTGAGCCCAGGAGTTCGAGACCAGCCTGGCCAACAAAGCGAGACCTCGTCTCTACATACAATAAAAAAAAAATTAGCCAGATGTGGTGGACGTTTGTGGGCCCAGCTAGTCTGGAGGCTGAAGTGGGAGGATGGCTTGACTGTGGGAGGTCGAGGCTTCAGTGAGCCATGGTCACGCCACTGCATTTCAGCCTGGGTGACAGAGTGAGACCTGTCCTCAAAGAAAAAAAAGTGCATTTCTTTTTTTTTTTTTTCTTTGAGACGGAGCCTCGCTGTGTCACCCAGGCTGGAGTGCAGTGGCCGGATCTCAGCTCACTGCAAGCTCCGCCTTCCGGGTTTACGCCATTCTCCTGCCTCAGCCTCCC
>NW_012107997.1:269255-279111 GCF_000951045.1 Mandrillus leucophaeus | reverse complement strand
CTCAAAAAAAAAAAAAAAAGAAAGAGTACATTTGTAGATAGGAAATTCTGATTATGATTATTTTTAAAGGAATGTCCTATTGTAGATATCTCTAGGAAGGAGTTGATAGATCTTTGACTTGTGTACCTTTGAATGAATCATACAGACTTCCACCCACACACTAGAACTCAGACAGCCTTCTATTTGTTATTTCCTATTAAGCGATACAAAAGATTCTGATGTAATTAGGCTCTGTCTTTCTTAAACTGGTTAAAGTTTAAATAGACCTCCGTGAGTGTACTGCTCTTTCTACAGTCAGGGTCATTAACAAATATGCTACCAGGTGACTGCCTCTGATTTCAGAGACTGAACTATGTCATTACCTGTTAATGATTTTCTTTTTCTTTTCCTCAGATCATTGCTTTTGTCCTGGAAGGAAAAAGATCTAAAGTCACCCGGCGGCCAAAGGCCAGTGACTACCAACGTTTGGACCAGAAGGTAAGGAAGGAGGAGCCAGGTCCACGGGAGGGATAGTTAACGTTAGATGGACCCAGTAGTGGGCTTGCGTTTGCCATGGCAGCAGTGGCCGATTCTGGGGGTGCTGTTGCTGTTGCATTCGCCCTTTTTAGACAACAAACTAGAAACATCTAGATACACATATCTCTGACGTTAGAGCTAGAAGAGACCTTCGAATACTCTACAGCAGCTCCCTCCCTTGACAGATGAGGAAATAGGCCCGCACAGAAACACTCATTTTTTTTTTCCGCTAAGTTTCTACTGCAAGTTAGTGGCAAAATCAGGACTTGATAGCAACTCCCTGGTCTCCCAGTCTTGAGCTTTCTGCATTCTACCAGCGCTCCATAAACTTTAATAGGCATTTGAATCACCTTGGGGAATTTTGATAAAAAGCATTGTCTGATTCATTTGATGTGGGGTGGAGCCTATATTTCTACATTCTTCTTTTTTTTGGAGGCAGAGTTTCGCTCTTGTTGCCCAGGCTGGAGTACAGTGGTGCGTTCTCGGCTCACTGCAACCTCTGCTTCCTGGGTTCAAGCTATTCTCCTGCTTCAGCCTCCCAAGTAGCTAGGATTACAAGTGCCACCACCATGCCCAGCTAATTTTGTATTTTTGGTAGAGATGGGGTATCTCCATGTTGGTCAGGCTGGTCTTGAACTCCCAACCTCAGGTGATCCACCTGCCTCAACCTCCCAAAGTGCTGGGATTACAGGCATGAACCACCATGCCCGGCCTATGTCTACATTCTTAGGAAGTTCTCAGGTGAAACCAAATGCCACTGGATCCACACTTTATGTGGTAAAGCACTAGACTACGCTCCCCGAAAACAGAAGCCCAGAAGCACATAGGCCTCTAACTCCCCACATCAGCCTGGCTTAAGCACTGTGGGCTGGAGTTCCTGAGTACAGCCAATCGATTCCTCTGTCAGAGAGATAAGCCCTCCTTCCACCCCTATTGGGGGAACCCCCACTCCCAGTATTTAAACGTAGGTTCTTTCTATTTTTCCTAAGTGTCGGCTGGTCTGAGAAATAAAGAGAAAGAATACAAAGAGAGGAATTTTACAGCTGGGCCTCTGGGGGTGACATCATATATTGGCAGGACCGTGATGTCCCCCTGAGCTGCAAAACCAGCAAGTTTTTATTAGAGATTTCAGAAGGGGAGGGGGTGTATGAACAGGGAGTAGGTCACAAAGATCACATGCCTCAAAGGGCAATAAAGATCACAAGGCAAAGGGCAAAGCAAAAATCACAAGGCAAAGGGCAAAATTAGAATTACTGATAAGGTTCTGTATGCAGTTGTGCACATATTGTCTTGATAAACATCTTAACAGAAAACAGAGTTCGAGAGCAGAGAACAGGTCTGACCTCAAGTTTACCGGGGTGGGATTTTTTCCCTACCCTAATAAGCCTGAGGGTACTGCAGGAGACCGGGGTGTATTTCAGTCCTTATCTTAACTGCGTAAGACAGACACTCCCAGAGCAGCCGTTTATAGACCTCCCTCCAGAAATGCAGTTCTTTTCCTAGGGTCTTAATATTTAATATTCCTTGCTAGGAGAAGAATTTAGCAATATCTCTCCTACTTGCACATCTGTTTATAGGCTCTCTGCAAGAAGAAAAATATGTCTCTATTCTGCCCAACCCCACAGACAGTCAGACCTTATGGTTGCCTTCCCTCGTTTCCTGAAAATTGCTGTTGTTCTGTTCTTTTTCAAGGTGCACTGATTTCATATTGTTAAAACACCCATGTTTTACAATCAGATTTCATATTGTTCAAATATACACGTTTTACAATCAGTTTGTACAGTTAACGCAATCATCACAGGGTCCTGAGGTGACATACATCCTCAGCTTCCTAAGATAACAGGATTAAGAGATTAAAGTAAGACAGACATAGGAAATTATAAGAGTATTACTAGGGAAGTGATAAATGTCCATGAAATCTTCACAATTTATGTTCCTCTGCTGTGGCTTCAGCCGGTCCCTCCGTTTGGGGTCCCTGACTTCCCTCAACACACCCCATGGCAGCAGAGCTGAGCAAGGGTCTCTCTAAAGAAAACCTGTCTAAGTAGGAAGAGTGTACTCTACTGCATTGCTACCAGTGTGCACCCTTCCTTCTGGTTTCACATAGCAACAAGCAGGACATTGGCAAAGAACCATTGGTGGCCCAAATATGAATTGTTCCCAAACTTCCTGCAGGGAACATGATTCTCTTGTACAACTCAATATTAGCTACAGAACGAGCCACTGAGCTCACAACATCTTTGCTATCTAGTCCAGTAGGCCAGCTTTACAATTTAGCTCTGGACTACTACCTTTTCAGATAATTGACTTTAAGGATTTCCCCTTTTTATGATATTTGTTTGTTTGTTTTTGAGACAGAGTCTCACTCTGTTGTCCAGGCTGGAGTGCAGTGGCTCAATCTTGGCTTACTGCAACCTCCACCACCCAGGTTCAAGCAATTCTCCCGCCTCAGCCTCCCAAGTAGCTGGGATTATGGGCGCCCACCACCACGCCCAGCTAATTTTTAGATTTTTAGTAGAGACGGGGTTTCACCCTTTTGGCCAGGCTGGTCTTGAACTCCTGACCTCAAGTGATCCACCCACCTCAGCCTCCCAGAGTGCTGGGATTACAGGCGTGAGCCACCGTGCCCAGCTTGTGATTTAAAAAAAATACACATGTGGCTGGGCACAGTGGTTCATGCCTGTAATCCCAACAGTTTGGGAGGCTGAGGCAGGAAGATCACCTGAGGTCAGGAGTTCGAGATCAGTCTGGCCAACGTGGTGAAACTCCATCTCTACTAAAAATACAAAAATTACCTGGGCATGGTAATCCCAGCTACTGCTGAGGAGGCCAAGGTGGGGGAATCGCTTGAACTTCGGAGGCAGAGGTTGCAGTGAGCCAAGATTGTGCCACTGCACTCCAGCCTGGGCGACAGAGCAAGACTCCGTCTCAAAAACAAAACAAAAACAAAAACAAAAACAAAAAACACATGTAAATGATTCACAACAATACAGAACAGTATGAGGCAGAAGCCAGGATTCTTATCTCTCCAAGTGTATGTCTTTCTAGTGTTATGTTTCATTTCAAACTTTAAAAATCATTTTGTGTGCTATTTTAATTAATTGCTGTTTCTGTGATGGTGGGTCAGTATGTCTTAATTCTGAATGTGTTCCCTGCACCTCCTAAAAGATCTTTTTTTTCTCCCCAAAGTCATAACAGAATGGTATATTCCTCTGGAAAAAGATGAACGTCACCAATGGATTGTGCTGCTCTCGTTTCAGCTTTGAATTTTTTGTCCTTGAGAACCTTGTCCTCCCTGCTGATTTGTTTCTAAATCAAAAGAAATGAAGAAAAAAGTACTGTGACCTAAGAGACACCCTCCTCTAGGATTTAGTGGCAAGTCTGGGCTGGCAGAGGTAGGGGGTTGCTTTGGGGTTTGCACCTGCACTTTGGTGACATCGTTCTTCTGTGTTCCCCTTATTTATGCTGGTGGCTTCCATCCATTCCTCCTCTGAGTGTGAGTGGAGGGCCATGTGGAAACACGGCTATGACCAAAGGGATATCCCAGTCTGGGCAGGTTGCGCTGCTGACCACCCTCCCTTGGGGCCCGGGCTCTGTAGGAAAGTTGGCCCTTGATTGTGGCATTGCACTCTCACGGTTTCTCTCTGCAGACCTAGGGGAAAACTGCAGGTAGAAGTGCTTTTCTACTAAGGCCTCTTACTTTTGGGGGGATGTGCCCTACAGAAGACATAGAAGATGGGGAAATGCCGATGGGCAAAGAGCTACTTTGAATACATAATTCTCTTCAAAGACTTCAGCAGCAAACCAAAACAGCAGGTTAAAAAAAAAAATGCTTTTCTGGGTGCAAGTCTAACCTGTCTAGCATGAGATCTTCTTGATTTTCTGATTATTTTATGTAACTTGAAACAAAGTGAATCAGCTTCCACTTGGTTGTGCCGAGCATAAAACAGAACTTGGGCTTCCTAATAGGCCACTGTCCCATCACAGATTTTTAAAATAAATATGATTTGAAATAGTGTGATCTTTCACACAATCATACTCAGTAGGAACTTTTTGAAATAGGGCAACTTCATGTTTCATGCGAGAAAACATGAAGGAGGGTTTTGGTTTTGGTCTGCAGTTTTTCCAAAGGGCTTTTATGAGATACATTTCCCACAAAGTCCATTTGGCCTTTGTTGCCTAAAACAGACAAAATAGACTTAGATTTATTAATAGAAACTAACTATACTCTCTGCCCATTTTTACCTCAGTGTATTTAATGGTCCTTTAATCTGATATAAGATGCCAAGGGTATTTGATAAAAATTATTCTTCCATGCCATGTCAGGAGTTAATGCAAATGAAGAGATTCCGTGGGTTCCCCTGGGATAAGTGAGGTTAGTGTCTTAGACCACACTATTGTTTGAAGGTTTATCTCTTCTAGTCATGCTCTTCCACTTTGTAGACGGCCTAAAGAGAGTTGTTTTTGAGCTGATCTCAGGGAAGTACAAATAACTTGGGAGATGAGGGACAAAAGATGATTCTGTGCTGTCAAGGCAGTAAGTCTGAAGAAAGGACCATGCTTCTTATATTATCTTCCACTTTGCTTAAAACAGCCCATAGCTTTGAGTTGACATTTTCATTCTTGGCAGGTAGCCTACTTTATGGAGGTAAGGAATGAAGACCTACCCTTGGGTCATTCTCTGTACTGATGCATCAGTCTTCTAATACTTTGCACCAACCTGAGGAATCTTCTTTTAGGCTCCTCTAGCATCCCCTAAGACCGTGGCTATTGCACTTCTCTCTCCCTGCCTGCCTCCCTTATCCCTGCCTTTCCCCTCCTCGTGTTTTCTGATTGTGCCCATCTATACCAGCTCCTTTCCTTCCACCTTCATATGCACCTGGATTTTTCTGTTCCCAACTGTCCTATTTGTTATTCATCCTGCTACTCAACTTCTCCAGCATGTTGCTTCCCTTAAGTTGCCATTCATTCTCTTCATGACTTTTACCAACTCACTTCGGTCTCTGTCTGTCAACTAAGCTTTTCTAAAGGTTACCAGTTATCAGATTACCAAATCCATGGCTTTTTCTCAAAGCTTAGTCTTGTCCTTGATGGAACTGGACACTGTTGACCATCCAAATGGAAATTCCCCTTTCTTGATATCTCTGACAAATGGTCCTTTGCCTTATCTTGTGCTGGTGGGAAAGAGGCCCTCAAAGCCAGGCCTCTCTATTCCTTTGACTGTCTCCTCAGCCATTCACATCCATTCTTCATCCTTGGAGTGAGTGATTCCCAAGTCTTTGTCTTGGCTTAGTACCTAAAGAACCCAGTGCTGCTGGTATCGAATAGTTCAGCTTGGTTGTCACAGAAAGGAATTTCTCTCTTCTGCCCATCAGCCTGCCCCTTCCAACTGTCCAGGTCTGTCTTCAGTCACCTGAATTCCTAACTGCAGACTTTTGCCCTTTTTCTCTCTCATCACCAAAGTCCTATCCGTTTTTTAAAAAATAAAAGATCCTTAGCTACAGTCTTTTCGTTTTCCTTGCTTCTCTTGTTGCCCACCCCCAGCCCGTTTTACTTCTCTCTTGGATTTTCTGTTTTCAGATCCACATTTACTGGGTTTCCTGTGCAGCTTCTTGGAAAGAAGTTCAATCTTGGAAAGACTGATCTTTCCAAAATATTTGCCCTGGTCTGAAGCTTTGGTCTGAACTTCTCGAGGCTTAGAGAATCCAGTTACAGACTTTTTGGGGTTCAGGATGCTATAGATTGACACCCTCCTGCCTGTCTTTCTCTGCATCCCAACCTGGCCAAGGTCCCTCCTGTGGGGTGCCCATCTGTGCCTTTATTCTGGCTGTGCCCTCGACTTTCCAGCTTCCCATGGTTCTTTGGTTAGGTTTCTCTTCCTTCTCTTCTTTCTCCTGCCTTCCCCAATCTGCCTGTTTCTTCAGGGCCCAGCTCGTTTCCTCGTACGCCTTCCTCACTACCCCACCCCACGCTGTCAACTCCTTCCCTCAGCTCCACTAGCTCTTCATCATGCCACTCCTTTCAGAACTTCAACAAACCAGGGCGGTCAGGATCTGAAGTCTTTCTGGTCTCCCCAGGCAAACTAAGCACTTGAGGGACAGCCCTTGGCAACGCTTTCCTGTCTGCTGAGCATGGTGACCTTCCTTAGGACTTCCAGAGTTCAGTTCCTTCTGGCAGATATGTTTTCTTTTTCCATGCCATATGGATGTGACTCAAATGTGGGGTCCCACAGCTTTTCCTGGCTACCACTTGCTGTGACCTTATACATGTTGGGTTTTGCTCTTGAAGAGGAGAGCAGGAAGAAAGGTTGGTTTCAGAAACCAAGAGGGATGGCAGTGGACGAGTACATTTTGTCACGGAGTCCACAGAGCTGAGCTTTTGAGCAGACTCTGAGAAGTATCATTGCTTGTGTTGAAAGAATACAACAGGATTTAAGTTTCTCTTTAGAAATTGCACTGAAGAAAGGCAGGGCGCGGTGGCTCACCCCTGTAATCCCAGCACTTTGGGAGGCCGAGGTGGGCGGATCACGAGGTCAAGAGATCGAGACCATCCTGGCCAACATGGTGAAACCTCGTCTCTAATAAAAATACAAAAATTAGCCGGGCGTGGTGGCGTGCACCTGTAGTCCTAGCTACTAGGGAGACTGAAGCAGGAGAATTGCTTGAATCCGGGAGCCGGAGGTTGCGCTGCGCTGAGATCATGCCACTGCACTTCAGCCTGCCAATAGAGCGAGACTCCGCTCAAAAAAAAAAAAAAAAAAAGCACTGAAGAAAATACCACACAGCAAAGGAAAACTTATTTTCTGCAAGGTGTCTTTTCAAAGATAGAATGTTTGAAGCATGTTTCCTGGAGATTGTGTGGATGAGGGTGAGCTGGCTGAGGCATCGTTCAAGCTGGGGGGTGTAAGAAGCACGTGCAGCCACAAGAGGCACCTCCTATAGTCAGCTAAGGGCTTCCCTTTCTGCGCCCAGCTTTTGGGTGAAGGGTGATTTCTGTTAGACAAATCTGTGCTTCAGTCATAGATGTTAATAGAGGAAGCAATTTTCCTGCTGCAGATCCCTGAATAGAGTTGCTGAAACAGTCTAGTTCCGGACTTAGGGGAGTTCGAAGGCCAGTCTGTAGAAAGGCTGAGGCAACGGGGAAAGACTTGACAACTAGTTACATATGCTGTGACATGGGACCCCCATGATGGCTTCCAGTGACACATGTGCTGATAGAATTCTAAACCTCTGGAATTTCCCTGCTGGTTAATTCTATGGCCCTTGACTGTACAGGGTGACCTGATACCAGATGCTGTGGGCGTGATGAGAACTAGAGAACTCGCAGTGTGGAGGAAGCTGTGTGAGGCACCAGACCCTGTGCTTCTGCAGGCCATTTCCTGAAAACCCCTGTTAGAAAGGTTGGGTTTAGTGTGACTTGCTTGAGCAAGAGTCCTTGGGAGAGATTTTGAGGTTTAATTTAACGGTATCTCCAGAGCTAACAGTGACTCCATTCAGCTAGTTCCGCAAGTCAGATGTAAACTTAGAGTCTCCGTTGTGAAGGGTTTGGGTCTGAGCTGTATAGTACGTCCGTGGGTAAGCCCAGCCCTTCACCCTCTGATAGATACTCCTTTAATTCACCAGACTTCATGTTCGATACATTATTAATAGTTGAAATTGTTTCTCTTCTTTTGTATTTTCCCAGTTAATAGATGGCTACTGTTTCCACAATGTTTTATATTTTCAGCTTTTTGTAACTTAATTACTTAATTTTATTTTTTTAAAGCTTGTTGCGGTCTAATGAGAAGTATTTTTCAGTGCATAATGTTTTTCCGAGCTTCTGTTAATGCCATCCCAATGTAGTTTTGTTTTGTTGAACAGAAACCAAAATAAATTTCAAAATGTTAAAGCAATGGATTTAATACATTTATTTTATTTTAATTTTATTTTTGAGATAGAGTCTTGCTCTGTCACCAGCCTGGAGTGCAGTGGTGCGATCTTGGCTCACTGTAACCTCCACCTCCCAGGTTCAAGCGATTCTTCTAACTCAGCCTCCTGAGTAGCTGGGACTACAGGTGTGCGCCACCATGCCCAGGTAATTTTTGTATATTTAGTGAAGACGCAGTTTCACCATGTTGGCCAGGATTGGTCTCAATCTCTTCCTCGTGATCCGCCCACCTCGGCCTCCCAAAGTGCTGGGATTACAGGCGTGAGCCACGGCACCCGGTCAATAAATTTATGAATATTACATTAAGATGAACTACAATAAGACCTTTGGCATGTCAGTTTAACATAAGTGAAAGGTCCTTTTTATGCCTTTTGAGCCTGCCTTCACCTTCCATCCAACACACACAGGTACCAGTAAATTGCAGATGCCATTTCTGGGCTTTGCACACTTTCTCTGGCTTTCCATGTTCTGCTCCTGACCAACTCTCCTACCACCTGACTCCTCCCAGCCTGGCTGCCTCTGTTGCTTTCAGTAGCTGGGCCATTGCTGGGAACACTCTGTTGCCTCCCTGTGCTGTCCCCTGCTGTGCCGTTGTCTGGAATGCCTTGCAGCCTGCCTCAACACAATAAGGTAGTCTTCTAACCAGTCCATGACCTGACTCCTGACGTCACCCTTCCCTGCGTCACCCTTCCGCGCATATTTGGAGGATGAGGCTTGATTGAGGCTCAGGTACTGAGCTCCCTGAAGGTGCCTTGATGCTGGCACATCGAGAACCAGATGCCACCCCGATCATAAGGAAGACAGACCCAGGACTTCCATATGAATTGGATATGATCATCTGACGTGCCCCCTAATAACTGATGGATCCCGCTGTTACCCCAAAGCTCCAGACCACACCGGGCCAGACACAGGCATTTCCCGTGCCCTGAAGAGCCACTGAACCCAGCACAAAAGAGATCTAGAGCTCTCCAAACCTATGGAATGGCAACCAAAACCATGTCCAGGTTTTGAGTTAAGCCTCATTAGTCTCCCTTCTCCCTCAACAGTGTAGAACTGTGCAGCACAGCACTAAGTGAATGAGAGCAGAAGCCTCAGGACAGAACTGAACCCACCAGCTTTAGCTGACAACACTGCCAGGGGTTCTATCCACCGATGGAATTTTCTCTGATCACTGAGTGAGGAGGCATGGGTGAGGGATGCAGAGCGCTGCTCGTCATGAGACATCAAGCTATCCAAGTCAATATCCTGTTAGTAGGGACGGGATGTTATAAAAGGCATAATGATCTCACCTGCCGCAGCTGGAAGCAATGATTCCATTGCCCCAGATTCGGAATTGTGATTTAAACTAGGCCTGTCTTCAGGAATCAGAACCAAATCAGAACCAAATTGCCTTATATGTGCAAGGAACTAATGC
>NW_012107997.1:256593-267720 GCF_000951045.1 Mandrillus leucophaeus | reverse complement strand
TGTCTTTGCAAGGAAAGGGCAGAAATGGCACCATGAGGTCCGTCACCACCCCAAATATTTTACCCCCTACCTTCCCCTCCAGCTGTGGGAACAGTTTCATGACCACTGACATAGAGGCTTCCACAAAGGAGTTTTTGAAGGTCTCATAGTCACTGCCCCGCTTTCCCTGCAGCTCCGCCTGCCACTCCTCAAACCACTCGTAGGCGCTGGGTATGAGCATGGTCATGCTGGACCGGCCTGGGGGTCAGAGCTGACATTACTACTGTCCGGCCCTTCCCTCCAGTCCCTCACCCGGGACCCGCAGCCCCACCTGGGAATCGGTCCTCCCAGGTCGGATCCTTGGCTGATGGGAAAGCGATGAACAGAAGAGGGATGTGTTCCGCAGCCTTTTGCCTGGGCATGGAGACGTAGCGCTCCATCCTGCGTGTGACAGGAGTGTGGTGCGATCTCCAGGCTTTTGTCCTCAAAACCCCAGAACCACTGCAAGGACTGCTCAGCCCTAGGGACTCCCCACAGGGGTGAAGCTGAGCCACAGCCTTGAGGTGACAAACTTCCAGGAGCAAATTAGATATTGCCCATTTCCTCCCATTCCATATCCTCTGCTCATTCTGAGTCAAGCAGGGAGGCACAGGCCACACATACACACACACACACACACACACACAGACACGTGCATCTTACGCCTGGTCCATGTCCGTGTCATAGTAAACATAGTAGTTGGTGGACGGCAGATGCAGGTCCTCCTTGGTGCCTTGCAGGCAGATGAAAACAGACATCATGCCTAAGCCAGGCCGCACCATCCCCAGCTGCTGCTTCACACCTGCCAAGGGGAGTGGGTGGTGCCTGTGTGAACTATGACCAGAGATGGCCACTCCCTGCTCCTAGGAGAGCTTCAGGGTGCCCGCTCACTGTGTCCTGAGCCTTATCCTCAGTGCCCAGGCCAGTTTTACAGCTGTTTCAACTTGACGTTGGCAGGGGCCTGCTCTTCTGTCTCCTCCTGCCTGGGAAGGACACTGCCCTGGGTTCCTATTCTTCCACCTCCCCCGCCTCTACTCCAAGCCCCTTCAGAGGCAGGCGACGCCCAGCCCTGGTCCTCAGCCCCCATGAACTGGCTCAGCACCCGCAGGAGGGTTAGGCTTACTGCCTCCCATCTTCCCCTTCGTGTCTTGAAGTGGGAAGCGCGTGACTGGGCTCCCTCTATGAAGACCACACACGTGAACAGCAGCTCATTACCAGCCTGATTTCAGGATTAACTTTTATGCAGCCATGGAGTGAGTGAACATGCATGATTCCTAGTGTGATGTCAGAACACATAGGCCTCCAGAGGGATGCCATGCATGTGAGCAAAGGCAGGCAGCCTGACTGGTACTTGGCATCTCAGGACTCAGCTGGAGGGAGGAGGGAAGAACCGCACTATGGCAGAGGCCGCAGCCACTGTGGGGCACCTGATGTCCCCCAGACCTAAACAGCTGGGCTTCCCCACTCCTCAGCAGATGACCCGAGACCGGTGTTCCAGAAACTGCCCCCACAGATTCTTCTGCTGTCTTCCCATTCCCGGGACCAGCTCTGGCACCTGCCTGAGGGATGCTGGGCCCCTGGCTCCTCTGCTTTTTCCTTTTTTAAAAAATATTTATTTTTAGATGGAGTCTTGCTCGTCGCCCAGGCTGGAGTGCAATTGCGTGATCCCTGCTCACTGCAACCTCCGCCTCCCAGGCTCAAGCGATTCTCCTGCCTCAGCTTCCCGAGTAGCTGGGATTACAGGCACGTACCACCACACCCACTAATGTTTGTATTTTCAGTAGAGATGGAGTTTCACCACATTGGCCAGGCTATTTTCGAACTCCTGACCTCAAGTGATCTGCCCGCCGTGGCCTCCCAAAGTGCTGGGATTGAAGGCATGAGTCACTGCGCCCGGCCTGCTTCATTCGTGTAACTAAATATTTGTGAGGCCCTCAGGTTCTATTCAGGAGGAAGAGACACAGGAACAGGGATGGAGGGCAAGAGGGACAGATGGCTCTAGCTGGGCTGCCTGGGTAAGATGCTGGGCCTGGCCAGGACAGTGTCAGTGCCCAGAGGTCCTGGGACAGGGGAGAAGGGAGATCAGTGTCACAGAGAGAAAGGCAGGAAGTAACAAAGGCAGAGCCTGTCTGTGCACCATGCCCAACCCCCCTGCTTTGCCCCTGGGCTGTCTCTGCCTCACCCCCTCAGCTCCCCAGGTCTGAGAGAGGGGAGGCCGTGCAGGCTGTAGGCCCAGCCACGTGGGGCAAGGGAAAGAGAGGCTGGCATTGGTGGAGCCACCCTATGCCCTGGAGACAATCACAACTCACATACCACCCAGTCCCCATGAGGAAGGCCAGGACCTCGCTTTACCCCCCAGCCCGCTCTGCTGTGCCCTTCCCCGGTTCCTTAGGGAGCAGCTCCCAGGCCCACCCTCTGGGGTCAGGGCTCCTTCCCCTGCTCTCTGGCTCCTGCACCAGCCAAGGTTTCCGCCACACCACATCCGGAGCTGCTCTGTGCTCTCCAGCTCCCGCCCCAGCCTGAGCCCTTCATCTGGGCCCCTCTCTCTCACCCCTGCTGGGTTCCTAGTTCGCCCTTCCCAGCAGCCTCCGTTCCCCAGATCACACCAGATGCATCCAGTTACATGAAGTGGCGGGACCTCTCAGCCGCGGTGGCTCGGTGGCTCTGCTCCCTGTGGGCTGCCTGCTCTCCTGCTTCTCCTCCTGAGGCTTCTTCTCTGGAAGCCCCCTCAACCCAGAAGGGTGAGAGGAGCTGGAGCTTTCAAATCAGATCAGCTACTCCACTCAGCCCTGCCCCTTTCAGCTGAGTGGGCTCAGGACTGTAATTAATCTGTATGGGCCTCAGTTTCCCCAACGTTCAATGCTAGGGTTAGGATGATGTTAGAAGCAGCGTTCTCACCTTGTTGCTTAAGTACAATCAGAGGGCCGGCCAAGAAGAGGGGAAGCATGACCCAGACGGAGCAAGTTGGCTCCAGAAGGGGACACGTTGGGGAACCTGCAAGAGGGGCAGTGCAGACCCGCCTTTTACCTGGCAGACAGCGGGCATTCCCCGGCAGTAGGTGCTCATAGGTGTTGAACAGCCCTGCGTTGGAGACCACGACGGGGCAATAGATGTTCACCAGCTCATGCCCCTTCCTCACACTGACATCTGCAGGCACAAGTGCTTGGCTGAGGGTCTGTGAGCTCCAGGACAAAGAGGAAGGCCCACGGCCCCCACGGATCTCTCTCTTACTGTGCCCATTGCTCAGAACTTGGAGTCCAGCTACCTAGACTCAGGCAGAGCAGGCCCCTGGGAAAATGCAAAGTGAGTGAATATCTTTAAGGGCTCTCAGACTATCCTATAACTGCTCTGGGCTTCCTTTCCCTGGCTCTGCATCCATTCCTGTGTGTGTATGGACTCTGTCTTTCCTTTACCCAAAGCCTTGGAGAAACTTCAAGGGTTGAAGCCCATCTGATAGAAATCCAGGCCTTTCTCTGCTGTCAGAGTTCCTTTTCAAAGAAACAGTCAGGGGCTGAATAACTGCTTATGTTCAACAAGGTACTGCATATACAAGGGTGGTCCCCTCAGATTATAATGGAGCTGAAAAATTCTTACTGCCTAGTAATACTACAGCCATCCTAAGGCAATGCACAGTGTCACACATGTTTGTGGTGATGTTGGTGAAAACAAACTCACTGCACTGCCAGTGATATAAAGAAGTCTATCACACAGAATTATGTGCAGTAAATAGTACTTTTTTTTTTTTTTTTTTTTTTTTGAGACAGAGTCTCACTCTTGTCTCTCAGGCTGGAGTGCAATAGCACGATCTTGGCTCACTGTAACCTCCATCTCCCAGCTTCAAGTGATTCTCTGCCCTCAGCCTCCCGAGTAGCTGGGGCTACAGGCAAGTTTTGTATTTTTAGTAGAGAAGGTTTCACCATGTTGGCCAGGCTGGTCTCGAACTCCTACCCTCAGGTGATCCGCCTGCCTCGGCCTCCCAGTGTGCTGGGATTACAGGCGTGAGCCACTGCGCCGGCCTATAGTACTTTTTAATGAAGGAAATGACTGTGTTACTGGTTTATGTATTTGCTATACTTTTATTGTTTTAAACAAAAAAGTTTAAGGAGTAAAAAAAAGTTTTTGTTTTTGTTTTCTTTGAGAGGGAGTCTCGCACTGCTGCCCAGAGTGGTGTGCAGTGGTGTGATCTCAGCCCACTGCAACCTCCACCCCCGGGTTCAAGAGAGTCTCCTGCCTCAGCCTCCCTAGTAGCTGGGATTACAGGCGCCCATCACCATGTCCGGCTAATTTTTATATTTTTAGTAGAGTTGGGGTTTCAAGGTCATGGTCTCAAACTCTTGACCTCAGGTGATCTGCGCAAGTCGGCCTCCCAAAATGCTGGGATTAACGGGCGTAAGCCACTCCACTCAGCCCCCAAAAGACTTTAATTAGAAAAAAGCTCACAGAATAAGGATATAAAGAAAATATTTTTGTGCAGCTGTACAATGTATTTGTGTTTTAAGCTAAGTGTTATTACAAGAGTCAAAAAGTGTTTAAGTTGATAAAGTAAAAAAGTTAAACTAAGGTTAATTTATTCTTGAAGAAAAATAATTCTGTATAAACCTAGTATTGCCTAAGTGTACAGCATCACGGTCACTCATCACTCACTGACACACCCAGAGCAGCTCCCAGTCCCGCACGCTCCATGCCTGGGAAATGCCCTATACAGCTCTGCCATCTTTTATCTTTTTTTTTCTAAGACAGAGTTTTGATCTTGTTGCTCAGGCTGGAGAGCAATGGTGCGATCTTGGCTCACTGCAACCTCTGCCTCCTGGGTTCAAGCGATTCTCCTGCCTCAGCCTCCCGAGTAGCTGGGATTACAGGCGCCCGCCACCACGCCGTTAATTCTTGTATTTTTAGTAGAGACGGGGTTTCTTCATGTTGGCCAGGCTGGTCTCGAACTCCCCATCTGAGGTGATCTGCCTGCCTTGGCCTCCCAAAGTGCTGGGATTACAGGTGTGAGCTACCGCAACGCTCACCACTGTGTCACAGTCACCTACAGTATTCACTACAGTAGCATGCTGTACAGGCTTGTACCCTAGGAGCAATAGGCTAGACCACATAGCCTAGGTGTGTATACCATCTGGATTTTTTTCTTTTCTTTTCTTTTCTTTTTTTGAGACGGAGTCTTGCTCTGTCACCCAGGCTGGAGTGCAGTGGCGTGATCTCCACTCACTGCAAGCTCCGCTTCCTAGGTTCACGCCATTCTCCTGCCTCAGCCTCCCGTGTAGCTGGGACTACAGGCGCCCACCACCGCGCCCGGCTAATTTTTTTTGTATTTTTAGTAGAGACGGGGTTTCACCGTGTTAGCCAGGATGGTCTCGATCTCCTGACCTCGTGATCTGCCAGTCTCAGCCTCCCAAAGTGCTGGGATTACAGGCTTGAGCCACCGCGCCTGGCCCCCCATCTGGGTTTTTCTAACTACATTCTATGACGTTCGCACAGTGCAATTGCCCAACGACGCATTTGTGAGAACGTTGTCTCAGTTGCTAAGCGATGCATGACTGTATATGAAATGTCTAGAATAGACAAGTTCGGAGACGGAAAGTAGATTAGCAGTTGCCTAGGGCTGGGGGAGATGGGCAAAATGTGGAGTGATTTTCAAAGGATATGGGGCTTCCTCTGGGGCGGACAAAATCTTTCTAAAATCGACTGTGGTGATAGGTGCGTAACTCTGAACATACAGCCGATGAATTGTCTACTTTTTTTTTCTTTTCTGAGATGAAGTTTTGCTCTGTTGCCCAGGTTGGAGTGCAGTAGCGCCATCTCGGCTCACTGCAACCTCCGCCTCCCAGGTTCAAGTGATTCTCCTGTCTCAGCCTCCTGAGTAGCTGGGATAACAGGCACGCACCATCATGCCTGGCTAATTTTTGTATTTTTAGTAGAGACGGGATTTCGCCATGTTGGCCAGGCTGGTCTGAAACTCCTGACCTCAGGTGATCCACCCACCTCGGCCTCCCAAAGTGCTAGGATTACAGGAGTGAGCCACCACACCTGGCCTGAATTGTATACATTTTTTATTTGAGGCAGAGTCTTACTCTGTCGACAAGGCTGGAATGCAGTGGCACAATCATAGCTCACTGCAGCCTTGAACTCCTGGGCTCAAGCGATCCTCCTGCCTCAGCCTCCTGAGTAGCTGGGACTACAGGCTTGTGTGCCACCATCCCCAGCTAATTTTTTTCTTTTTTTTTTTTTTAAGAGATCAGGTCTTGCTATGTTGCCCAGGCTGGTCCTGAACTCCTGGCCCCGAGTCATCTTCCTGCCCCAGCCTCTCAAAGCATTGGGATTATAGGCAAGAGCGGCTCTGCCCAGTTGAACTGTATACTTTAAATGGGTGAAGTGTAACTTTAAATGGCTGAAGTATGTCTCCATAAAGCTGTTACAAAAAAATTAATTGTGGTGCTAGATACTATGGAAAGTGTCCAAAAGATGCTTCCTGACATCTTGGCAATTACAAGTCAAATGGGTGATAGAAGCATAAGCTGAATGTCTTCCAGGTGGCAAATTCATTGAAATTAACTGTAAACATGATTCCCCCCTTTGCAGCTCAGTCACAGACACTGACTGGCCTGTGTACATTGGAGACAGGAAGCTGGGCTCAGGTTTTCTGAGGGTGTCAGGCATGCCTTACATTCCCCTGTGGCAAGTGGCGATCTTCCTTTGCATATATGCGAAAGTCTAACACAGGGTTTGGGAGTGAAACGGGTGGTTTGATTCAACAAAAGCACTAAAGAAACACTCAGAAAAGGTCTTGCAACTGCAATTTTATTTTCTTTTGTGAAAATAAACAACTGGGAATTTAAATTGCTCCAAAAACCATAAAAACAAAAAGAAATACACACAGAAGAAGCATGTGAGGTGATGGGGAAGGGAACAAGGTCTCTAGAACTTTGGCAGATTGTGCTGGCACGGACCCAGGTGACAGGAGCCAGACCATGGGGCCGGCCCTGCCTGCCACTCTGGGACTGTGAGGGGATGATCGCCACTGGCAAGGACAGGGAGGAACACAGACTTCTTCGCTGAGGAAGTGGCAGGCACCTTGAGTCCCTTTAAATGGGGGGGTTGGGGGGAAACCATTTCAGAGGACCCGCTTGCTCCACTGAAAGCTGGGGTTGGCGAGTTTGGGCCCACTGAGGGAGGGGATGCTGGTGGCAGCAAATCAGGCCAAGATGTCTTCTCACATGGTGATGGCCTCACACTGGGCAGAGGACAGAGGACGAAGAAGAACCCACGGTATTGAGCAGACGATGAAAACTTGGACTGGGTAACAGGAAATACCACAATGGCAGAGCTGCAGATGGAGTGGGGGGAAGCTGGGGCAGGCCGCGGGGGCGAGAAGAGACAGGAGACAGAAAGTGCGAGAGAGGTAGAGAGAGAGGCACCCTCTGCCCAGGTCCATCCACCACAGCACCTACGGGACGAACAGCACGCTACTTTTCAGTTCTTTTTCTTATAAAGATTTTTTTTTGTTGTTTTGTTTTGTTTTTTAAAAAAGCCTTAAGATCAGCTACTGGTTACATCTACAAACTGTAAAGTGCTGTTGTTACCAGCCACTTTACAGAACAGTCCAGAGTGGTCAAATATTGACCAATAAAGTCTCCTTTTTCTTTTTCTTCTGAATCATTACTACTCAATGAGTCATGTGACAGCCTGCAGGGGTCAGGGGGCAGCTTAGTGGGCAGACTTGGTGACCAGGGAAAGAGGCTGGGCCTGTAGCACCGGGAGGGCCTGGTGGGCATGGAGTGTGGCGGGAAAGGACGGGGGAGAGGCCAGCAGAGCTGTGGGCATGGACCCAAGGGGGAGGGGCCGGGACAGGAGGGGAGGCTGGCTGCCCATCTGGCCAGAGGAGGAGGCTGCAGCCTTAGCTGACAGGAAGGCAGCAGAGTGGAGAGCCAGCTGGGCCCGGGTTTCTGGTTTGGTGGTGAGGGAGAGGGGCTGGGCTTGCTCTGAATGGGTGGCAGCAGGGGCAGCTGGTGAGGCCAACGCTGCAGAGGGGGTGGCCGGGGAGTCCAGCATGCTCCCGTGGGAGGAGGCAGGGCTGTCACAGGGCTTCTCGGGGGGCAGGTACTGAACACATGGCTTCTTGCTCTTGGAGGCCAGAGCACCTAGGGGGAAAAATACAAGAAAGAGTGAGCAGCTATAGCTCTGGGAGAGGCGGAGGCTGAGGAACAGCCCTGGTGATACACGTGCTTTGGAGACACAGGCATGCTTTTGGCGAGGACCTGACATTACTTCCAAGGCTTTCAAGACTAGGAAACTGCATTCGCAAATACCCAGCGCACAGAGAAGAGGCAACGCCCAAACTGATGAAGATCCACCCAGCATCGGACTGGAGAGAAGACGGCTCAGTGTCTCACAGGACCACCCTCCCTTTCTAAAGCTCGCAACTTTTGGGATGAAGCTCCGGTTTGCTTTGAAATCTCTGGCTTATGGTATTAACACAGTCAGAGGGAGTGCATGCCTGCTGAGCAGCGTGCCAGACAGTGGGTTCCGCAGCACGCACGGGTCCCACTCATGTGCACTCCTATGTGTAATGGAAGGAAGGAAGGAAGGGAGGAGGGGAGGGAGGAAGGGAGGGAAGGAAATAGGGAGGCGGGGAAGGAGAAAGGGAGGGAGGGAGAAAGGGAGGGAAGGAAATAGGGAGGGAGGGAAGGAAATAGGGAGGCGGGGAAGGAGAAAGGGAGGGAGGGAGAAAGGGAGGGAAGGAAATAGGGAGGGAGGGAAGGAGAAAGGGAGGGAGGGAGAATGGGAGGGAGGCAGGGAGGGAGGAAGGGACGAAGGAAGGAGAGAGACTGAAAGCACTTTACATCATGCAAGCAGCGATACACTTGTCCTGGAGTAAGCATGAGATGGAGGTGTGACCTAAATATTAATAATAGTCGTCACAGTGTAAGCATCTTTCTGTGCTAGGCATGATTCTGGTATAAAGAGATTTTATACACGGTTTTGACACAAAGTGCCTCCTAAACCCAAGCAAACTATTTTTTCTGGTGTTCAACCAAAGAAACATCCAAGGAAACCCTGGCTGTCCTCGATCCACTGACAGATAGGATGTCAGGGGTTCATGTGCTGCTTTCCTAAGGGCATTTCAAAGACAATTTCAGCCTCATTCCATTAACCCTCAGGTAGGATGATTCACTTTTCAACGGAATTAAAAAGTGCCTAGGCTTTGAAGTGACAAAGTCCTGGGATCAAATCCTACCACCACCACTGAAGCAGAGTACCTGGGAAAATGCCTTCACATCTCAGAGCCTCTTAAGTGGCCACCTCGAGAAAGGGGTAGTAACACCTGCCCGCAAACACCGAGGCAGAAGCCCTGACCCGTCATGGAGCTAGAGACGGCACGGGCAGGTGAGGCTGTGACGGAAGGAAAAGCAGGAGAAGAGGCCAGTGCCCCCAGACGCACCCTCTGCCTCCTGGACTTGCTGCTGTGACTGTGTCTGGGACAGCTGCTTTTCTCTCTTCCTCTTCTTTTTCTTACCCTGGAAAATATAGCAAAAGGAAGAGTTAAGCCGGGAGAGAAGAATGCTGGCTTCTCAGGGGCTCCCAGATCAGAGAGAATACAGGACGTTGCCCTTTACTGCTCTTGATCCCTCAGGGAGGGTGTGGAGAGAGAAACGATTCAGATCACACCCGTGGGAACCCGCGAGGAGGCAGAGGGAGCCCTTCCTCCCCTACAAATGCATTTCCCCTCCAGGTTGGGTGTCCAACGCCTTCTTGGAAGGCCTCCTCCCTCCACTGCCCTTCAGACTCTGTTTTTCCATTTCTGTCCCTAGAACAGTGCTTCTTGATCTTTTCTGAGGGGTCCCAGGTCCCTTTGAAAGTTTGATGCAACTGTAGGTCCTCTTACCAGAAAAAAAGCAAAGAAGAACACGCATGCAAAAATTGGCTTGGTTTCCGGGAGCTCAGAGACACGCCCCCTGAGGATCACACACTGGTCTTTGAGCCATGGGTTAGGAGTGGCTAGAGACACTCTTCCCACCACAGCTAAACATGTGCCCTGTGTTATGAAATCGAGGGCAGAGTCCAGTTCAAAGGGAAATGCATAAACTGAAGTCTGTCCTTAGGACTTGTTGACTTCCTGAGAATTAAAACGTCTTCCCTATTTCTAGAGAAGTATGGGCTTCTCCCTCATCTTAAGAGTCCTCTACAAATGCAGTCGCTTTCCTTTGCCCTTCCTCCTCTTGCAGAGCTGCTGTTGGGGTCTGAGCATCCTCTGCCCAGAGCGTGCACTTACGTAGTTGTCCCGGGCTGACCAGGTCGGGTAGAGCTGCGAGTGAAGCTGCCGCTCCTTCCGGGCCAGCTCGTAGTACTTGGCCTGTTCTTCTCGAGACAGGTTGTGCCACTGGGGGAGAGAGGGTCAGAGACGACACGGAGCCATCAATGCAGGGATGCTGCCCCCGTGGCCTGGAGGGTGAGGGCAGGTCTTACCTTTCTTCCCAGGATCTGGTTAATGGCCGCACTTTCCTTCAGGGTGCACTCAGCCACCACCTTGGCTCTCATCTCCTTCATATATAACATGAAGGCATTCAGAGGCTTCTTCACATGGGGCTTCTTTTCTTCCTCCTTTTTCACGGTGACTGGTGATTTCCTGGGAAGGCACGTGATTGTAGGTTAGTATGTGTCAGATGTTACACGACTCATCAATCCCTGCCTGTCACTGAGACGCCGCTGACTGTCTCTGGGGAGGGGCGCGGGCTGCCTGGATGCTAATTCAAGTGGCCCCATGGCTGCGCTCGGCGCCTGAGCACCTTCCTCCCCTAGTTTCCCACCTTTGAATGATCTCCAAGCCAGATTCTTTGAAAATCTACTCTCTAATTTCCTGACAGAGGAACAGAGCGTGGTGGGGGTGCTGAGATGAGCTCTCACTGGAGCTGGCAGGTGCTGGCGACGGTGATAGGACACAGTGTGGGACACTCTGGGCAGAACCAAGGGTGGGGGTCTCCTGGGATCTCCAGGGAGCACTGACTTTGACTTCCTGCCATCTTTATGGCACATGGGCAAGGTAAGGACCCTGGTGCTCGTCTCAGCTAGGCCACCGGGCCACCATGAGTCCTTAAGAAAACACTGTCT
>NW_012107997.1:253216-256063 GCF_000951045.1 Mandrillus leucophaeus | reverse complement strand
TCCCGACGGAGAGGGAGAGCCTGGCTGGGGAGGCTGTGCTGCCTGCTGAGTGACACCGAGAGAGAAGAGTACATGGCATTTGCTGCTCAGTGTGTGGACACCCCTCTTCACAGCCTGTATCCTCTCACCCGCAATCCAGGCTGCCGCTTACTTACGCGCTCACTGCAGGGCTCAGGCTGGGGGGTGCCGGTTCCTGCTTGACGATGGGGGAGACGATGGCAGGGTGGGGGATCCCTGAGGTGGGCAGGCCAGGGTGGGCAGGAGCCACCATGTGAGGAGAGAACCGACTGGAGACCAGGCTGTGCACCGGATAGAAACAAATGATAACAGAGGGATTCAGGCTGGATACCTGCCATCCGGCAGAGGACACGGTGGCTCTCTGCCTTGAGGGCACAGGTATGTCCGTGGGGCAGAGTCTGAGGACTAGAAGGCTATTTGTCGTCTTCTAGAGAACCAGGTTTGGGAGATGCCTAATGCCTCTTCCCTCTCCCCACCAACACCCAGGCTGCCCATCTGGTCCTGGAAGCAGGCGGGATGAAACACACAAAAGGGGCGGAGGGTCAGAGACCCGGGCACGCTGGGGAAAAGAAGGGCTTAGGCTGTGGGCGGCTTTCCTCTGTCCTCAGAGGTTCCACTGTCAGGTAGAGCTGGTCCCTAAGACAGAAATCCCCTTTCACTGTCTCCTCTCCTGACATCATTTCAGGAAAAATCCATCTTCTCCCAGTCCCTGGCTTCACTGCAATATACAGACAGTCTGCAACTTAGGATTTTTGACTTTATGATGGTGCAAAAACGGTATGAATTCAGTACTCTGTTTGACCTAGATGGGCTTATGTCTGGATAAAACCATCATATGTTGCAAATATTCTAAGGTGAAAGTTGTGTTTTCAATGTACGATGGGTTTATCAGGACGTGGCTCTGTCCTAAGTCGGGGAGCATCTGTCCTCAAAATGCTTCTGTGCCAGAGCCCACGACAGGAGGCAGAGCGCTGGGGCTTTGAAATCCTTTTGTTGGCGAGATGGGGACAGTGATCCTGTGGTCTCCATTCTGACCTGGGGGTGGGAAGCGCGGGGCACAAGAAGGTGCTTGACCAAAGAGAGGTTGGGGGAAGGGTGAGCCCTATGCCTGCTCATTAACTGGCAAGGAAAAGCTGTTTCGTGGTCAGAAATGGCGTGGTTGCTAAGACAAACATGTGGACAGTCCCAGCCCCGGAACTCACCTGGACATCGAGGCGTTCATGGCGAGGGCGGGGTAAGGGTGCCGGAAGCCACCAGGAGGAAGGGAGTACATGGGCTGGCCTTGCCTGTGAGGGTGAGGAAATCCGGTCAGCACACTGGGAAAGCTCAGGGCAGGGGAGGAGAGGCGCTTGGGAAGAGGGGATGAGAAATAAGGGAAGGAAGTGGGAAGGCAGAGCTGGGAGCAAGCTGCCCGGGCGGGAGCAGGGAGGCCTAGTCCTGGGCTTGCCTCTGAGGGGGCTCCACAGTGCAGGGCACGCAGGGCACAGAGGCAGGGCTCGGCGCAAGGAGGGAGCAAGGGGAAGAGAGGCTGTGGGTTCCTTACTGTGGGACGAGCCAGCCGAGGGGGTGGGGGATTTGTCCGACAGCTCCGGGAGAGAGTGGGTAATACGGTGACAGCTCGGATGGGTGAGGGGGCCGGGGGATTCCTGCTTCCAAAGAGAGATGTGTCAGACTGCCCCTCGCCCTGCCAGAGCGTCGCAACGAACATCAAATGGGAGCGTCCTGCCCTATGTCCCTGCTGCTCTGCAGCCTAGCGGATGCTTGTGGCATCGTCCTTGCCTTCTGTCACCTCCCTAGCAGCTCTCACCAGTCAGTCAAGGACATATTCAGGGAAGGCAGGACTAATGCACCCTTCTCTAGCTGCATGGATTCCATCTCTGTGAAGAGTACCTTCCAGCTGGCTGTGATATAGAAGCCAGTATCCTGGAAGAGAGGACAGGACCCACAAGATCAATGACAAGAGTCACTGGTGAACTAAGTCTCTAGAAAGCCTGCCTCATTCATGGAGAAATAAACTTTGGATTCCTCCTCCACATGTGTCTTCCTCATGATCTGTCACTTGTAGTGACTTATTTCTCCAAAGAGGGGCCCCAGAAACGCTTTGCCTTCCCCTGGCCACTCTGTGTGAATGCTATAAAGACGGTGGCTCCCTGGAATGGACAGGTCTGGTGGGCAAGTTGTTGTCAACAACAACAAAAAAAGCCAGCTCAGGTTGGGCACAGTGGCACACACCGGCAAGCCCCACACTGAGGTGAGTTGATTGCTTGAGCCCAGGAGTTTGAGACCAGCCTGGGCAACATGGCAAAAACCCATCTCTACTAAAAATACAAAAATTAGCTGGGCAAGGGCATGGGGGCATGCGCCTGTGGTCGCAGCAACTCAGGAGGCTGAGTAGGAGGACTGCTTGAGCCCGGGCTGCAGTGAGCTGAGATCACACTACTGCACTCCAGCTTGGGCGACACAGCAAGACTGTCTGAAATAAACAAATAAATAAAAGCCAGTTCAGCCTCACTGCTTTATGGTTGCACTTCTATGTCTGCTTAGACTGATGAATCTATTTAAAAATGTTCAGTTTAGGGCAAAGGTGTCTTGGTGTAGGGAAGCACGGCCCACAGCTGGGCTGGACTTGGGCAGTCACCCCAAACGTTGCCTGTGGAGCCAGGCCCTGTGCTTCACTGCTTAATTCCCTCTGGGCCTCATGACCCTACGGTGGGGAAGGTACGGGGAGGTACAGATGAAAAAAATGGGCCGGGCGCGGTGGCTCAAGCCTGTAATCCCAGCACTTTGGGAGGCCGAGGCGGGTGGATCACGAGGTCAGGAGATCGAGAC
>NW_012107997.1:248761-252078 GCF_000951045.1 Mandrillus leucophaeus | reverse complement strand
CTCAGGTGATCCACCTGCCTCGGCCTCCCAAAGTGCTGGGATTACAGGTGTGAGTCACTGCGCCGGGCCCTGAAAAGGTTTAACACACATTTTCGAAATAAACTTCATAGAAACAGTCGCTGTTAGGTTCAAGTCTGGGACTGCGAACAGGGCAGGGGGAGAGTTGCCCCCATCAGACCTCATACCACCAAGTCTCATATTCAGGTTTTACAGACACAACCCCAAAGCACTGAAACACTTCTCTCTGCAGCACTTTATTCTGCTGACCTCATTACCACATTCTGTGTAAAACACCAGCAAACGGAAGGAGCACCATTATTTTATAAAGCGATTGAGAAAGAAAAACGCTGGCACACCACAGACACATCTTTAGAGATGTTAACATGGGAAAAACTTGTGTGTCCAAGAATTGGTAAACTGAATTAACTTTTTAATTGTTTCAACCTAATCTGACTTATCCATAAGGCTTTTTATTTTAAAAACATCTACACGTCACTGAACCCTGCACTACAAACACAGCACTAGGCATAATGTCTAGTCCTTATAACCTAGAAAAGAAGTTGTGATTACCCCCATTCCAGAGAAGAGGGAACAGCCCAGAAAGATTACGTGACTTAGCCTGGGACACAGTTAGTAAGTGGCAGAGCTGGGATTCATATCAGCTGTTTATGGCTCTAATAAACAAGAATGTTTTCTCTTGTACAACCTGCCTCTCCCAGAACCTTCTCAAAACGTAAAACTTACCTATCACAGAGAAAGGACAGACATTGTTTTTCGATAATAAGATAAATGAGTTACAAGTGGAGAAGAGATTTCTTTTTAAGAGAATTGTGGCCGGGCGCTATGACTCACGCCTGTAATCCCAGCATTTTGGGAGGCCAAGGCGGGCGGAACACCTGAGGTCAGGAGTTCGAGACCAGCCTGGCCAACATGGTGAAACCCTGTCTCTACTAAAAATACAAAAATTAGCTGGGCGTGGTGGTGTGCGCCTATAGTCCCAGCTACCCCGGAGGCTGAGGCAGGAGAATCACTGGAACCCGGGAGGCAGAGGCTGCAGTGAGCCGAGATCGTGCCACTGTACTCCAGCCTGGGTGGCAGAGCAAGACTCCATCTCAAAAAAAAAAAAAAAAAAGAGAGAGATTTGTAAAAATGATGATTTGGAGGTGACCCAAGGGCTACAACTCCAAATGTTCCTGTTTGAATTTTTCATTTCATAGATTCCATGAGCCCTTTCTTTCCTTTCATGTGGTGCCTATTTGGCACTCATATGCAAACTCCAATCCATAGATTTCCTGGGTATCCTTGAGCTCACCACAGCCTTGTTCCTTTTCAGTGTGCCAAGCAGAGGAGAGGCGGAGAATGAAACCGTTCATAACCATGACCACCAGGTGGTGCCAGCACACAGCTGGACCCTGCTGGCGGCTGGTGGGCTCACCGGATGTTGCACAGTGAATTTAAAAATTACCGTCTTCTTACTGTTTTCACCTGTCCAATTATTCGTTTTTGAAGATATCTCCATATACATGAACATATAACACAAAAGTATTAAAAATTATTTTAAGATCAGATATCCAGGAAGCCAATGCATCTTAATGATAGAGTTTCTGGAAACAGCTTTGTCTAAAGTGTGACTTTTAGTATTATAAATGAAATAGAATTATTACCAGAGTGAAAATAAATAATCACAATTAAAAAATACATAAACTCTGTAATTAAAAAAAAAAGGCTAAATAGAAGTACACCAAAAATGTAAACAACAGTTATGTTTGAGTGGTGAAACTATGAGTAATTTTGTTTTTATTGTCTCTTCCATATTTTCCAACTTTACTTTCACCATGATCTACTACTTAAAAAAATGTACTATGAATAACACAAACTTTCTAAGAAAGAAATACAAACTGTATCATAATTGTATCACAAAGCATTTAGACAACTAACCACACCTCCTAACCCTGTCACTATGGTCATTTTGGCATATCTCCTTTCATTAAGACTTTCTGTGCATCAGTTTTGTGTGTGTGTGTGTGTGTGTGTGTGTGTGTGTGTGTGTGTGTTTGAGACAGGGTCTCGCTCTGTTGCCCAGGCTGGAGTGCAGTGGTGCAATCTTGGTTCACTGCAGCCTCTGTCTCCCAGGTTCAAGCAATCCTCCCACCTCAGCCTCCCAAGTAGCAGGGACTACAGGTGTGCACTGCCACGCCGTGCTAATTTTTTGTTGAGACGCAATTTTACCATGTTGCCCAGGCTGTTCTCGAACTCCTGGGCTCAAGCAATCCACCCACCTTGGTCTCCTAAAATGCTGGGATTACAGGTGTAAGCCACTGTGCCGGGCCTCTGCATTAGTTTTATTTAATTTTATTTTGAGATGGAGTCTCGCTCTGTCACCCAGGCTGGAATGCAAGTGGTGTGATCTCGGTTCACTGCAACCTCTGCCTCCTGGGTTCAAATGATTCTCCTGCTTCAGCCTCCCAAGTAGCTGGGATTACAGGCACCCACCACCATGCCCAGCTAATGTTTTTTGTATTTTTAGTAGAGATGGGGTTTCACCATGTTGGCCTGGCTGGTTTCGAACTCTTGACATCAAGCGATGTCCCCCTTCCGACACCCCGCCTTGGCCTCCCAAAGTACTGGGATTACAGGTGTGAGCCACCACGCCCAGACTCTGCAACAGTTTTAAATTTACATTTATTTACATCATTTATAGCCATCTTAAAAACTGGTGATAGCATTAGGAAATCCTGATTGCTTATGTGCTGTAGTTTGGCCTGGGGAGAAACCAGCAAACAGCACTCAATGGGTAACAGAATTAAGCATTAGGTTGGTGCAAAAGCAATTGTGGTTTTGGCCATACTTTTAATGGCAAAACCACAACTACTTTTGCACCAACCTAATACAAAGTAGGGAAATTTTTATTTGAAAATCTATGTAAAGTTGTCGAAATGCTGTGAGTTCTTACCGTTTCCCACTAGGTGGCATCATTGTCCACAAAATGAACCAGGAGCGAATGCGGGAAGTAGATGTCGCCTCCCAGAAGGAAGGTTCTCCTTGCAGGGTTCTGTCCCAGTAAAAGTTCCTGTTCCTTTCTCTCCTCAGCTGCCTCCAGGGGCAGGATGTTCACAGCATAAACCCAAACCGAGGACTAGGAATGCAGGGAACCACCACCCACACTCTGCTGTGGATAACCCCAACAGGGACAAAACACACAAGCTTGGGCATGGGTGTGCATGGCCAGGCAGCTGAATCCAGAAGCATCCAAAGAGCCCCTCAGAGCCACCTCAGACCTAAATCCTCAGGCAAGCCCTGCGGGCCAGCTCTTTTTA
>NW_012107997.1:232468-243541 GCF_000951045.1 Mandrillus leucophaeus | reverse complement strand
AGCGAGACTCTGTCCCAAACAAAAATAAAATAAAATAAAAAATATTAGATCGATAAGTAAGTCTACTAAAATATTTTAATACAATGTTAAAATGCTAAGAAGAAAAACTAAGAGAAAGCAGAAAAGAAATATAGAGGGGTGAGTAGGTTAAACAGGATGTTTTGCAGGATGACCAGGGAAGATGTCAATGAGAAAATGATTGTTTTTTGGAGACAGAGTCTCACTCTGTCCCCCCAGGCTGGAGTGCAGTGGTGTGATCTCAGTTCACTGCAACTTCTGCCTCCTAGGCTCATGGGATCTTCCCACCATGCTGGGCTAATTTTTGTATTTTTTGTAGAGATGGGGTTTTGCCAGGTTGCCCAGGCTGGTCTTGAACTCCTGGACTAAGCAATCTGCCTGTGTAGGCCCCACAAATGCTGGGATTACAGGTGTGAGGCACTGCGCCTGGCCTGAGAACATGACTTTCAAAATGACTGAAAGAAGTGGGGAGCTGGACACGCTGATTGTGGGAAAGGACACTTTGGCTGAAGAAACATTAGTGTAGTATGGCCGCCATAGCACGTGTGAGGACCCACAGCAGGCCAGTGGACTGCGGCAGAGAGAACGAGGGTCTGTATGGATGTGTCAACTTTCTCAGCTCCTGAAAGCGGCGTGCTGCAGGCTATGAAAAATGTGAAGGTAAGTCAAGAGTCTCTGCAGGGCAACAGGAGACAGAAAATGCTCAGGGAACTGGAATGTGCTTTCAGGTCCTTCTGAGCAATGGTATGTTTTTGAGGTCTTTGCAAGTAGGACACGATTTGTCATTCTTTGAATAAGCCTTTCCTTACCCAAACTCTTGTCTTCTCACTGTTTGCTGGTATTAAGGGTGGCAAAAGACAGTCCTAAGGTTACCTTTATTTTTGTTCCTTTGGCATTGGCCTTCTTTTCTCTTCTGCATGGATGCTTGAAGGAAAACATTTATAAACCCTTGCAATTTGAATTGTTTTTAGGATGTGTCTAGGTGAATGTCAATTTTCATTGAGTTTTATAGAATTCAAAGGAGCTCTTTCGATCCATAAATTCAAGTTTTTGTTTCTAGAGCCCATTTTAACTTTCTTCGTTGCCTCTTTTCATTTGGTTTGGTCTCTTCTTTAGAAACACTATTTGTAGAATGGCTTTTTTATTTTTTTTCTCTGTATCTATCAGTGACTTTCTCATCACTGTTACAAGTGGCACAAATGTGACTTGCCACAATGTCAACTCCAGTCTATACAAAGATTAAGGAGCTGGGAGACATGAGTAAGAATTTCAAAGACGCCAAAGCTCAGTAGCAGAAATGCATGGAAGGAATGATGCAGGTGGAAAACCATCACTACCTGCTAAAACTAGTGGGTGAAAAATTGATGAGAAATAGGGCATTGGCTTAGCCTCGGAGCCTCTCCCTACAAAACACTTATTAATTACAAAGGGAAAAATTGTTACCCTACGGTGGAAACGTTTGTCAGACACCACTTAATCCAAACAGTTGACGCTAACATCACTAATACTGGGACAAAGGCAGACTGTAGGGCTGCCTCCTGAAATGATGTACCGAGGATGCAACTTTAGTGCAGTGACATTCTGGCCAAAAATGCACAATCTGAATCTAACCATGACGAAACATCAGACAAACCCAAACTAAGGGACATTCTACAAAACAGCTGGCCTGTACTTCTCAAAAAATGTGAAGGTCAAGAAAGACAAAGAAAGGCTAAGGAGCTCTGCTGGATTCAAGGAAACGAAAGAGACATGATAGCTACATGTAATCCATGATGCCGGGTGGAACCCGGGACCTGGAGAAACACATGGCTATCATGGACATTACCGGGACACAGGCCAAAATTTCAATCTATATTGTGAGTTAGATAATAATATGAAAAGTTAATGTTACTGGGTGGGTGTGATGGCTCAAACCTATAACCCCAGCACTTTGGGAGGCCAAGGCAAGTGGATCATTTGAGGTCAGGAGTTTGGGACCAGCCTGGCCAACATGGTGAAACCCCGTTTCTACTAAAAATACAAAAATTAGCTGGGCGTGGTGGCAGGTGCCTGTAATCCCAGCTACTCAGGAGGTTGAGGTAGGAGAATTACTTGAACCCAGGAGGCAGAGGCTGCAGTGAGCCGAGATCATGCCGCTGTACTCCAGCCTGGGTGACAGAATGAGAATCTGTCTCCAAAAAAAAAAAAAAAAGTAAATGTCACTTTCTTCATTTTGAGGACTGTACTGTGATTATTTAAGAGAATGCCTTTGTTCTTAGGTAATATAGCTAAAATATTTAAGGGTAAAGGGTCACAATGTTTCCAAGTTACTCTCAAACTTTTCAGAAAAGAAAAAAAGAGAGAAAGAGAGACAGAAAAGCATAAAGCCCAGGGGAAAAATGTGTGAATATGGATAAAGGTTATATGGGAGTTCCTTGTATTATTCTTGAAGCTTTTCTGGGAGTTAAATAATACCCAAAAGTTAATACTGTGTACTAAGAATTACAATCAGTATTGAGGGTAGTACAGAGCACCAACAGGATATGCTATGGGTTTTGGAGATTTCTGCATCTACACAGGTATACTGGTGAGAAGATGGAGAAGCTATGTACAATTTTATTAATTTTTTTTTTTTTTTCAGACAGGGCCTCACTTGGTCACCCAAGCTGGAGTGCAGTGACCTGATCATGGCTCACTGCAGCCTCAACTTTCTGGGCTCAAGTAATCCTCCTACCTCACTCTCCCGAGTAGCTGGGACTGCAGGTATGCGCCACCACGCCTGGCTAATTTGTTTTATTTTTAGTAAACATGAGGTCACACTATGTTGTCCAGGCTGGTCTCAAACTCCTGAGCTCAAGTGATCCTCCCACCTCAGCTTCCCAAAGTGCTGGGATTACAGGTGTGAGTCACCGAGCCTGGTTATATGTACAGTTGTAAAAGGGAAATTCCAACGAATATTTTTGAGAATTGGCATGTTAAGCAGCATCAGGTTTCTCAGCTCACAGCTGGGGCAGAGCTATTGATGCTCTTTAAGAGAACATCCAGCACTGGCTCAGCAATCAATACTTCGACAGGAAACTCTCCAGTTTGCTCCCGAGAGTGACCCAATTTGCAATGCTAAAACTGAGTGTTTACCATTCTTAGTGCAGACAATGCCCCTATGCCAGTGGTTCTCAAAGCTCAGTGGTTCTCAAAGCCCAGACCAGCAGCCTAAGCATCACCTGGAAACTTGTTAGAATGCAAATTCTCAGGCTTGACCTACTGCGAACCACTGAATCCAACTCTGGGAGTGGAGTCCAGTGATTTGTGTTTCACTAAGTCCTCTAGATGACTCTGGTGCCTGCTTAGGTTTGAGAACCACTGTTCTAGAAATGGTTCTCACAAGGGCTGCAAAGTTGAAATCATCCAGAGAGCTTTTAAAATTCCCAATGCTCAGCTGGGCGCGGTGGCTCATGCCTGTAATCCCGGAACTTTGGGAGGCCGAGGCGGGTGGATCATGAGGTCAGGAGACCATCCTGGCTAACACGGTGAGACCCCGTCTCTACTAAAAAACGTAAAAAATTAGCCGGGCGTGGTCGTGGGCGCCTGTAGTCCCAGCTACTCAGGAGGCTGAGGCAGGAGAATGGCGTGAACCCAGAAGGCGGAGGTTGCACAATCTCGATTGTGCAGCCTGGGCGACAGAGCGAGACTCAGTCTCAAAAAAATTAAAAAAAAAAAATGCTCAAGCCACATCTAAATTCCATCAGAAACTCTAGGGGTGGGGTTCAGCAATCTTTGTTTTAACAAGTTCCCCAGATGACTCCGATGCCTGCCCAAGACACCCACCAACGAGACGATTAGGAAGATGCTGCCAGTGTCTAAACAGTCTTGGTGGGGTCCTTCGAATACTGAGAAGATGACAACCAAGAGAAATTCTAGTTTTGATCCTGCTGAAGATGCTAAACTCTGACAGAAAGTAATTGGACACGAGACTAACACTTGCAATAATAATTCATTTCTGTTTGGAGTATATTCTACATTTTTTTTTTTTTTGAGTCAGAGTCTCGCTGTGTTGCCCAGGCTGGAGTGCGGTGGCACCATCTCCGATCACTGCAAGCTCTGCCTCCCGGGTTCACGCCATTCTCCTGCCTCAGCCTCCCGAGTAGCTGGGACTACAGGTGCCCGCCACCACGCCCGGCTAGTTTTTTGTATTTTAAGTAGAGACGGGGTTTCATTGTGTTAGCCAGGATGGTCTTCATCTCCTGATCTCGTGATCCGCCCACCTTAGCCTCCCAAAGTGCTGGCATTATAGGTGTGAGCCACCGCACCCAGCCCTGTTCTACATTCTTGAATCTCAAATAGTAAACCAGATCAACAGGTCAGGATGTAGCCACGTGTTTGCTTTTATTATTTATTTATAATTCTCTTTCCTTCCCTTGCCCCATCAGTATTAGACTTGCCCCTATGTATTAGTCTGTTCTTGCATTGCTATAAAGAAATACCTGAGACTGGGTAATTTATAAAGAAAAGAGGTTTAATTGGCTCACAGTTACACAGGCTGTACAGAAAGCATGATGCTGGCACCTGCTCGGCTCCTGGGGAGGCCTCAGGAAACTTTTAATCATGGAGGAAGGTGAAGGGGAGCAGGCGCATCTTACATGGTGGAGGAGGAATAAGAGAGAAAGAGTGGGGGGAGGTGCTGCACACTTTTAAATGACCAGATCTTGCAAAAACTTGCTCGCCATCACAAGAATGGCACCAGGAGATGGTGCTAAACCATTCATGAAGGACCACTCCCGTGATTCAGTCACCTCCCACCAGGCCCTACCTCCAACATTGGGGATTACAGTTAGACATGAGGTTTGGGTGGGGACACAGATCCATACCATATCACCTTATGACTTGATCTGACCAATGAAATATTTGCAGACATGAAATGAAGTGAGAGGAAGCTTTCAATATGCTTCCCTTCTTTTGTGTCTGCCACATGCCATGAGAAGGACATGCCCTAGACAGCCACTGGTCCTGGGATAAGAGCCATGTGGAAAAGACCTGAACCTCCCCCTTAACAAGCTAAAAGAGTCACTCCAGGTGACCCACAGGTCTATCAGTGGAAAAAGAAATGTTAGCTAATGTAAGCCACTGAATTTTTTTTTTACACAGCATTATCAAAGAAATAGTTGACTTGGGCTGGGTGTGGTAGCTCATGCCTGTATTCCCAGCACTTTGGGAGGCTAAGGCGGCCAGATTGCTTGAGCCCAGGAGTTTGAGACCAGCCTGGTGAACATGCCAAAACCCCATCTCTATGAGAAATACAAAAAAGTAGCTGGGCATGATGGTACACGCCTGTGGTTCCAGCTACTTGGGAGGCTGAGGTGGGAGGATCACTTGAGCCCGGGAGGCGGAGGTTGCAGTGAGTCGAGATTGTGCCACTGCACTCCAGCCTGGGTGACAAAAAAGACAAATAGCTGACTTAAGACATAAAGTCTACAAAAATATTTTTTGAGAAACACAGAAAAGTATAAAGAATGATACCACACCCAAAACCTGCCACGTGGGATTGTTTTTATAGCTTTTAAATTTTGTTCTTTTTTCTTAAATAAAACATCACAGAAAGTTAAATCTTCTTAAACACTCCACCAGTCTTATGCTCCTCCCCACTTCCCAAAGGCAGCTACCATTTAAATGTTCCCATTCTCCCTTAAAAATATATACGACCAGTAATCCCAGCACTTTGGGAGGCTGAGGCAGGAGGAACACTGGAGCCTGGGAGGTCAAGACCAGCTTGGGCCATATAGTGGAACCCCATCTCTACAAAAAATAGTCAAAATAGCTGGACGTGGTGGTGCACACCTACAGTCCTAGCTACTTGGGAGGCTGAGTAGGGAGGAATGCTTGAGTTTGAGGCTGCAGTGAGCTATGATCATGCCACTGCACTACAGCCTGGGTGACAGAGTGAGACCCTGTCTCAACAAAACACAAAAAACCAAAATCCGGGAGGCTGAGGCAGGAGAATTGCTTGAACCTAGAAGGTGCAGGTTGCAGTGAGCTGAGATCACCTGCCATTGCACTCCTGCTTGGGTGACAAGAGTGAAACTCCGTCTCAAAAACAAAAACGAAACCACAAAACCAAAACCAAAACAAACACATACGCACAAAAACAAAACCCCAAAAATATGGATGTTAAAGGTGCTTCTGGTGAGGCTTCAGATGGAAACGGGGAACATGTTAATGGAACTAGTGGAAAGGTGATTCTTGTTACAAAGTGTGAAGAAACATGACTGAGTTATGTTGTAGTGTTTTGTGAAAGGTAGAACTTGTGGGTGATGAATTTAGATATTCAGCACAAGTTATTTCTAAGCAAAGTGCTGAAGATGCGGCTTGGTTTCTCCTTACTGCTCATAGTAAAATGTGAGAAGTAAATTACTGTTAAGCAAAAAGGAACCAGAACTTGAAAATTTAGAAAATTCTCAGCCTAGCCTCATTGCAAAAAAAATGAGGTGTGTTCCTGAGAGAACACCAATGGTGTGGCTGGACAATCAGATACTAAGGAGACTGGGGTTATGACTCATGGATTCAATCAATCACCTCAGCAGAAATATTGCCCTTTTGGATTAAAGCGGACAAAGACAGGACGAAGGGAAAGAAGGCTGTCAGACTGCTATAGAATGGGCTATAGTGATGCGGCTGCAAACATTTGTTATCCTTCAAGAAGAGGGAAGAATGACCCCAAGAGGGGATTCAGAAGGTGTGGCTGCCGCCCAGGGCCTCAGGGGCACAGCTCCCAGCTCCCATCCTGGTGGGCTGGAAGGATAGAGAATGAATGGTGCCAAAGAGGATTATTATCGAACCTTAAAATTGAATGGAACTCTGCCAGCAGACTGCCTTTAGACTTAAGACAGTAAGTCTTTCCTGCCAGTCTCCAGCCTACCCTCTTAAATCTTTCTCCCTCTACACATTCTCACTCACCCACTCACTCATTCACTGTATACACATACATCACCTTGGTTCTGTTTCCCTGGAGAACCCTAACACAGAACTGTTCTATATCTTTTTTAATTTTACTTTTCATATCACGCTAAGCTGACTAGGAGAACTGTTCTATATCTTGATTGTGGTGAACTCATGTATGACTGTAGGAGTTTGTCAAAACTCACAAAACTATATACTTGTGTGAATTTCACTATATGTAAATTGTATCTTAAAAATGGGGAGGTTGGGCATGATGGCTCATGCCTGTAATCCTAGTACTTTTGGAGACTGAAGTAGGAGGATCACTTGAGGCCAGAAGTACAATGCCAGGCTGAACAACATAATGAAACCCTATCTCTAATTTTTTTTAAATGGGGGAAAAGCGCACACGTATACAAATATATGCACAGGATGTTAACTTTAGCTTAAAAAATGGGGCCAGGTGCGGTGGCTCACGCCTGTAATCCTAGCACTTTGGGAGGCCAAGGCGGGTAGATCACCTGAGGTCAGGAGTTCAAGACCAGCCTGGTTAACACGCGAAACCCCGTCGCTACTAAAAAATACAAAAATTAGCCAGGCGTGGTGGCAGGCGCCTGTAATCCCAGCTACTTGGGAGGCTAAGGCAGGGAGAATTGCTTGAACCTGGGAGGTGAAAGTTGCAGTGAGTTGAAATCGTGCCACTGCACTCCAGCCTGGGCGAAACAGTGAGACTCTGTCTCGGGGGAAAAAAAAAAAATTGGGCCAGGCTTGGTGGCTTGTGCCTGTAATCTCAGCACTTTAGGAGGCTGAGGCGGGCGGATCACTTGAGGCCAGGAGTGCGAGACCAGCCTGGCCAACATGGTGAAACCCTGTCTCTAGTAAAAATACAAAAAAATTAGCTGCGCATGGCGGTGAACACCTTTAATCCCAGCTACTCGAAAGGCTGAGGCAGGAGAATCTCTTGAACCCAGAAGACGGAGGTTTGCAGTAAGCTGAGTTTGCACCACTGTCCTCCAGTCTGGGCAAGAGTGAGACTGTCTCAAAACAAACAAACAACTGGAAACCATCTATATCTATATTTAAAATGTTTAAATAAAAGGCAACCAGGAAGAGACAGGTGGCAAGGTTTCAAAGTTGGTAGATATTTCTGCCTTTGCACTAACCTCATGTAGATTTTTCTCTACACCTTCCTCTATCCCTCGACTCCTTACTCCCTAGGTCTCTTTTCTGATTCTGGATGCTCAGCCTAACAGCTAAAATTTGCATTTAAAAAAACCATGAATATCTGACCACTTTCCAAAAAGCTGGATTAAGTCACTCTAAAGTTTTGGAGAACTGCAACCGTTTCCAAATTACCTAGATTATTTGTCTTCTGGCCTCTGGCCCCATTTGCCTGTAACTCAGTAGAATTTATTAGGCATCTACCTGGACAGGTAGCATTTTGGTCACCAGATAGAAAGCAAGTTATAAGTACACACACATACAACCCCCACCCCCAGACTGAAATACTATTGAACAAAATGTTTGTGGGTTGTGGGATTACACATCTTTTTCTGTGTTTTCTGGCATTTTCACAAGAGTTCTACATAGTACATGCATTACTTTTATGGTTTCAAAAAAAGGTTTTTTAAAATTAAAAAACAGTTCTGAAAGAAAAAAGGGGTTGGATCTTGGGTAAATGTGGGTAGAGAAGGGTTATTAACTTTTTACCAGACCGTTCATTCTTCCATTCATTCAACAAATGTCCCCGAGCATTACAACAGGCACTCAGATGCGATTCCTGTCTTTGTGTTGCTTATATTCTAGAGGGGCACATATGTGCATATGTGTTTTGTGTGGCTGGACACAGTGCTCCTGCGGGAGAGTGGAGGGAAGACAGGCACCTGGCATGTGGGGCCATGGTGAGGGGTCTGGATAATAATCTGCAAGTGATGAGATTACACTGATCGGATCTTACAAAGAGTTGCTTATATAATGTTACTGTTAGTCTTTAGAGCTTGTTTTGAAGGTGTAAAATCCAAATTATTAATACTTAACTTCATCCTGCACCCTGGCCCAGTTGTGACTTGCTTAGACATACTTCCTCGTTAGGCAGCTTCTACATGACTCACTAAATCTCTGCAAGTATGCAAGCTGTTTCTTTCACTTGCTCAACTCCCAGGGCAAACCTCATCTTAAATATTTTACTCCTGACTCTAAAATACATTTCACAAGCTCAAGTATTTTAACAAAAAAGCCAGTGTCCAAACCTCTGTGACTCCCTCCGAAAAACCTTCAAGTCCTGTTCACACGTCTAGCCTGGAGAGCCGCACCGAGTAAACTGGGATGTCTCTAGGTCCTCCTTCTACTCCGCCTCTGGTCTGTGATTTGCAATTACAACAATGATCCTCAACTCTGGCTGCCCCTTGGAATCTCCTGGGGAGCTTAAAAACTAAGATACCAGCCGCACCCCAGACCAATTAAATCATATCCTTGGGGGATTAGATGCTAAATTCTATAGGCTCATTATCTCTGTTACCTCTGCAATCTGTCCATTTATTCTGGCACCTAATTCAGGCCCTCATTACCTCTTAGTTTTGCTAATTAAACAGTATTTTCATTGTTCTTTCCTTCTCATTTAATAATAGTAGAGGTAGCGGTAGTAGTGGTGGTGATGCTGGGAGTAGTAAGCTAATAGTTATTGAGGACTTACTTTGTAGTAGAGGCACAATTCTAGACTAATTACAATACACTGGCTCATTTTTGCACAACGACTCTATGAAGTCAGTCCTCTTCTAATCCCCATTTAATAGATGAGGAAACCAAGGCAAAGAGAGATGAGGTAATTTGCTTGGAGCTGCATAAATAGAAAGAGGTGGATCTGGGATTTCAACCAAGTGTATTATACAGCCTCCCACTCATATACCCTCCTCCCTGGGTAGCTCAGGTTTTGCTCCTGCACATCCACACCTCTTGTTGGAATGAGATGCTCTGCCTCAAAAATTCAGAATGATGGTCTTCTCCCCATCTGTTGAATTCCCAGTTAATGTTAAGATTTTCTCCCATGAATGTTCCTTAAGTTTTTGAGGCCTGTTTCTGCTTTGCTATATTCGAATACAGACTATGATAATATAACATATACTAGAAAATTATCCATGTTGCTATCTATAATGCCATGTGTGGCAACGGTTCATGCTTCTCTGCCCTTAGACAAAATAAGGGACCCCTGCCCCACCACAATGCTGGGTGATTATTTGCAGAGCACACATCTGCAATGGTTAGATGTTTGTTTGGTAGTTGGAACTGTGGGTGAAGAACTTTCTTGAGAGTCCTACAACTCTCTTGATGGGATTTTATATATTTTTCTGTCACAAACATTGAGAGTAATAAGTGATCATGAAGACCTGATTTATTTGAATAAAAGTCTAGAAAGAAAATGGAAGCTTAGAAAGGACAAACAACTGATTATGTGTATCAATACAGTATCTCAGAGTCAATGAAAAGATTTACAGGAAGCAGAGAGTAGTCAGGGCTTGGGTGTCAGCTGTGTTGCAAAAAAGCAGGAAAATGAGTGGAGTTAGTTATTAGATGGCGACTGGAGCGCTGAGCTGGGCTGCAGTGGCGTGGCAGAATAAAGGAGGTGACAGAGGTCAGGGAAGTCAAGTGGTAAACATTAAAAAAGAAACAGGACGGTGCTCACAGGGGCAGGAAGGCTGAACACAGGGTTTTTCTTTCATTTCTCGGAGAAGGATTGCTCTGTGCAAAAGGAAAAATGGGAAACTCAGAGTACACGTGTTAGTTTTGTTTTTTGTTCACAACAGGGTCTCACTCTGTCATCCAGGCTAGAGTGCAGTGGCACAATCATGGCTCACTAAAGGTTCGAACTCCCAGGCTCAAGAGAGCCTCCTGCCTCAGCCTCCTAAGTAGACAGGACTATAGGTGTGAATGATTGCATCTGGCTAATTTAAAAAATTTTGGCCGGGTGCAGTGGCTCACGCCTGTAATCCCAGCACTTTGGGAGGCTGAGGAAGGCAGATAATCCCAGCTACTTGGGAGGCTGAGGCAGGAGAATCGCTTGAACCTAGGAGGCAGAGGTTGTGGTGAGCCAAGATCATGTCACTGCACTCTAGCCTGGGCAACAAGAGCGAAACTCCGTCTCCAAAAAAA
>NW_012107997.1:223195-231758 GCF_000951045.1 Mandrillus leucophaeus | reverse complement strand
TCTCCTGCCTCAGCCTCCCGAGTAGCTGGGACTACAGGCACCCGCCACCACGCCCGGCTATTTTTTTTGTATTTTTAGTAGAGACAGGGTTTCACCGCATTAGCCAGGATAGTCTCGATCTCCTGACCTCATGATCTGCCCGTCTCAGCCTCCCAAAGTGCTGGGATTACAGGCTTGAGCCGCCGCGCCTGGCCAGAAATAACGTTCTTGAAAAGTAGATGGAGATGCGACAATATTCAGAGAGACATTAAGACAGAGGGCCCAGTCATCTCAGGTCTTCAGGAGTGGGTTGGGGGACGGCACAGGAGAGGTAGAGGAAGGCACAGATCTGAAACAGAGATGGCTGCACTGGGGGGAGGTGCGGGGCACCAGCCAGGTCTAGGGTGGGCAGATGTGGTCCGGACATCCTCCACCAGGACTGACTGGCACCACTAGAGGGCACCTGCGCCTCATACTTGGCCACTACCCTGGCTCATGCCTGAGGTGTGGGGTGCTTGTTCAACGGGCAGCTTGTGCCTTGGCGACTGGCCACAGAACCTGCTGCCTTTCCTGGATGGCTGGTCCCGCCACTCACGGTTCCTTCCACTGTCATCCTTGCCTGACTCCCTGGTGATGGCTGTGACAATCACCTGAGAGCTGCATGTGGCATCCCACTGTAGATCCCAGTGTAAAATCCCAAGGGCTCCACAGGAGTGTGTCTCCTGATTACTGGAACTCACACAGGCTCCCTGCACCCTTATTTATTTAGCTTTCTTTTTTTTTTTTTTTTTGAGATGGAGTCTCGCTCTATCACCCAGGCTGGAGTGCAGTGGCCGGATCTCAGCTCACTGCAAGCTCCACCTCCCGGGTTTACACCATTCTCCTGCCTCAGCCTCCCGAGAAGCTGGGACTACAGGCGCCCGCCACCTCGCCTGGCTAATTTTCTGTATTTTTAGTAGAGACGGAGTTTCACCGTGTTAGCCGGGATGGTCTCGATCTCCTGACCTTGTGATCCGCCCGTCTCGGCCTCCCAAAGTGCTGGGATTACAGGCTTGAGCCACCGCGCCCGGCATTTATTTAGCTTTCTGCGCACATCTTCTTTCTCTTCTGCTAGACTCTAAGCTTTTAATGAATAAGAATTATCAACGTCTCTTAAAATGTCCTATGAGATGAAATAATGTCTGGGATTTGCTTTAAAACCCAATGTAGCAGGAGGGAAATTCTGGGTGAAGGGAACATGGGGATTCATTATATAATTCTCTCTACTTTTATACATCTTTAAAATTTTCTATAATTAAACTTTAATAAACATCGTAGAAGCCCAATGCCTCATACCTAGTACAGGGCAGTAACAGTGAAGCCCTAGGTCTGCTTGTCTGTAAAATGCACAGGCCATGCAGGAGGGGGTTCCCTTCTAACCGCATCCCCTGATTCAGAGGCTCACTGTACAGTGGGCAAGCACCAGTTAGCTTGTGGGGTGAGTGCGTCTTAAGGCAAGTGTTGACCCAAGCGCCCAGGAAAACCCAGGAAAGTAGGATATCTGGCTCTGTTCCAGGAGCATCTCTTATCAGCTATGGGTTTCAGTCCTTTGCATGTCCTGAGGAGGTCAAAGGAACTGCTTGGACCTACTGCTCCGGTCTCCCAGGATTGTCCAGACCCTCCTGTCCAGCTGGTATTGCCACAGGGCCTGGCAGAAAAGGCTCGGATGCCCTGAGGAGCATTTGTTTGCATATGTCCTATTAAATTATTTCCTATAACATCCTGTACAGAACAGCCTCTTCAACATTGCCTGGCAGCTATGAGGGAGAAGAGGAGGCAATTCTGGGTGAGCCTCAACAGGAGAGAGAGGCCACCCTTACCCACGTGAAGTGGGCAGCAGGTTCAGATGGCAGCCAGGAAGGATCGGAGGCAGGCTTCCATGATGAACCAGGGTGAGCAGCCAGGCCCGTGGGGGTTGGGGGACAGCTCTTCCAATTACACAACATCCAAGGCGGTGTGGTGCGTGTGTTGAGGTCACAACCCAATTGGAGCCCCAAGCACTCAGCTCCTCCTCACTGTACTCACACATTTGAGGAAACACTGTTGGACCCCATCTGCTTCAGCACGATGGCAGAAGGCAGTGGCAAGGGATGAGGCCAGGAATAGTGGCCCTTTGGTGCTTTGAGGTGAAACAGACTTACCAAGTGTGCTGGAGATGGTGACCTCGTGTCCTTGACTGTGGCACTGGAGGGGACATCGAGGAGGGGCCATTTCATCTGCAGGTACTGCACAGGGAACAGAAAAGAAAAAGCTGTTGGTGAGATGAGGTCTCACAAGTACCCACAAGTTTGCTGGGCTCTGCTGTTAGGGCACCGGGGCAGGCCATTGGGGTGGCCTGCATTTTCACGCCACATGCCCTGTACTGGATCGATTTCCAAATGATTATAACAGGGGCAAGCATATATTTACAATCACCACCACCCTCACCATGCCCTCTGTCATTTTGGTGGGGACACGAATGGCAACTAAGCTGAAGTTTAAGTGGCGGTGAGAACTGATCCATTTCAGCACAACCAATCAACATAGTCAAAGAACCTATTGGTGAGGCTCAAGTCCCCTCCCTATGCTGTAGTCACGGACAGGCAGAGCTGATCAAGGAAGCAGAGGCTCCCAGACGGCCATCCTGCCCCATCCATTTCCATCGCTTACGACATGCACACACAATGCTCCCCACGAAACAGCTGTCCGGAAGTATCTGGGAATGAACGAATAAAAGTCATCTGCCTGACACAGAGTCATGGGCAACATCTACCCCAACTCAAGGATGCTGAGCTTTACTTCATTATAGCGTCTCTCAACCTTGAAAAGATTACTCAGTACCCCATTCTTTCCCACATCAGTGCAAAAAACCCAAACCAAACAGTATCTCTCCAATACACACACACACTCTCTCTCTCTCTCTGTCTCTGTCTCTCTCTCTCTGGCATGGCACAGTCCTTGCCAAAAGCCTGGAAAGAATGAGCTGAGTGGAGCAGCAGGCACGAGCACTGGGAAGGGCGCTTCTGGGCTCCGGAGCCCTGCATTCATGGGTTCAGGCTCTTACTCTGCCAACACAGGCTGTGTGACCCCGAACGAGTGATTAACAACTCTGAGTCCCAGTTTCAGCATTTGTAAGGCAAGGTTATTATCACTCACAGTACAGGTTGCTCGGAGGACTAGGGACAGTGTCACATATTGAACACAGTGCCTCGCACATGGGAGACATTTGACAAATGACGCCTATTATTTCCATAAGCAAACCATTAGTCTTTGCCAGGAGCAAAAGCACACATGTTGTGTTAGTGTCAACACTGACAGGTTGCTTCTGGGCAGCAGACCCGCAAGCAGCCTCTGCAGAATTCTTGAGACTCCTTTAAGAATGAAAGCTGTAATGGAAAGTGGTGGCTCCAGGAAGTTTCACAGAAAGAAGTCTTTGGCTGGGTGCAGTGGCTCACGCTGTAATCCCAGCACTTTGGGAGGCCGAGGCGGATGGATCACTTGAGGTCAGGAGTTCAAGATCAGCCTGGCCAACATGGTGAAACTTCATCTCTACTAAAAATACAAAAAAGAGCTGGATGTGGTGGCGCAGGCCTATAGTCCCAGCTACTCGGGAGGCTGAGGCAGGAGAATCACTTGAATCTGGGGGGCGGAGGTTGCAGTGAGCCAAGATTGTGCCACTGTACTACAGCCTGGACAACAGAGTGAGACTCTGTCTCAAGAAAGAAAGAAAAAAGAAGCCTTTGAATCATCCCTCGCTCTGGTCATGTAATATCAGGAAAAACCCACCACAATTTGGCTCTGCTGTGTACAGGAGCAGGAGGGCGATGGGAAGAGCCCCCGAAGGCCCCTTTGCTCTTCATTCATCATAACTCTTGACCAAGACAGCAGGGACTGGGCTTTCAAAAAGGTGTCCACGGGCAGGAACAACTTAAGGCCACATGTGTCACAGACCAGCCTAGCACATGGGATGGGCCAAGCAGGCCTGGAGTGGGAGACCTGGTGCGAAGTGGGAATGAAGCCCTATGAATTAGGACAGTCTTTTCACTTTGTGACCTCTGTACCCCCACCCCTCAAATGGGGTCTCACCTCTGTCCCTGTCCTCTGCTACCCTATCTTCTTCCTCCCTTCCCACCACCACCCATCCCTTCCCCTACCCAGAGCCCACACACACTACATGAAGTAACTGGGATTTCAATGCCTGTGGCAAGTTAAAAGCACTGGGCAAATATTGGTATTAGTTAAAACTCATTTCCACTGTGAATAACATTTGTGCTACATTTGCAGTTGTCAAAGCATTTTCACACATAAAACCCAGTATAATCTTCACAACAACCCCGCAATTACAAGTAGGGGTGACTACCCCAAATTTTAAAAGAAGCTAGGCTGGGCGCAGTGGCTACGCCTGTAATCCTAGCACTTTGGGAAGCCGAGGTGGGCAAATCATTTGAGCTTAAGAGTTCAAGACCAGCCTGGCCAATATGGTGAAACCCTGTCTCTTACTAAAAATACAAAAATTAGCCGGGCGTGGTGGTGCACACCTGTAGACCCAGCTACTTGGGAGGCTGAGGCAGAAGAATCACTTCAACCCGGGAGGCAGAGGCTGCAGTGAACCGAGATCACACCACTGTACTCCAGCCCGAGTGACAGAGTGAGACCCTGTCTCAAAAAAAAAAAAAAAAAAAAAAAAAAAAAAAGGAGCTAATGGACATAAGCAAAGGCTAAACGGCTTGCCCAACTTCATACATGAAAGCTGAAGCCAGAGCCTAGGTCTCTTGACTTCAAATCCCACATCTTTCACAACACCGAGTCATAAAGCTTTTCCTAAGACTGTCTTCCTCAACTCCCCACCCACAGCCTTTTCTTTGCTCAGATGTGTTTTCTCTCTCCTTCTCTGTCTTGCACGGGGCTGGCCATCCAGAAACCGGTCCATGCATGTCAGTGTTCTCCTGGAGGGATGCCAAAGGTGCCCAGAGCTTGCACTTGAAGCCTAAACACCAGTTTTTCTAGAAGCAACAACTTGAACATTTCTGGTTTTAAAAATTGAACTGCAATAGCAACTATGAGGTGCTGAAGAGAAGTATCCCAAATCTATAGCCCCTAACATTAAACAGGACAGATGGGTTCCTAAAATCCATCAACTCTACCAGCATCTGCTCCCTACTTAGGGCCACAAAGACACACATTCATTCTTGTTGGCTTACCGGGATGTCCTTAGATCATATGGGGGTGGTCCAGAGAAACGTGAACCCTGGTTTGGGACGGTGCTAGAGTTTTGGGTCTTAAATAATACTCTCAAGTGACCTTACAGATTGTATGGCAGAGTTGGCTTGTAGGACTGTAGTGCAGGGTTTCTCAATCTCGGCACTATGACATTTTGGGCTGGATAATTTTTTTTATTGGGGGTGGTGGGCTGTCCTGTAAAGTTTAACGACGACTTTGGCCTCTAACTATAATACTAAATGCTGATGCACTCCCATATAAATAATCAAAAATGTCTCCAGACTTTGCCAAATGTCTCCTGGGGCTGAGGGAGAGACTCTTCCCTTCCCCAACTGAGAATCACTGCTCCAGTGGCCAAGGAGCTGGTACCTAATACACCATGTGCTCCATGAGGGTTTGTCTGCCTTGGTGCTAGGGATATCAAGGTACAGGTACATTTATATATGCTTGTCTTTTGTACACACATTCATAGCAAGGGTGTTCAGTAATAGCCACTCTTTTGGGTGTCTGACCATGCACTTGTTTTATCTACATAACAAGAAGTCTTGGCTTCTGCTGGGAGGAGACCACTGGCTGTGCCTACCATTGATACTTGGTCCCCTACAGACAAGTCAGGCAGTGTGAGGGAAAAGAGCAGAAAGGAGAGGTGGTCCTGGGAACAGTGAGCATCCCACTGGGACTCACCCTGCTCCAGCCATGCCTGGGGTGGCGCGGGGGCACTGTGCAGGGAGGGACTCACTCTGGGAGGCAGGGGTACGGAGGATCGTCACTTACTCTTTTCTATTCGTCTTTTTAAGATTTGGAGATGACTGATGGGGGTGGAGGAAGAGCTCTAAGACTTTGGAGTCCCTACAGCTTGGCCATGGACAGCCTCTCCATCACAATTCTGAAAGGACAGTTGAGCTTCCCAGAACCATGAACTGGGGCAGCAGGAGCCAACGACACCCGTTGTAATCCTCTTCCACTGCAGTACCAGACATTTGAAGGTGGCCAGGTAGTTCTGAATTCCTAGGTCAGGCCCAGCCCAACTAGAGTGGAAATAAAGTTCTTCTGTTTATTTATTTTTATTTTTTAGTTTTAGAGATGGGGGTCTTGCTGTGTTGCCCAGGCTGGTCTTCAATGTCCGGGCTCAAGCAATCCTCCCGCCTTGCTCTTGCAAAGTGCCGGGATTACAGGTGTGAGCCACCATGTGCAGCCAAGAAAGCTCTTCTTAGCTGTGAGGCCAACGCCACCATCACCCGAGGGCAGTCACTCAGGGTGGGAGCACGTCCTTGGGGAAGCAAGTGATGGGCAACTGTGCTTAGATTCTTTGCATGGTAATGGTATGTGGGCGGGTTAAAACTGCTGGATTCTCCATGCCCAGTCTAGGCTACATTTAAGTGGCTCTGCAAGGCCCAGCTCCTGACCAGTGTGTCATGGCTGGGCTTCTGCACATAGCAAAGATGTGTACACAGGCTGGTTCAGCCACCACCCCACTGGGGGATGTCCACTGGAACATAACACATTGAAATGATGATGGCCGGGCGCGGTGGCCCATGTCTGTAATCCCAGCACTTTAGGAGTCCGAGGCGGGCGGATGGCGAGGTCAGGAGTTCGAGACCAACTGGGCCAACATGGTGAAACTGCATCTCTACTAAAATAATACAAAAAATTAGCTGGGCGCGGTGGTGCGTGCCTGTAATCCCAGCTACTCAGGAGGCAGGAGAATCGCTTGAACCCGGGAAGCAGAGGTTGTAGTGAGCCAAGATTGTGCCACTGTACTCCAGCCTGGGCGACAGAGTAAGATTCCGTCAAAAAAAAAAAAAAGAAAAAAGAAATGATGTACGGCATCAATGCAACTGATGGCCAAGCAACAGCTATCGCTCCCACTTCTGGGGTGCTTTCTATGGCTTAAATACTCTCTTTTGGATACTCAATAATAGAAAGGAAAACACCAAACCCAAGTGGCAGGTACTACTGTCTTCGATTTACATGCGTCATGACTACCTAAGACAGGACAGATATGCAGTTTTCCAATCTCACTGAATCTGAGAAACTCTTTTCTGGGGACTGGGGTTCTGCTACTGTGGTTCACAGTTAAGTAGATTGAGGCTGTGGTTTAAAACATGTCTTTACCTTGTTAAGGAAGGATGATTCTAATCCTATTTTTACATTGTTTTCATTGGAGCAGTTGTTGCATTTTTCTCTCAGCATTTACCAAAATGGTCATGTGGTTTCTCTTATTTGACTCATTTATGAGATGTATATATAGCAATAGATTTTCTTACATGAAGGCATTTTTGCGTTTCCCAGGTAAGCCCTATTTGGTCATGGTGGTTTGTTCCTTCTTATGCTATGTTGTGGAATGTTAATCACGTTCTAAATTTTTGACTTACATTCCTAAGTAAAGGTAAACAAAGTTTTCTTTTCTTTGGGTAACACCTTTATCAAGTGTTGCCATCAGTGTTCTTGTGGCTTTATTATTTAGAGGGGCTCTGCTCCTCTTTCTCAATGTTTTGGGCTCCTCTTAGAGCCTCCTTGGGGTGAGCATTTGGCCAGGAGGGCTGTTTCTACTCAATGTGGATCTCCGGAAGGGTCCCTCCGAAAGATGCTGTCACTCGAGAGCTAGAGCCCCCTTTCCTGCAGGGAGGCGGAGAATCCATCCTACAGACTCCTCGCTTTGATTGGAGCCATGGAGCAGATTAATTGCAGCTGTGCCCTGGAATTTCCCCAACACACAAATCTTCGTGATGTAAAACAGCTGGGAGGAAATCCCAGCATGCCCTGTACAGAGGCAGGACTGCCAATGAGCTATGGAGATTAACCCTCCGGCTCCCAGAAGGTAGGGAGGGCCCCGCCCCAGCCGTCCTCACCCTGTCCCACACTTGCTTAGTGTGGACAGGACTCTACAGGGCTCGGGGGAACGCCCACATTCTCCCTGTTCACACGTTCTCACAGAAAAGCCTTTAAGCGGGGCCTGGGCAACAGAGGAAACAAAGCTTCACGTTACAGAATCCACAGCTCCCCACAGTTGCACACAAGGAAAACAAGTCAGCTCCCAAAACTGCGCAGGTGAGAAAACTCCAGCCCAGAGAACGCCTTCCGCTGCTTCTAGAGGACAGGCCCAGTAGGCAGATAAAGCGCCCCTTTCTCCAGCCACAGTCTCGCCCATTTTTGGCCACCCGCCTATCAGCAGACGCAAAGGGTCCCAGTTTTGGTGACCGGTCCTTCCTGCCTCTCTGGACCCCTATGGTAAATAGTGACTTTGGGGACCCAGAGCCAGGGTCCCCTGTGATAGAGAAGCAAGGGTTTCCCAGGCTTTTCAGGAGATTTAAAGTCCCACTGCCACCCAGAACCCAAGGCTACC
>NW_012107997.1:177827-222370 GCF_000951045.1 Mandrillus leucophaeus | reverse complement strand
GCGCCCGGCCTTAGAGTCAGCTTTCTAAACACCAGCCAATCTCTCCCCTGCTCAAAACACTTCCCTGGTTGGTTTCTGGGGTCAAGAGATAAAGCCTCCAAACTCACCAGCAATCCCGCACTACCCTATCCTTCTGGCTTCCGCCCTCACACCCCCAACCCCGGCTGCACAGTCCTCGCTGCACTCTGAATGCACCACGTGGCCCCGCTGCTCCCCAGCCTGCTATGGCCTTTACCGCGTCCTTCACTCGTGGGAAACTTTAACCGCTTCTTCAAAACCCAGTTCTCCCAAGGTCACCCTCCCTGGCATGAGTCCTCCACGAGTGCGTCACTCTCGAGGAGCAGCACACGGTATTCCCACAGCACTCACCAGGCTACTCTTCCTCATTTACACACTCTGCCTGCCCTTGGGACTGTAAGCTCCTCAAGGATCATGCCTGCAGCTCAATTCCTCACCTAGAACCCGGCAATCATGATGTGTTGAAACCCTGTCCCATGCTGTATTAATGCAGTGAGCTTAGGCCCAGTTTCCACATCTGTAATGTGGGGTTGAACAGCCTCTCCCTGAAGCCTTTAGAGAGACAGCACACACGGGAGCCCATTTCACTCATGGGCAATGCCCGCTTCTCACAGTAACTGGCTTAGTTCTGCCGAGAATATGTAAACGTAGCATGGAGGCTGGGATGCCCAACTTGGCCAGTTCCTGGAGACCCGTTTCTATCTTCTGTAGTAAAGTTCACAAATGGATCCAAGTTTGAAAATACATCAACACTAGCAATGAATTTGGGAATAGGGAGACAGAAAAGCTTTCCCGACTGGGAAAACATTTTTAGTTTTCAGCAGTCAATAAGAGAAATGAAAGTGTAAAGAACTTGTTCCCAAACAAGATGGATTAGACGAAGTTCCAGGGGCAAAAGTATAAAAGAAGTTTTATACTCTTATCCCTGAGAATGAGTTGTTTACGCCTTTGCATAACTTGGTGGATGGCACTAAATCCCAAACACGACATTTTTTGTTTTGCCTGAGTGTAGGTTAGATTCTTTCTTGAGGTTTTTTTTTTTTTTTTTGAGATGGAGTCTTGCTCTGTCTGTGGTAAGTGCAGTGGCACAATCATAGGTCACTGCAACCTCCACCTCCTGGGCTCCAGAATCCTCCAATCTCAGCCACTCAAGTAGCTGGGACCACAGGCATGTGCCACCACGCCTGCCTAATTTTTTGTACTTTTGGTAGAGACAGGGTTTCACCATGTTGCCCTTGCTGGTCTCAAACTCCTGAGCTCAAGTGATCTGCCCGCCTTCACCTCCAATTCTGCTAGCATTACAGGGGTGAGCCAGCGCACCCAGCCTGCACTGGTCTTAAACCCATGAAGTTACTTTGCTCTCTCTAGCACCTGTCGCAGCATTTAGTCAACAAATGGTTTTAAAGTCCATGCACTGGTAGCAGAGGGGCTCCAAAAGCATTTCATGACTGAATACTAAGAGTGTGTCAATCAGGTGTCAGTTTCACCATAAACACGTCTTTCCCCGGCTTTCCCCAAATGATTCTTTCTTTTTTGGATGATCTCAAACTACTGTTTTCCCCTCCCATTCCAAAGAACCTGGCAATTTTGCCTCCCAGATTTGATACAAGGTTTGTTTTTAAAAACTGGCTCACCCTCAGAAGCCAAGCTTTCGTTTTAGAGCACAAGAGGCAAGAGATCTGGGTTCCAGGCTTTTTCTAACCTTTCTGGACTCCATCTTCTCACCTTTAAAATGGGAATATTTTACTTCATCAGCCTGAAGCAGGGGCCTGGACTAGATGGTCTTCTTTGGAAGGAAAAGTCGAATGCAGCTATTTGTCTAAACACAGAGGGCACTGAGAGTGCCGACAGTGTTGAGGTGTTCAACAAATATGGAATCAAGGGTCCTAGCTGAACCCCACTTACAAGCTGTGTGCCTGTGTACCTCACCTTTCAGAACCTCTGGTTTCCACATGTAAAACAGGAATAAGAACACCTACTGCCTGGCAGAGTGGTTATCTCACGTGTGGCTGTCAAACTCAAGCGTGAGTGTCCTCTCACACCGGAGAGGACCAGGCAGAGTGTGGGGCATGTGAGGAGCTTGTAAGAACTCTGTGATCAGTCACTAAATGTGTAAGTTATTGGTATTCTATGAGCCTGTGACCTGCACTTTACCTGGGGGAGGGGAAGAGCCAATTAACACAGAGCTTGGCCACTCATAGATCTATGGCGCTTCATGGGGAGAGAGGTCTGGTTCAGTGGTGTGCTGGTAAATACCTAACAACTGGTTCTTTAAGCAAAAAACAAAGTGAAAAACCAAAGCATTTGCTGGTATTCATGGTGTAAATACGCCCACTGATTTCAAGGTACCACGATGAGCAGTGCAGAAGAGATGCTTCCAATTGTCTGGGTGCCAACTGGCTCGGGCACACCAATGCACATGGGCAGGAGCTGGGTTGGGGGGGGGTGGTGGTCTCAGATGTGTCCTGACTTGCTGGGATGGCTGGAAAGCTGAGACACACATGGTTCTCAGCTGACGTGCGCCTGCCTGCTTGAGGTCTTGATGGAGAGCCGGACACTTGGCTAGGTATGTCCCCCTGACAGCTGCGTGCTCTGGAGGAGGGAAAACTCTGCTCCCAGAGCACTAGGCATAGCCATTCTGTGGTGGCCCTGACCAGGGGGACCCCTGGGACAGAGCCCTAGGTTTTCAAACAATGTCAAAGTTCAACTTGTTTTCGGGTCCGCATTTCTGCAGCCTGGAGTGCTGGGCCTGCTGAGTCGTAAGCTGCCTCTCCCATCGGCTGTGACCTTGGGTTTGCTGGGCCTGGGCAGTGTCCGTGCTCACTGCCCAGTCACTAACGCGCTGCAGGAAGTGTCTTTGTGGAAACTGACTTTGGAGGCCCGGTCCTCCTTTCCCTGAGGTGAACCCTGCCGGGCCCCTCCCGCTGTCTCTCCCCTGTTGCTGCGTGCCTGCGAATCTACTGACATGCTTCCCTCCCCTCAGGCCCTCAGGTGAGAACATCTGCTCTGGCCCCCACGGGATGCAGAGTCCACCTGCTGGCCTCTGACCAGGAGCTCAGACTGGGCTAAAAGAGCAAATGCCTTTCTCCTTCACAGCCTGCAGCCTGCAGCCTGTTCTCCGGCCTGCACATACCCACCCATGCCACTCTGCCCCTGCTCCATTTGTCAGCATAGTAGGGCTGGTCCCACAGCCCTCCCCGCAGAGCTGCCTCCTGGGTTACAGCTACATAGCAGCCACCATAGGGTGGTGCCACAACCCACTGGAGGGGCCCATGCTCACAGACATGGAGCTGTTTCCCAGGCTTTGCTGCAGTGCACACCCTTGAACACTCACCATGTCGCCCATGTATGTCTATAGTGGGAGGACACATTTCCAGCTGCAAGGGGAATCACTAGGTCAAAGACAAGCACATTTAAGTTCTGAAGAGTGCTATTAAATTTCTCCCAGTTGACACTGCTAACAGCAACCTGGGAGAGGGCTTATTTCCCCACTTCCTTGCCCATACAAGGTTATTAAACTGTTTAAACTTTGCCAAACTGACAGGTAAAAAAAGTCCCTTGCTGGAGTTTCCATTACTCTTGTAATGAGCGAGGCTGCGAATTGTCCTCTGTATGGGTGATGATTTGAAGGAGGGAAAAAAGATGTGTGTGGCACAGAGGAAGTGGGCACACAATCTGCTGGGTGGCAGGGATGGGGGAGGACGAGTATGGAGTCACTGCAGGTGAAACACAGGAGGGGTCTGTGGGCTCCTTGCAGCCGGCACAGCTGGTGCAACCCCTCCTGCACTTGATCTTCACTCGGGGGAAGAGGCCAGAGAGGAGGAGCTGAGGCTGAGTCTGTGGGCTGCTGTGAGTGAGGAGGAGGCGGGAGGAGCGCCCAGGAAGCTGCTGGTGGGCAGCTGCCCCTTCTGGTTCTCCTCCTTTCCCTTCCCAGAACGTACACAGGCTGCTTACATGCCCTCCCCACCTCCCAGGTACTTCTCAGCCCCCAGCAGGCTGGCTTCTGTTCCACTCCCTCCACTGTCTCTGTAGACACTCTCTGTCTTTGCAAGGCCATGGATGACTTCAGAAAGAAAATAAAGGCAACTGGCTTTTGAACTGCCACATGCCATGGGCAGCTCTGGGGAAGCCTCTCCTCCCTCCTGCCCTGTGGCTGCAGGTTCTGCATGCCTTCTGGGTGATTTTTTATTGATATATTGGTTAATGGATTGATTGATAGGGTCTTGCCCTGTTGGCCAGGCTGGAGTACAGTGGCACGATTGTAGCTCACTGCAGCCTCAACTTCATGGAATCAAGCAATCCTCCCACATCAGCCTCCTGCATAGCTGGGACTACAGGCTAGCACCACACCACCCGGCTAATTTTTTTTTTTTTTAGTAGAGACAGGGTCTCACTATGTTGCCCAGGCTGGTCTCAAACTCTTGGCCTTAAGTGATCCTCCCGCCTTAGTCTCCCAAAGTGCTTGGGATTATAGCTTTGAGCTACCAAGCCCGGCCATCCACATTTATTGACTTGAATAAACTGTCCTGGACAAACTGTTCAGTGAGAAAAGCCAGTTAAATAATCTGGAAGCATAGTCACCCAAATGTTATCGCTGGATTTTTAACATTTCAGGCAATTTTATTAGTTCCTTTTTTGTATTTTTCTTCTTCACTTGAAATTTTTACAATCAGTATGTCTTATATCATAGTAACAGTAAGCAAAGCTATTAAGAGTAACGCCAGATGAATTATTTTCAATCCTGTGCCTTCAGTGTACCTAACCAGACACCACAGAATCCACTTTAATGCCTTTAGTGACCCCCGTAACCTGCTCTGGGCCACTAAGTTCCATGGCTTCTGGACATCTTTGGAACCCTATTCCATGGAGAGGCCCCCGCAGCAGCCTTCTGGGTTTGCCTGAGCTCCTGCAGGTTCTCACCCAGGAGGAAGGCAGCAGGGGTGCGGGCAACCCAGTTTGAAAGGGGTGGTGATGGGCTGCCAGCCACATCGGCAGGTTGCTTTGCCTCACACTGACAAAATGTCTCTTGTCCAAGAATAGGGTAGTTGACAGAAATGAAGGGGTCCCAAATCCTCTTTCCACTGAGTGGTCTCCACCAGTGCTCCTGGTCTCAGTTCATCTCTTCCTGTCTACCCTTCACTTGCCTCTAGAAATATCTTTCTAAAATATAAAACGATGCTGTTTAAAGCTAGCAGGAAGCTACCCGTTCTTACAGGACTGCCTACCAGATGACCACGATGCAGTGACAGCTCTGTACAGAGCCCTCCATCAATGTTTAGTGAGTATCTCATCTAAAAGGTGTCTGTTTATGTGCATGATATACCACAGGAGAGATTTTTTAAAGTACATAAATAACTAGACTATAAGCCTACAAATGACAGGTTCAGATAAGACAGGGATTGCAATGGGCAAGAGTTATCGTGGAACAACTGAAAACCTCACAGAGGAGGTGGCATCTGTGCTGGGTCCTGCAGGCAGGATATACTTCCATAGTTGTTTTACTTTTGAAAGCATTCCATATTAATTATCTGATTTGCTATTACTGACTCCTGGATATAGGTAAGGAAGATATTATGACATTCATTCAAAAAATGGGAAACTGGGCTGGGCGTGGTGGCTCACACCTGTAATCCCAGCACTTTGGGAGGCTGAGGCCGGCAGATCACGAGGTCAGGAGTTCAAGACCAGCATGGCCAATATGGTGAAACCCCGTCTCTACTAAAAATACAAAAATTAGCCGGGTGTGGTGGCGGACGCCTGTAATCCTAGCTACTTAGGAGGCTGAGGCAGGAGAATTGCTTGAATCTGGGAGGCGGAAGCTACAGTGAGCTGAGATCGCACCATTGCACTCCAGCCTGGGTGACAGAGGGAGACTCCGTCTCCAAAAAAAAAAGGAAACTGAGCCTGCTGGACGCTGTTGGATTTACTTGACACTGGCCTTAGAATACAGGGTCTGGGCGGTTATGTTGTAACTCTAAGGGTACAAGGACATGATTTCTGCCTTCTAGAAACTTGTGGGTGGGAATGGGACTCACACTTGTAATCGCAGCATTTTGGGAGCCTGAGGCAGGTGGATCACTTGAGCCCAGGAGTTCAAGATCAGCCTGGGAAACAAAGTGAGACCCCGTTTCTAAAAAATACAAAAAAAATTAGCCAGGTGTGGTGATGCACGCTTGTAGTCCCAGCTACCCGAGAGGCTGAGCTGGGAGGATCAATTCAGCCCTGGAGTTCAAGGCTGCAGTGAGCTGTGATCATGCCATTGCACTCCAGCCTGGGTGACAGAGTGAGACTGTCTCTAAATAAATAAACAAATAAGAAACTTCCAACTGATCTTGGAATCTTGGGATAGCAAATACGGGGCACAGGAGCGGTCCCATCCCTCTGTGCTTGTGGCAGACACTGCTAGTAGACCATGGTACCCTTTCTTACTAAAGCTGGGTAAGACCTCAGAATCTTCAACACGATATACCAGGCAGCTACTAACAGTTGATTAAAACTGACGTGTAAGGTGCAGTCTATTTATTCTCTCTGATTTATGCCAGGAGGTAGATACAGATGTTCTGTCGGGTGAGAAGGAGGGGGCAGAAACCAGGTCATAGAAGCATCTCTCTTGGCTGGCACAAAGTGGAACTCAGCTCCTAGACGGCGGTGAAGGCTTCACCAGGAATATGACTGGATGGCAAAAACAGTCATAATTTGCAGAAAGTCCATTGACCAAAAGCAGGCCTGAGAATTCTAAAGTTTATGGATTTTCCCCTATGGGAGGAGAAGCTGGAAAGCATCCCAGGTATTGAGGGGAAAGGAAGCAGGATCTGTGTATAATCAATGGGGAACAGGAAGCGCTTATCTGGGGCCAGTGAAATACTCAACACAAAAGAACAGCCAGGCAGCCTGGAGCTGCCTTCCAGCCTAGAACCTTTCCCCGCGGCTCCTGCAGACCCAGCCGCTGGCCAAAGTCAACAACTCCTGGGCACCGGGAGAGGGGAAATGTCTGAGGCAGCCCCTCCATAGACGGACAGTTCCAGGAGAGATCTCTGACCTCACAGGTGAACAAGGACACAGGAGAATAAGGGTCACACCAGCCACCTCTACACAGGGTCATTGCTCCTGATAAAGGAGCCTGAAGAACGGGTCCTGCACCCTACCCTAGTGTGTATGCAAATGTGGGTGCACATGAGGCTTACATATCTCAGGGAACAACACGATTTTCTGTCCATATTGAAGGGAGCGTGCAGGAAGTTATGATGGACAGTGGAAGGGCTGAGAAGTTTTCCACTGATTATGGGCATGTGTGTCAGATACCTTGTATGCATTATCACAACACCCAAACTCATCAAGCCTCTTCCTCCTCACTTCATGAAAAGAGTGTTGTTTCCAGTTCCCATCTCAATTCTATTAAACAACACCTCCTATTTTTTAGTACCTAAAATATTTACATTAATAGGCCTTAAAATATGTATGTATTTTTGGCAGGGTGTGGTGGCTCATGCCTGTAAGCCCAGCACTTTGGGAGGCTCACCTGAGCCCAGGAATTCAACACCAGCCTGGGCAACATGGTGAAACCCCATCTCTACAAAACAAAACAAAAGGGTATATATATAGCCAAACAAAATTATAAATACATAAATATGTATGTGTATTTTTTATGTATGTGTATGCACATGTATATACATATATACAATTACACATACATGTTACAGGCAAAGTTTGATATCTTGGATACTGTTGCTTACAGTGAAGCTCCATTTTTAAAAAGTGGAAAAAAGTGAATCAATTCAAAGAAAAATAATTATGTAAATAGTATAGGTGGTATGTGGCAAAGATTATGCGAGTAAGTGACATCTGGGGAATACTGTTGTAGGATTGCATGTTTGTGGCCATCCAGGGGCCACTGCCAGTTGTGGACGAGGGCACCCCTAGGAACTGGAGAAAGAGGTTCTGCACACAAACTCAAAGGTCAGAGCTTCCCAGGATACACCACTATTTTCTCCCCAAATTGCTTCTCACCAAGACCTACCATCTCTCTCTTCTTATATACCTGCAGCGTCAAAACCTCAGACATCTATTCCTCCACCTTCTTCCTCACTTTATCATCTAGCCCATCAAGTCCTGTATTTTTTCCATCTCAACTACCACTGTCTTGCAATTCACTTACATTTACCTTGCCCCACACTTGTTCCTCCAGGTCGGTCACACACCCTGCTGCCCGTTGACTTTCCAGCTCACAGCCGGGCTCACATTTCCTCGCTTAGCTTCTCCTAAGCAATTTGGGGACAGGCATCCAGTCTTTTTTTTTTTTTTTTTACCTGCTGCTTCAGAAAGGCATCCAGGCTGGGCATGGTGGCTGACGCCTATAATCTCAGCACTTTGGGAAGCCGAGGAGGGTGGATCACCTGAGGTCAGGAGTTCGAGACCAGCCTGGCCAACATGGTGAAACCTGGTCTCTATGAAAAGTACAAAAACTAGCAGGGCATGGTGGCGGGCGCCTGTAATCCCAGCAATTCAGGAGGCAGAGGTTGCAGTGAGCCGAAATCGCACCACTGCACTCCAGCCTGGGCGACAAGAGCAAGACTCCGTCTCAAAAAAAAAAAAAATGCATCCAATCTTATTTGCCCTTTGGGTCCCCACAGCCTTTAGCACAGCATAACATTTGTGAGAGGTGTTTGACGACTACTGCAGGGTGTTCTAGGATTAACCAAATTAGAGGTGCAAGTCCTTCTCTCTGGAGGTGTTGCCTCCCAGGCAGCTCTAGTGGAAATGTTGTATTCAAAGGCAATTAGTGGTCACACTCCTGGGGTTGTTGCCATAGACCCTAATTTAGTTGACCTAGGGTGAGAACAGAGAAACCATCACCTTTTGGGAGAATGATGGATACAGGGAATGGGAAGGTCCGCTGCCAGTGGAGACCCTATCAGGCGAGTAAGACTCCATTTACCTAAAGTGATCAAATAAAAAACATTTACCGATATCATATCTGCCTCTATTTTTTTTATATTTTCCCCTATAGTTAATATATTATAAAAAATAAGCAAAAACATCCTAACTCTTTTGTAGCTGGGGGCCTTGATGCTGGGATTCTGCTGTTCAACCCTGCTGTGGAATATAGCACTTCTGAAATTCATACTCTGTTTGATATTAATATCACTTCAGATAAGTAAATAAGTATGTGCCAAAGCCAAGGACAGGAAACTGTCTGCATAAATCTTGGATAAACAGATTTCTTTAAAGAAAATATTTAGCAATGAGTTACCTTGTGCCAGATACTCCATGTGTTATTTTGTTTAACCCCCTTATAAGTTGATGCTATGATTATCCTCATTTAACAGATGGAGGGATTAAAGTACAAAAAGGTTAACTAACTTGCCCAAGTCTATCTCAAAGTCAACTCTTTATTTATTTATTTGTTTATTTATTTATTTTTGAGACAGAGTCTTTCTCTGTCACCCAGGCTGGAGTGCAGTGGTGCGATCCTGGCTCACTACAACCTCTACCTCCTGGGCTCAAGTGATTTTCCTGCCTCTGCCTCCTGAGTAACTAGGATTACAGGTGTGCACCACCATGCCAGCTAATTTTTGAATTTTTAGTAGAGACAGGGTTTCACCATGTTGGCCAGGTTGGTCTTGAACTCCTGACCTCAAGTGATCCACCTGCCTTGGCCTCCCAAAGTGCTGGGATTACATGTGTGAGCCACCACGCGCAGCCCCAAAGGCCACCTCTTTTTTTTTTTTTCTTGAGATGGAGTCTCGCTCTGTCACCCAGGCTGGAATGCAATGGCACAATCTTGGCTCACTGCAACCTCCGCCTCCCGGGTTCAAGTGATTCTTCCACCTCAGCCTCCCAAGTAGCTGGGTTACAGGTGCATACTACCACACCCAGCTAAGTTTTGTATTTTTGTAGAGACAGGGTTTCACCATGTTGGCCAGGCTGGTCTTGAACTCCTGAAATCAAGTGATCCTCCCGCCTCGGCCTCCCAAGTGGTGGGATTACAGGCATGAGTCACCACACCCGGTCAAGGCCAACTCTTAATCCTTTCATTATGCTAGTGCTGGAAGAGAAGAAGACACACCACTCCTGCAGCCCATCCTGGCGCTCCTCAGATAAAGGCAGTCAGGCCCATGCGGTGAGCTGTCCCACCAAGGTCACGGAGGACACCGGCAGAGCTGGGATCAGAACAATCCAGGTGTCCTGGCCTCCAGCTACAGAAGAGCTATGATGGATTAGGTTATTTTTTTTACAACACATAAACATAAAAATAATTGGAAAGGGATGAAATACTAGTGTAAGCAAATCAACATTATAAATACCAATCTGAGAAGTCATAAAACACAACAAAATAATACTTGTACTATTCAAAATTTCAATATGGATAAGCCAGAAGGCATGCCAAGCATGCTCAACAGCTCCACACTGCCCCCTGGTGGTTCCCAAGTGCCCACCGGAAGCATGCTGGGCCAATGACCAGCGGGAAACAAAGGCCCTGGACAAGGATACCTGCTGCAGTGAAAACCCCAGAGCCGGTGACCTGGTGGGCCAGACAACAAAAATCCTGGGCTGGGCACCAAGCCGTCAAGGAAAATCTCTGGGTTCTACTCCCATTTGTTTGCAGAATGTGAGATAAAGAGGTTATGAACTCAGTAATGAGTTAACCAGTTTTAGTCTCTCATGTTGGCAGTGGCCTTTCCCCCCTTTAATTACCACAGGCACTTTTTAATACACTGTTGGTGGGAAAGTAAATTAGTAAATCCTTTCTTGTGCAATTTGGAAGTATGTATCAAGTCTTCTGAAGGCTTATTGTCTCTAGGAGTGCATCCTAAGGAAATAATTAAGGATGCAAGCAAAATATAGAATGCAAGGATGTTCACTGAAGAGCTGTTTATAATAGCTGAAAGATATTCAATGCCTTATGCTACAATTATGATATCTGAATTTATGTAGCAGGTGGTTATTTACAGAAACAGAAAGGTGTTTACGCTGTCAAATGAAAAAGCAAGATACAAAACATGTATTTCCACCTGTGTAATGGGGAGTGCTTAAAAAAAGAAAAAACATGTATTGAATCCTACTTTTGTAAAACAGGTATCTTTATGTATGTGTTGAGAAATCTGGAAGAATATATATTAAGAGGTGAGTTGAACTTATCTCTCTGGGCGACAAGATTATGGGTGTTTTTATTTTACTCTTTTGGCTAAACATACATTGATTTTAAAAGGTAAATGCAAATATATGCAATGGGAATCACTTTTTAATTTAAAAAATTTAAATATATAAAAACACTCAGAAAAAAAAAATAGTAAAGTCTATATTCAAATATTCAGCCTCTCATTTCTGAACTTCTGAGTGCTGTTTTCTTTTGAATGGGGTCTTGCCCCTGACAACCTTCCCAATCGTCCCCATTACGGCCTGGAAAAATGTGACCTCAGCCATTTGGAACCCTTCAGTGGTTCCTGGGCAACATAAGCTGGGGCCAGTAAGTGCTGTGACTGCCAGCTGCATGAGTCCTTCCATGGCTGAGGAAGGGTCCGCTCTACAGCCCCGCCCTGGACACTCTCCTCCACTCTTTCCCTTCCAGAGGGATTCCCCTCTGGGGGAAGGTCTGGACGCCAATTCAACCAGAGAAGACAACCCAGTCTGCTAGTTCTCAGTCTCACTGGCATCAGGGTTGCTGGGAGGAGCTTTAAAAACACTTGATTCCTGTCCGCCTTCCCCATTAGGATTTAACTCTTCCAGGGTGGGACTCAAGCATTTTTTTTTTTTTTTTTTTTAAATAGCTCCCAGGTAATGTTAATGTGAGGTCAGAGTGGTCCCCAAATGCTCACATCTACCCCTCCATAACTTTCTGCAGTTTCTACCCATTATTTGGGCTTCTCTCTCAAAGATGACCTTCCCGGATCTATGGTCCTGGCTCTTTGACACTCTTCTTTCACAGCCCAGAGCAAGCATAAACCCACTTACCAATTAAACACTGTTTAGTGCCATGGTGTGCCAGGTTCATGGTTCTCCGCTACCTAAATCCTTGCCTAGAATACATATCTTCATTCCAGCGGATCCATTATAAGGCTCAAGGTGGAAGTTTCTGGTAAAAATGGAGGATCTCTAATCTGAGAGCAGCCCTCATAAATTAGCCATCAGAAGGTGAGACAGGAAATGCCCACACAAGTTTCCTGATGGTTTCCTGGACAAATTCACTATCATAACCCATATGCTATAAACATTCCTAACGGCGTTAGCACATTACATGCCTTCTTTCTGGGTTGGGAGAGGGGCTGCAACGCATTCCCCCAACTCTCCAATCAAATCTAGGGCTTGGTCTTTATGGAATTTCAAGCATCCAGGCTAGGCTAGTTGGGCTGGGAAGGAGGGTACATTTCAGAGCACAAAAGCTCTAAAAACATTTCTCAAATCCCCCGTCATTTCCTGAGTGACCTAGTAGAACACCAATTCTAGGCATATCCTGTGTGTGAGGTTGGTTACAGAACTTTCACAAGCAGCTGTTTGGGGACCGAGACTGGGTGGTGATCAGGTCTTCTTCAGGCCTGATGATGACCTGAAAATTCCACATCTTTGCCACTTCCTTCCTGAGCCCCCAGTTCCTATCCAGACTCTGAAACCCAATCACTGACCAGGTGACAACTCCATCTCATGTCCGAGGATTTGTGATGCATGCACAGCACCAGACCGGGTAGGTGTGGCCCATTTGAACACTTTTTTGTAAGTCCATTGGCCAAATTCTCATTTGATTCACCTTCATTTTCCATGTTCCATTCTATCCATTCCTGGAGGTCAGAAGTACTCACTCAGAGTCACTCAAATACATGCTGAATTAAACTCAAAGTCATGGTTCAAATGGGCCATCGATTTCTTCCTCTTCAGTTTCCATTTTTCCCTTCAAAGAAGGAAAAATGGGCAGGAAAAATCAGTGCAATTGGTTGGAGACCCACAGTTGGATGGGCCCTGTGCTGAGGCCGTCTCTCCCTTACAAGCTCTTTACAAAACCCTCAAACCCCCACTGTCAATCCCTCCACTCCCTCCAATCATTCAGTCCACTGCCACCTGCCTTCCACGTCACTGGCCCTGTTCTCGCTAAGGCCACTGCTGACCTCCTAATTACCAAACCCAATGTCATCTTCCAGGTCTTTTCCCTAAGAAGTCCCTCAGCTTCTGGGGTACCCTTTCGGCTGGTTTTCCACTTACCCCTCCAGCCACTCCTCAGGGCCTTGGCCTATGCCTCGAAAGCTGGTGTTCTCTGGATAGTCTCCTCCTCCCCCTGCGGGTTGGCACCCACTCGGTGATCATGCTCATCTCTGCAGCTGGCTCCAGCCTTCCTCCTCATCTCCAAGTGCTTCCTTGATACCGTGCTACAGGCAGCTCAATCCCATACAGACTCATCGAAATCCAGCCCTGATCCTGTTTCCTCTATCCTATCAACCAGGGCTCCTTTGAAAGTGAAAGGGAACACCTTTAACAATTATGACCGATGATGTAAACCAGGACATGTGGTCACCCTGAGGATTGTACAAACCTTGGGGATCATTCTGGCCTCTTCTCTTTCCCTCACTCTCTACAACTGACAGGGGACCAAGTCTTGTTATTCTAACTTGGACTGTCTCTCCAATTGTTTCCCTTCCTCTCTGCTGCTCACTGCCCTGGACCTCTGTAAAGACTGAGCTGTTCTCCTGCCTGCAGCACCTCCCCAGGCCAGCCCACCCTTCCTGTGATCGCTACTTCCCCCCCACCCCCACCCACCCCCACAAAAGCTCCAGTGGTTCCCCAATGCCTGCAGTAAAAAACCTAACTGCTCAGTGGGCATTAAGGCCCTGGCCTACCCTTCCCATCTCCAACTGCCTATTCCCAACAACACCCTCCATTCATGTTCTAGCCAGCCAATTACTCCATTCTCTGAGTATTTCACTATTTATGCCCCCAAGTCTTTTGCCAAAAGGCTGCCATGCTTTCGCCAGTGACTGGACCACCACCCTGGGTACCTTTGATCATTGGCCCAAGTGCAGGCAAAGGGCTGCTGAGGGACCTGAGCTTTCCTCAGTTGCATGTGGAAAGTGTGCAACTGTCACGATGTAGATGACACTCTCTCCTTCTCCCTCTCTCTCTCTGAGGCCCTTCTTTCTGGAGTTCCATAGCCCCTGGCCTGGCCCAAATCTGGGGTAGGGGTAGGGTATCTGAAGCCACTGCAGTAGCAGGCACCCAGTGTTAGCCTCTAGTTCCCCACTCTTGGTGTCATTTCTCCCCGGGTCCGTGAGTAGCCTTCCAGAGGGAATCCGCTGGAGAACTTACTGGAGGATGGCATCAGGCTCCAACTCCAGGGACTACAACCCATATGCTTGTTCTCTAACTGCTTTCAGAGTTCCCAAGAGACCCTGTGAGTTCCTGGGTATCCCCCATGTATATGATGGGGAATTCATTCTGCTGGTTTGATCTCTTTTCCTTTTGGCAACATCTTTAAAAAAAGTCTTCCTCGGAGACTTCAAACCTGGATCTTTAACAAGTCCTTGATGAAATGCTTGGAAATGCTCGTATTTTCACCCTGAACTTGACAGCAGCCTCTATAGACTCCTTTCTCCATATTCTGCTTGGCTGGTCAGAGGCTAGAGGGATCCAAAAGAATTCCTCAGGGGAGGCAGCCCTAAGCCTACATCTTACTCTTTTTAGGCTTTTTTTTTTTTTTTTTAAGAGACGGTGTCTTGATTCTGGAAGTTGCTCTCAGAGGCAGCGTGCAGGTGTGCTCTTTGTGGAATTCCACTATGGCGTACCATGGCCAGGGCCAGAAAGTGCAGAAGGTTATGGTGCAGCCCATCAACCTCATCTTCAGATACTTACAAAATAGATCGTGGATTCAGGTGTGGCTCTATGAGCAAGGGAATATGTGGCTAGAAGGCTGTATCACTGGTTTTAATGAGTATATGAACCTTGTTATTAGATGATGTGGAAGAGATTCATTCTAAAACAAAGTCAAGAAAACTGGGTTGGATCATACTAAAAGGAGACATTACTCTGCTACAAAGTGTCTCCAACCAGAAATGATCAATGAAGTGAGAAATTGTTGAGAAGGATACAGTTTGTTTTTAAGATGTCCTTTATCCAATATGAACATTTATTCATATTGTTTTGATTATTACAAGATGGCAATAAATGCTATGGGATTGTTTGTATTAAAAAAAAAAAAAGAAAGAAAGAAAGAGACGCTGTCTTGCTTTGTTGCCCAGGCTGGAGCGCAGAGGTATGATCATGGCTCACTGTGGCCTCCTGGGCTCAAGTGATCCTCCCACCTTAGCCTCTTGAGTAGCTGGGACTATAGGCACACATCACCACACTCAGCTGATTTTTTTTTTTAACAGATGGGATCTTGCTATGTTGCCCAGGCTGGTCTCAAACTCCTGGCTTCAATAATCCCACTGCCTCACTCAGCCTCCCAAAGTGCTGGGATTACAGGTGTAAGCCACCATGCTTGGCTTCTTTTTAGCTTTGACAACATCTACTTCAACTCACCTGATTGCTTAGGCTGGGTTTTGGTTACAGCTAAGGCACAACTTCTTGTCCTTACAACCTTTGTCGAGATACATGCTTGCTGGTGGAATCATGTACAGCCTCCACTTCACAAAGTCCTCTTCCAGGCATTGTCCAGGGAGGTATCCTTCGTGAGCACACACATGCTTCATTATCACAAACACGCTGAAAATGATCTTCCTTTTAATGCCTGCTTTAAACAGCTCTCCAGAGGTGGAGAATCCAGAGGTCTGGCCTGTGTAATACACTTCGATAGAAACCAAATGCCCTTGTGTACAGGCCTACGGGCCTTGTTATTATAGTTAATTTTTACGGTGGGTTTTAGGGGCTGAAAAAATTCTACTAATATTATTGGAGATACATTTTGTAGCTCCGGCTACGAAATACCACACACACACACACACACACATGCACACACACACCCCAGCAATAATTGAGGAAGTAACTGAAAACTAGTAACACTTGAGTATATGTACAAATTCTACATAGGTGACTGCAAACCACAAAGATACTAATGAGAAATGGCAGACGGGTTCTTGGCAGGTAGGATCTCACAGGACGTGGTGCAGGGCCTGTCACAGTAGATGTGATAACTGAGGGAGGGCAAATCCTTGGTCATTGTAATAAAACCAAATCCCAGAAGAACTACTTTTACATCCCAGAGTGGAGGACAACTATTTTAGGATGTTGCCGCTTGGACACACCAGTTCTATCAGAAGGGGCTGAGGTGATACTGAGTTTTCTTTTTTCCTTTTGTATCTTTTTTCCCTTTGTATCTTACACAGTAGAGCACATTATTCAACATATGTTCATTAAATGGCCACCGAAACATCTTTCACACGGGTTAACAAATGGCCAGGCCTCGCGTACAAAGTCTATTTGTTTATTTATTTTTTGAGATGGGGTCTCACTCTGTCCCTGGGGTTGGAGTGCAGTGGTACGATCTTGGCTCACTGCAGCCTTGACCTCCCAGGGCTCAAGTAATCCTCCTACCTCAACGCCTACCGTCGGGTAGCTGGGACTACATGCACGCATCATCATGCCCTGTTATTTTTTTTCCTGTACTGTAGAGACGAGGCTCACTATGTTGCCCAGGCTGGTCTTGAACTCCTGGGCTCAAGCAATCCACCCGTCTCAACCTCCCAAAGTATTGGGATTATAGATGTGAGCCACCGTGTCCGGCCACGTAGAAGGTCTCTTTAAATGATGAATTGGAAACATCAGTATTTCTTCTTTTGCTTAAATTCCAGTCCCCTGCCAACCGTACACCGCCATACCAAGATTAAATAGAGAAGGGCCCTGGAAGCAACTGGTTCGCTGTGAGCACTTGACAGCTATCAACCATGATCATCATTTCTTTTTTTTTTTTTTTTTTGAGGCGGAGTCTGGCTCTCTTGCCCACGCTGGAGTGCAGTGGCCAGATCTCAGCTCACTGCAAGCTCTGCCTCCTGGGTTCACACCATTCTCCTGCCTCAGCCTCCGGAGTAGCTGGGACTACAGGCGCCCGCCACCTCGCCCAGCTAGTTTTTTGTATTTTTTAGTAGAGACGGGGTTTCACCGTGTTAGCCAGGATGGTCTCGATCTCCTGACCTCGTGATCTGCCCGTCTCGGCCTCCCAAAGTGCTGGGATTACAGGCTTGAGTCACCGCGCCCATGATCATCATTTCTTCTTGCTGATGTTACTGTAACATTGTGGATGAAGCAGTGTTTGCCTTAATGAATGGGGGTGAGTTTGGAAGTCCTGCCCTCCAGGGCTGTCTTAGTTCCAGGTGCTGCAATTTGCACCTGGAAATGGAGAAAGGAGAGATGCCTGCAGTTTAGTGCCAACGGTGAAAGGTCAGCTGGGGGGTGCTGGGGGCCTCTTGGGAGTTCTCAGGGGCCCTCCCCTCATATATGCACAATATCTGGTGTCCCTGCCACCAAGTTCTGGGGACCTCCAGAATGATCGGAAGCTTCTGCAGGGTCCAGCCAGTGCTCAGGAACATTCACTGCCCTCCTTTTTCCTTTCCTCATTCAACATCCCTGCATTTCAAGGCTCTCTACCAGCATTTCTTTGTTCATTGTTCAGAAAAAAACGAATCAAGCCATGACTAGAGGCTTGAATTCAACTTTAAAAAATTGTATGGCTCAAAGGGTCTCTATCCAAGTTTTTCCCAAAAGATTATTCTCCAAGGAAAAAAGAAAACAAAATGGCTAAATCTCAACATTTTTTCAGTCTCCATTATCCCACGGCTCTCTTTACCCCTTGAGACATACAGTCTTCAATAGTAAACAGGGCTGAAGTTTGAGGGCAAGGCCTAGAGAAGCTGTTTAATTTCTACCCCAAAGACAAACTCAGATTCTTTCACAATTTTCCCTCAGGCCAGACCTCTGCTTTATAGGGCCAAGCCACTGAAAGAACAAATGAATGCGAACAATTTGCCTCCCAGCAGCGAGCACTAAGATCTCCTACAGATACGAATTCCCGAGCAAACTCTGCCCAAAGATAATACAAATGAAGGGGTTTATCGGGCTTTTTAAAGGGTGGCTGCCTGATTTTCTTTAGGATCTGAATACATTTACAGGGGGATTGGGGTGGGGTGGGGGGGGCGCGCTTACTGACAGAGCAGTTTTAGAAAACCAACACAGGCCCCAGAACACTCATCAGTCTGCAGCGGCTCGGCTGCTCGTTCCACAAATACTCACTGTGCATCCACCATGCGCAGCCACTGTGTGTGGTGCTGTGGGGGACAGAATGACGATGTGTCTTGGGAGGTGGCCTCAGCTATAGCTAGGGAGGATAGGGCTTCTGTCCCAAATGGTAAATGTCATAGAGTGGGGGTGTCACAGAGTGTGGGGGTATTACAGAGTGAAGCCAAGAGGTGGGATCTGAACTAGACCTTGGAGAGTACAGATGGCAGTTTCCGCAGGGCAAGGCTCTATTCTAGAACCAATGTATTCCTATTAACAAATAAGCAAGGGTTTTGAACTGAAAGGATCTAGGACACTGTTTTCCTAAAGATAGCTTCGGAGGTGGGCATGGCTACAATTTGTCTTAAGTCTCAGAGGTCAGTGATGGTCACCCACTGGGAAAGGAAGGGCATGCAGACAGCCCCCCAACCCCAATATCTGCAGGGTTTGGGACAAGAACATAGATGTAAGTCCATATGCTTACACATGTAAAAGTTGTAACTCAAGCTGACAAACTGTTAAATACATTCTGTCCTCCTCCCTTGACAAATATGAATGCTATGAAAAGGCCAGGCTCGAATTTAGAATTCCCAGACTCCTGGGTTCTGTACCAGAATGCGGTGGTGGTAAGAGAGCCCGATCTGGCACCCCCACCATTCCGTTCCATCTTGTCCTACGAGGTCTTGGGACCACACATGGAAACACCCCAGACATCTCAGCCCCCCACAAAGCTCAGCCCCAGGCAAATGTGAGCCCCCCACCTCAATCTACAGGTGTGCACACCAGTGGCTTGGTGCACGTCCAGGGAAGAGCCAGGCAGGCTCTCAAGCCTCGGGATCCCATTCTTTGGATCCTCAGCTCCGTGGATTCCTGGTCTGGTCAGGAAGGAAGTGGCTGGGGTGGTCAGAGCAGGGCCCCCCTCTCAGGTCTAAGGGTACAGTGTGCACAGGCAAGGATTCGGCTCACTGGACTGTGAGGCACACTGTGGCGTGTGGTTTTGATTATGATGATGATACAGGCTAACCTTTATCCCAGATAATGAATACAACATTAGTCTGGTTTTCACTTAATCCTCATCAGCCCTACTGAGTTTAGTATTGTTGTTATTCCCATTTCACATATGAGGAAACTAAGATTAGAGAGATTTTAATTTATCCAAGGCCACACAGCTAGGGGTTGTGGAGCCAGGATTTGACTGTTATACTGAGTCTCATGGCCTAAAAATACTCAGAGGAAAATCATTTCCTGATCCCGAATCATGGAAAATCAAGAGCCGGAAGGAATCATGACATTCATAATGTGGAACCCTCACTACGTGGCAGGAGGGGGCAGGCAGCAGAGGAGCAATCCAGGGTCCTGCTTCCGGGGCAGTCCCCATGTGGGCAGCAGCGTGTCCCACAGAGTTCAGGAGGGCAGCAGCACCTGGTGAGTATGCCGTGCAGTGGGCGTGGGCTCCCCATGGGGTGCATGCGGAAGCCAGTCAGGGTCAGGCAGGGCCAGAGCAGCCCCGTGGGCATGTGTGGCCAGCAGCTGGCACCACAGCCCTCTGTGAGCTGAGAAGGTGACCTCACACCAAGTGGGGCCCTTGGAGCTATTTTCTAAAGCTGCTGCCTTTGATGCTTTCTTCAAATCCCGTGAGCAAAGTGGCAAACTTGGGTGGGGAAGCCCCAGAATCTGGCTGCTGTGCAACTTCATTCTGTTTCCAAACAGCGGTGTGGGAGCTCAGCGCAAACTCCACCAGGCAGTCCGAGGATGCCCCGGAGCTACGCCGGGGACCCTGTTCTTCCTTCCTGCAGCTGTGCTGGCCAGCCAAGGCCTTGGAAGGTCAGGAAGGAGGGATTTTTCTTTTTTTAATTTAAAATGTTTAAAACTAAGGTATAATATGTATATACAAGCAAGTACACAAATCTCATATGTGGCTCAACGAATTTTTAAGACAGGATTTTGCTCTGTTGACCAGGCTGGGGTGCAATGTCTCAACCAGAGCTCACTGTAGCCTCGAACTCCTGGGCTCAAGTGATCCTCCTGATTCAGCCTCTCGAGTAGCTGAGACCACAGACATGTGCCACTACCCCCAGTTAATTCTTAAAATTTTTTGTAGAGGTGGGGGTCTCACTATGTTGCCCAGGCTCTAGTAAATTTTTAATATGTGTTTTTCTTTTTTTTTTTTCAGACAGAGTCTCACTCTGTCACCCAGGCTGGAGTGCAATGGTGCGATCTCGGCTCAGTGCAACCTCTGCCTTCCAGGTTCAAGGGATTCTCCTGCCTCAGCTTCCCAAGTGGCTGGGATTACAGCCACCCGCCACCACACTCAGCTAATTTTTGTATTTTTATTAGAGACAGGGTTTCCATGTTTGCCAGGCTGGTCTCGAACTCCTGACACCTCAGGTGATCCATCCACCTCAGCCTCCCAAATTACAGGCATGAGCCACCACACCTGGTTCAATATGTAAATATTAATGTAACCACCAGCCTAGATCAAGATATAGAATGTTTTAAATTGATTATAAGTTGCAAAAGCAATGCATGAACACACTCTCCTTGTAAAGCATTAAAACATGAGCTGTGAGCCGACTCCTCCCAGTGTCCGCCCACACACACAAGGCCCCACTGTTGTATGTAATTGATTGTGTGTCCGGAAGCAGGGGCTTCCCCCTAGGCATTCCCAGGCCTCCAGGCAGCTGAGCAGCCTGACCCAACAGGTTTGGGGTCTTCCTCCTTGAACATTCTCTTCTGCTCACTCCCTTCCCCCACCCAAATCCTCCAACAGAGAAGGAGCCTGTGGATTCTCCCACCGTGGATAGCACAACTGCCTCGCTGAGCTTCCTCCCTCCCCATCCTTACAACTTAAAGCAGTCTGACTCGGTTGCCTCTAAGTTGTGGCTGCAGAGAACACAAAGAGCAGCCTTCGGCGCGCGGACACAAAGTCGATGTACTGGGGGGACGCCAACCGGCCCCAGAACACATCGAAGCCAGAAACTGCCCGAACTAGTTACATTCCAGCAAGATTAGCACAAGGCCGGGCCTGCTCCTGCGCCCACCCCTCCTCCCCTCCTGGGCCATGAATAGGATTTTTAACTATTTCCCTCCCACTTGCTGTCCAGCCTCACACATGGACAATGCTCCCCGCTGTTTGCACATTAACCTCCCATTTGCCAGGCAGCTTCTCAGGAGCTGCAGATTAACACCCACCAACCCAGACAATGATCCCCGGGGAGGGATGCCAGGGGCTGAGACAAAGGCTACAGACGCTGAGCCCAATCACTGCACAGTGACCACTGGCCAACAGTGCAAGGGGCTCCCAGACTCCAGACACACAGGAATCACCACAGGTGGCTCATTCCTGGCTCTGGGCACCTGCCCCAGGTGGGACTGAAGAGGGTACTCCCCTAATGTGGGCCACCCTTCCCATCCCATCTAATCTGGGACATTCTGGCCTACAAGGGGCCTGAACGATCAGGGACTGAAGCGCTGGGAAGGCAAAGGGCAGTCCTAGGCAGTCCTCGCAGACTTGGCCCACCCTGTTTAGGCTTCTCCTTTCTCCTGGCAAAGCGGAGTCCTCAGGGGACGTAACAGGAAGCAGGTGCCTCAGGCCCCTGCCCTGGGGCTCCCTGGGAAAGCTGTCTGGTCTCTCAGCAAGCAGGAACCCTGACTGAAGCAGCTTGTAGACATGATTCAATACGTCAAAGCCATTTTCCTATTCCCTTGTGTGCAGGTGTGCACACAGGCATGAACTTGGAAACGCAACAGCACGTAGCGGGGAGGGAATGGGGAGAGAGCTGGACTGTGAGGTATGGGAATGATCCTTCCATGTCCTAGGCCAGCAGCTCAGCCTCTGCGTTTGTATTAAAAATCTCCTCCAGGTGATGCTCATGCACCCTCGTCCTGAACTGGAGGCCCGGGCAGTGAACAATTGCATGCATTAGCTGAGGATCCTGTTAAGATGCAGCCTGGGTCAAGAGGTGTGTGGTGGGGCCCAGGATGGTAAGTTTCTAACAAGCTCCCAGGCGACGCACTCTTGGCCTAGTGAGGCCTCAGACTGGGCGCATCATCAGAAGGGTGATCTCTCTGTATGCTGCTTCACCAAGTAGTTGTCTGGTTACAGTTTCCACCCTTCTGGAGAAAGGTCGCCACCTCTCAAGACAGCCAGTTGCAGCAGCGGACAGCTCTGTTTGAGTCCTTCCTCATATTAAGACATCCAACAGTGACAATCTGAAGTCTTCTCTTGACCTGGTAGTTTCAGACCCTCACAAGAAAACCTTGCGGCATCCACTCCTGTTTTCCCCACATACCTGTGCCTCCTCGTCTAGGCCAGTGAGGCTGTTTTTCTGAGCTTCATTCTCTTAGTACTAATGCCAGACAGGCTGGGGGCAGAGGAGCAGATCTCAGTGCACACTGGTGAGGCTATTTGGGCAGAAGTGAGAATAGAGCCCCCAACGGAAACAGAAACCAGAGTTCTAGCCTGGGGCAGTTAACATACAAGAAACTTCAGGACAATTAAAAAGCAACAACCACAATTAACGTGGTTTACACAGGCAAAACTCATTAATGTGGGTCGGGGTGCTGGAGTTTACCTTTGCTAGGCAAACCCTTTTTACAGACAGTACAGATTAACTGCAAGCAAGACTCCAAGGGGAATATCTAAATGGCCATGAAACAACCCTCGAGCCCCCAGATGCAGGAAAAAGCACCACTGACCTACAAGAGACACACAGATGACTTCGTGCAGGGAACCCCCTTGCCAATCTGGCTTCAATTCCTGGTGAAGTTCAGAAGCAATAAACCTGTGCTCCTTTTGAAAGGTTTTATAACTCAGAAGACCCCCTATTTCACACTGACATCCATCCCAAGTCTGAATTAACTGTGTTACCCAGCAGTTCTGCTAAGGAATCACTTCTTAGTACTTAGTTCTTTTAAGGAATCACTTCATCATCACTGCTGCAGGGAAAATTTGAGCAGGGCTGATGGTTTGCAGTGGCAGCAAGTCTACAAATGATTATCCCTAATGAGATGATGCAAGAGCAGCCTCAAATAAGGCACTCCTCCAGCTGCTCCATGCCCAGCTGGGCTTCCTGCCTTTCCACCCGCTCCAGGCCATGAGCCCTTCGTGGGACTCTCATGGCAAGAGGGGCCTGGATCTTCCAAAGGTGAAACCATCCCAAAGACCCAAGGGCTCCCACTCAGTCTCCTGCTGCCACTCCCTCCCACCCTGCAAAGTCACAGATGACAGTGGGATCTGGCTGAGCTAGGACTGAATCACGACTGTACCCTTTACCAGTCGTTACCTTATCTAAAGTTAATCTTTCTGAGCCTCAGCTCCCACATGTTGAAAAGCATAATCTAGTTCCGAAGATTGTGTGGTGGTTTAACTGAGTGAACGCTTAGCATGCACAGGGCTTGAAGTAGGTAAACTCTTATAATGGTAGTAAAAAGGGGGAAGATTTCTTTTAAGGTCAGGGAGATAGCCTAACACCCCTTCTTTCTTTGAGGCTCCAAAGCTCACTGTTCTTCTCTTGTGACACTAACCTTTCCTTGCCTTGAGATCAGTTCCACTACTTGTGTTGTGGCTCTGGTGGACCAGGCAACAGGCAGTTCCTATATAAGGTCATGACCTCACTCATCTTTTACTTACCTCCTGCAACGTTCAACCCAATCCTTACAATTAGTAGGAACCTGACCAATATTTCTGCATTGACTTGCCAGCATGAACCAGCCAACTTAGGACAAAGCATGGAGGTCGTAACCAGGTGGGTCAAACAGCCAACTGACCAGACCTCCCCGCACCCCCATGTGAGCAGGTTTCTGTCCTTAGGAACAACAGCAGTTGCATTTAGGTAAAATGACATTTACACTTCTGACTGGCTGTCAAACTATTCATGAAAATGGCCATGAACATCCTATTTTTAAAATCAAACACTAAGCCACATATGCATGCTACAGAAAGAAAAATCCCAAACTTATGTGGTTTAATAGAGTTTCCAACACTTCTTCAGAAGCCTGGATCCCTAATGTTTACATTGAAGGTGACACTGGCTCATGGTCTATTGTTCCATAGTCTTACTGCACTGTCTACACATCCTACCTCATTTTTACAGAAATGGGTCATTAGGTCAGGGACCACATTCTTCCATGTCATGACATGGTTTGGTTGGGAGTGGAGAAGGTCTAATTTTAGGCCCTCTGAGAAAGGGCCTAAAATTTCCTAAAGTAAGCAATAGAGATCAAGTTTTTAGGTTTTCTGAGGTTTTAAAATCAGAAAGCTGTTCTGTTTCCTTCAGCTGCCATCCATTCAGCCCTAGAAGTTGCAGCCTGCCGATCTGGGCCCAGAGAAGGGAGGACTAGTGCTCAGAAAAGCTCCCTGGGGAGCTAGACACTAGGGGCTGAGGTTGGGCTCCCTGGCAAGGACAGGCCTCAGGGAGCTTGTGGTGGGGGCTGCTTGGAAACCACACACTTACTCTGATGACACTGTTTGTGTGCAAGCATTTCTAGACTGTTCTTTGGAAATGGGCTGTAGAAAACATTCACTCCTTCAAAAACACACCGCTTCTTTTGTGGTCTTTCCCCCTTCTTGGCTCTGCTACTCTCCCGGGAGTCAGGGACTCCCCAGACTCCCAGGGAACGGACCTCTTTTGGAGAGGCCATGCCGATGGGTCACACTGAGGCTTGGGTCAGGGTAGCAGGGTGATAGCAAACGCTCATGTGGAATTGTCTGCCTGAACGGGTGGCTATAAATTATCACAGGGTGTAACTGCCTGAGACCTTGTAGGTGAATTATCTACAAGTCCTGCGAATGCTCAGGGGTGGGTACCTGCAGCTGCCATGAATATGGCTTCAAAATAAGTTTCCTTAGATGAAAACAACTGAGAGTCCAGAGGCACAGCTAGCCTGAGGGAAGGATGTGGGAGGGCCACCCATGGCCCCAGTTTCCCTGGGTGCACCACTCACTTCCCTCAGAGTCCTTTCTGTGACGTCTGCCTCCCCCAGCCCTCTTGTCACTGTACCACCCAATGCACACACAGCAGCAGAGAAGCATCTAGAGTGTGAGTGTGTGTGTGTGTGTGTGTGTGTGTGTGTATGTGTTTTGAGAAAGGATCTCACTCTGTCTCCTGGGCTGGAGTGCAGTGGCACAGTCACGGCTCACTGCAGTCTTGACCTCCTGGGTTCAAGTGATCCTCCTACCTCAGACTCCCAAGTGGCTAGGATTACAGGTATGTGCCACCACGCCTGGCTAATTTTTTGTACCATTTGTAGTGATAGCTTTTGCTGTGTTGCCCAGTCTGGTCTCAAACTCCTGAGACTCAAGTGATCTGCCTGCCTCCGCCTCCCAAAGTACTGGGATTATAGGCGTGAGCCACTGCGCCTAGCCTAGAGTGTCTCTGAATTGCAATCTGAACTTGAATGGGAAACTGTCAGCTAGTTTAAGGGGCAAGCAGTAGGTAACTTCTTGTGACATTTTCTGAATCAGATGCCAGTCACAGGGAACTATCAAAAAGCGGCGATTTACAAGAGCGACCTGAATAGACGCTCTGGTCTGGTCTCTCTCCTTCAGCTCTTATATCCAGATGGTCCCCTCTGTTCTGAAGAAGTAAACAGCCTCAAGCCGGGCCCAGAGACTTGGGTTCTAACTCGGCCCAAATTAGCAGTGTGATGACTTTAGGCAGGTCCTTTCCTCTGCTGATCACAGCTGCTAGAAAAAGCCTTTATGGAAACAAACATGTATTAGGCCCCTACTGTTTACACTATATACTGTACACGATAAAAGGCAAAGGCTTTTTATTTCTTCCTCACTAGCTTCTCTTTGTGTGCAATGGAAATGAGTGCTGATTATAATTTAGACATAATAATATCCGGACATGGGTCATTAAGCAGGGCAGTGACCTACCCACTTGGTCCACTGACCTATTCTTGGTTATTGCAAAACATTATTCAGACAGCAAGATAAATTGGTTAATTTTTCTTTCCACTCCTAAATTGTTAAATTAGTTACAGCAAAAAACAAAACCCAAGTAAACAAACCACACAAACCTCCTAAATACAAAGTAGGGCTCTGATCCTGCCATTTGTTTTACTCCTAAATATAGGCTGGTTTATCTCTCTCCCACCTTCTGGTGGCCTCAAGCCATGTTCTCAGGCCCCTACCTAACTCTTAGCTGCTATTTAGAATCCAGCTGTTAATTACTTCTTTAACACTTTTTTGCTGCTCGGTCTGAACACTAAGTATTCTCCGAGACTACAGTTTCTCCTTTGCCTTCCTTTAGTGGCTCCAAAAGGTCTCTCTCAAAGGTTATCTGTCCTCAAGATGTGCCTAATTCTGTGCATTCAGGGCTTTCTTTGCAGGGGACGGCACAACTTGGGAGCTTTTAACAAACACAAAACACAAAATAGTGTAATACAAAGCTAGCCAGGCTTATTAAAAATCTTATTTTTCAGCTGGGCATGGTGGATCACGCCTGTAATCCTACTACTTTGGGAGGCTGAGGTGGGCGATCATTTGAAGCCAGGAGTTCGAGACCAGCCTGGCCAACATGGCGAAACCCCGTCTCTACTAAAAATACAAAAATTAGCCGGGCGTGGTGGCACACGCCTGTAATCCCAGCTACTCAGGAGGCTGAGGCACGACAATCGCTTGAACCCAAGAGGTGGAGGTTTCAGTGAGCCAAGATTGCACCACCACACTACAGCCTGGGCGACAGAGTGAGACTCCGTCTCAAAAAAAAAAAAAAAAATCTCACTTTCGAACTAGTCTATGTTTAATATTTAATATATTACCAAGTGCTTTTTTAAAAGGCCCACTTACCAATTTCTGCGTGTGGCAAGGTGAGAAGGCCAGGGGTGGTGGGCGCCTTATGGCTCTGATCTATTGCAGATGCCTTCCAGTAGTAACCAGAGCAGCTGGCACTGGTGTACTGGCATCTCCTTCAAACTCAGTGTTCAGGGATGTCACACTGGTAGCTTGAAATCAGCCACGGGGAGAGTATTTACATCATGGAAATTGGCAAACACTAATCAGGGCACAATCCTCCCCACCAGGAGCTGACTGTTAAATATTTACCAGTACATCACTGCTTATAACCCATTTCCCCACTTCTCTTTCTATCATTAATTTAAAGGACTCATTTACTGGGCACACAGTCTACTGCATTAGATACAAATGCTACAGAAAAACAACAATAACAAATGTTACCTTTCTCTGTCCCTACCACTGCCTATGTCTTTACACTGCAAACTCACTCACTCCTCAGAACACAGTGGGATAAAGAAATAGTGTTATCACCTTCTCGCAGATGAGGAAACTGAGGCACAGAATAGCAAAACCTTGCTCATGGCTGCAATTGGTAAGTGATGCTTCCAGAACCAGAACTGAGGGCTTTTCCCCACCCACTAGAGCCCATGAGTTTTCTACTCTCCCAGGAAAAGGCCTGGATGGAGGCCCAGTGTGCAAAAAAACTCAAGGATATGTTCCACCAGAGCTAAGACTCAAGAGCAAATGAGTTTTATGGAGGCTTTGTACTAGGAAGGGTTCTTAAGGGAGACAGTTGTGCAGGCTGTGAGGAAGGTTCCACAGACCCCCAGAAAAGCAGGTGAGTGGCAACTGAGGTCCCCTTGAGAAGGGGGTTCTGGAGTACAACAGGCCCCTTTGCTTGGTACACTTCGTCAAGGCAGAAAAATGCCTTCCACTTCTGGAGGGAAAAAAAGGAAAGAGGCCCAGGATGCAATCAGGAAAGAACAAATACATCCTCAGATTCTCCCAGCTGAACAACTAGGGAAAACTCAGCCTGTAAACAATCAAAAACTGGGTGTCGCCAGAGCAAAAACCCAGAAGGTCTCTGCTCACCCATGCAAGGGTAACTGCACAAGAATCGGGGCCCACACCAGCACAGGCCAGCGAGGGATCACTTCTTCCTTAGCAGTAGTGGCAGCGGCAGCAGCTGGTTCTCCTGCTGGGTTCTCCAGTTGGAAATTCCAAAGGGAACCACTTTTTGCATTCATTACCCAAAGAGAAAAACTGCAACTAGTGAAAAATAAAAACTAAAATTTCAAATGCTACTTTGTAGAATGCAAACAGTCGTATTCTGCCAACAGTCAGACATCAGGCTCGGTATTTCCTTATGATACTTACAAGAGAAAGAAAACCAAGTTCACTCCCCCTTTCCCTACTTCCTCTTGTTTTTTTTCCCTCCCCAAGGGAATGAGTCAAGTCAGTCAACAAGTATTTATGGAGCACCCACAGGACTGCAGAGTCTGGGAGGAGGCGCGGGTTGCTGGAAGCAGCCCAGGATAGCTCTCATTTGAGACAGTTAAAGGAAATGTCAATCCTCAGGCCAGGTCTAAACAGGGCAGTAAAGAACTGACTGCCACCTGGGTGGGTTTATTCTGGACCAATCACTCACTCCTGGCTGAGCTGCCTCTGTTATTGGCAAGGCCAAAGTGGGTGGATCAGCCATGTTCATGTACATTTTTGGAAAACTACAAGCACAATGCTAACAATCTTGATGGTTTTGGGGGTGGGAATTGGTGGTTGGCTGAGATACTCTTCTTCCTCCCTCCCAAAAGGCCCCACGATGATAAAAATTAAACAAATGTTGTCAGGTGTTCACCATTTCTCCTCTGCAAACGTAAGTGTGTATAAGTGGGACGGGAAGGCTGGTAACATCCAGGGCCCATGGAAACAGCCTCCTGGGGGCCTGTCCGCTCTAGTTTGGAGACTGGGTTGTATTTATTTGGCTCCAGATCCTGCTACTCCAAGTGTGCTCCCTGGACCAGTACCATCAGCACTATATGGGATTGTGTTAGAAATGCAGAGTTCCAGGCCCCATCACAGCCCTACTGAAGCAGAATCTGCATTTACACAATCTCTTCAGGTGGTTCCCATGGACGTGTGAGTTGAAGAAGCACCAGTCCCAATAACCAAGCAAGTGTTTGTTATTAAACCCCAGAGAGCCCCCAAAGTCACATTTGGGGAACATCTGCCTTCCATATTGCAGTGGGGCAGTTAGCAGCCTCCCTAGATTTCCTGTTCACAGAAAGCAAATACCAGTAAAGCCTACAGATTTATAAATCTATTATGACTCCTGGTTTAAAAGTAGGTACCTGGAAGGACCCAGGTCAGTTGCACATTATTTAATCACCATAGGAAGATATATTCTTGGAGCTAACGGAACCGAACACTACCGGCCACAAGGACTCCTTTCACATCTACATTACACTCAACTAACTGCACGCTGGCCTAGATTCACTTCTGTTTTAAATACCCAAGCTATGTTTGAATAACCTGTATGGTTACAATTAGGATCACTGCATCTGGGAAAGTCACCGCAAACCTCCACACATAAATATGGTGATTTTAATAACAAATAACACATTTGGAGGCTGATATAAGTATGCAGGCAGAGGAAGCCACTGAAGATGTTAATTTGCATGTTCACAAAGAAATAGAATCCAGCTGCAATGTTAATGCTTAATTCTACAGAGCCATAGGACACCCGCACAACCTTACCATAGGCATGCTCTAAATTTAAAGCCGATTTTCAAACCCTCACAATTTTGGCAAAAACCTAAATTCAACTGCTTAAGAAGGAGACTGGATTTTCTGTGAATCCTAAAATAGTGCTAGTAGAAAAAAGTCCATTTGTTTAAGTTTTGCAAGTTAAAGACAAGTGTCTGAACTGATTTGATGCAAAGTTTCTCAAAACATTCACCTTGGGGCAGGAAAAACAAAAGGTCTCATTGGAAGAGATTTCTTCTTATGAGGGACTGGAATTTATGGACTAGGGTCTAACTTAGCTGTTGCTTTCTGGCCTCCTACACTTGTATTCGGTGTTTAAAGTAAAATGTGAAAATTATGTCAGTCTTTAACAAGATTAACCTTCTGAAATAGGATGCATATGAGTGAATGTGTTTGTGTAAGAGGGAGAGACTATTAATAATAGTGGTCATGGTAATATTAATAACAATAAAACGTACTGTGCTAATTTGGAGACTGTATCCTGGTAAGCTCTGTTCACTTCACCAGTTTCTCTAAGAAAATGGAGTCTGTTGAACTGCTCACTAGCAAGGTGTACTTGCTCAAGCACCTGCAAAAAGACAGAGGGGGCTTCTTGTAGGGATGCAAACCCAGCGGGGAGAACAAACAGAGCCTGGTAATAGCACAATCAATCACTTGTTTCAGTTATGAAGGAAAGAGCTGCTAAAACCTCCCACTCCAGTGGAATGTACCTCACTGAAAGCTCTTGGCACTCACTCTTTACAGAGAATGGTGGGTAGCCAGGACCTATGGTGACATCAGGCACAGAGCAATTCTCCCGTTCTACAAGTGGACAAGAGGGAAGGAGGGTGGTGGTCAAAACCATCATGGGGGTACATGTATCAGATAATGACTAGACTGCATGATTTCATGAGGTAAGAAACAAGTATCTTGAGAGAAATGCTTGAGAGTCCTTAGGATTGCAATTCTGCTGAGTCCTTGGCTCATCTGTTATTAATAAATGCTGATGGCAATATCTGTGAGTACACATGTCAGAGGGGCTACTTCGTCCCCCACTGAGCAATGGCCAGATGGAGAAGTCAGGAGACCTGCGTGGACAGCCTCGCCTTGCCAGGGGCAAATCCATCACCTCAATAAGCCTAAGCTCACTGTCTATTTAAATAGGAGTGATTATACCAGCTGCACTTAATTCTTAGAACTATTTTGAGGATGAAATGAGATAATGGATGTGAGTCCTAAGTATGTCAATCTGGGAACATGTGGGTGGGGCTGTGTGGGAGGTGAGCTCCCTTCTGCTCTGTCATGAAAGGCATGTGACACTCTTCATAGTACTTCCCTCTCCCAGGCCCCCAAACAAGCTTGCCTGTCAATTTTGACACATTTAGAATTCATTAAGTAATTAAATACACTTTGATCTAATTGAGTTTTCCTTTGAGGGTACTTTAAGATTCCACTAAGCCTGTGAAGCTTACAAGTAATTGCAAGGGGAAACTCTACCAACTGTGTTGAGATGTCCATCATCAATTTTTCCCAATGCATGATTTCACTTGCCTGGATGGCACTATTACATCTGGAGGCCAGAACCAAGCCAACCACCACCACTAGCAGCAGCAATCAGTAACACCATTGCATTGAGTCAGCACTGTGGACAGTCCTGTCCTAAGCCACACTCACGGGGGGCACCTGACTGCCATTCACATGGAGATCTCTCTGGACAAAGGAGAGCTGGTCAGTCACTGGGTGACCAAAACCGGCACTGCACTGCCCAAGAGGAACATGGCCATCCTTTAACTGTTTCCATCTGACAAACTGCTTTTGGTCTATGGGCAGCCTCTGGTCTGTTTTAAACAGGCACGGGCCTGATCTTGTAGCTCAAAGATGAACCATGTGGTTCCAGGTCCCCATCTGGGGCTTCTGGTTGCACTGTGCCAGTGGGAAGCCTTATCTGCTGACCTGGCCCATCTTAGAGGGAAGAAGGACTGGTGACTGATACCTGGTGAAGAGGCTTGCCTTCAGCCTTCCATCCGAGAAGGGGACCCCCTATGGCCCACTATCCTAAGCCAGTGCTGAGCCATAGTGAGCTTCACCCCATTCTCTATGGGAGCCTGACACCAAACTATTGATTACACCAACCTTCTCAGATAAGGGAGTCCAGTTCACGTTCCAAGTCTGGAGACTTTCCTGAGTCTCCTAGGGGGCCAGACATGCCTGGGATTTTGAAGAGCCTCCTCTCCCTGGTATCTGTCTTGATACCAGATTCTATTCTGGAATCTGTCCTGGAACCCGGCAGAGTGCCAAGTCTATATTCTGAGGACAGCAGAGACCTGCCTTTGCTACACCTAATGGTTGTTTCTCAGCCCTCATCTCACTCGACCTTCAGCAGCAGCCCCTCTTCCTTCTTACACTCCCCTCCTTGGCTGCAGGAAAGCAGCGCTCACCAGGTCTCCTCCTACCTCTCTGGCTGCTCCTTCTCAGTCTCCTTTGCCAGTTCCTGCTCTTTTCTCCAGTGTGCACAAGCTGTAGTGCCCACGGCTCAGCCCTTGACCTCTTTTTTTCTCAGCTTCAGTCCCAGGGATCTCCTCCAGTACCATCAACATGCTGATGACTGAAGTCTCAGTCTCTAATCTAGAGCTCATCTGACTTCCAGACCCAACAACCCCACTGCCTATCACCCTCCCCAATGGATGTCTAAAAAGTATCTCCAATACAACATGTCCCAAACAGAGCTCCTGATTATTTCCTCCCAAACCTGCCCCTCCCACAGTCTTCTCCATTTCTGTCAATGACACTTCCTTCTTTCCCATCGCCCAGGAGACATTCATTCCTAACTCTTCTTCCTCTTGCTCCCCACATCAGCAAATTCTGTCAGTCTTCCTTCAAAACGGCGCCAAAATCTGAGAACTTTCCCCATTTCTACTGCCACCATCCAGGCCCCAGTGGCCCCACAACCTGTCTCTCATTTTCTACCCTTGACCCCTCCGGTCTATATCATGGCAGCCACGGCACTATGTTAAAACGAAGGTTGGATCATGTCACCTCTCTGCTCAGGACCCCTCATCACTGCTCCCCATCTCACAGTCAAAAGGCTTCACCATGGGCTGCATGCCCCTGTGACTGGCCCCCTGTCCCCTTTCTGACTGTGCCTCCTTAAGTGCTGCCCCCCAGCCTTGCCCACTCTGCTCCAGTCACTCTGTTCTGCCTGCTCCTGGAACCTGCCAAGTGCCATCCCCTTTGTACCTGCTGTTCCCTCTGCCTGGCGTGCTCTTCCTCCGTGTATGTGTCTATAGAGTTTGTCACCTCCCTGTGAGGCCTTCCATAAATATTAAATAAATGAATGAACAAGCAAACTGAAGACTTTACCCTGAACCCTTCTCGGCAGGCCAGGATCCCACAATTTGCCTGCTGGTTCTTTCTTTCCCTGCGCCTGGATCCTGGACCCCACCCACCACATCTTCCAACCCCAGGGGGTGATGTTCACAACGTGGTCCGTGGCCAGCAGGGCAGCTCCTCCCTGCAGAGGACCCATGTGAAGTCACAATATGAATATTCGGCCTTTTCTAGGGTGCCTGGCACTTAGTGGGTGGCTCAGCGTGTATCTCCTGAATGAAGCCTCACCTCTCACCCCAGCCAGAATCCTGCCTACTGAGAACCCAAGACCCATGCCTGGGGCTGCCTCTGGCCAGGTACTTCTCTCTCCTCAGCCCATCCCCAGTCTTCTCCTCCTGGCCCAGCTCCTGCGTCCCTTGCTGAGTTTCTAGCACCTCTTATGTTGTTCACACCCAGACAATTCCAAAAACACAGGATCCCCTGTGAATGATGTGGAAATGCAACTTCCCCACGTGGAGTCGCTGGGTATGTTCGTTCCCCTTCCCTTCCCCTCGAATCCTGCACAGAGGGGGCCACTATGTCACAAAAGGCCACTTCACGAGTAAGGCACAAAATGGCCCTTTTGGAAATCAAAGCTTAAGAGTCGCACCTGAGTTACTAAGGCTTCCACTCAGCCTCACCCATTCCTAGCAATAAGCTGCAGCAGCCGGATCTGCTCCCACCTCTGGGTGATGGCTGGAAACACTAGGCTGTTACCTTTCATCAAAAACACAAAGGGACAGCAAGGGACCTCAGGCATGTAATGGCGCCGAGGAGTAACCAAAACATGTTGTTAGAGAATTAGTCCTTTCGAAACTGCATGCCAACTGATTATTAATAAACTGCAAAAATGAGCTAAGGGTGGAATAATTGGGGCTGAATGCATACCAATCCTGCACATGTTAACCAAGATATATGAGGTTCAACTAGAAGCCAATTGAACAGTTACTTATTGTTAACTACTGTGTGCCAAGATGTTGGTGCGTTGAGATCTTTAAGACTTGTGGGAGGCCCCACTGCCAGAGGTGTGTAATCTAAACGGGGAAAGGAAAGGAAAACATGCCCTTTCATTCAAGGGTTTTTAAAATAGTACAGTGTACTAGGAAAGGCTGAGGTAAAACATCTGCCTCAATAGGGAGGCAGAGAAAAGGGGAGATAGAGGCCCTGGTGACATTTCTTGAAGGAGACAGAAAACTGGAGGTCTGCAAAGAGAAGAAACAGGCGGAAGCAACACATCCTATGTGGAAGGGGAGAAAGTGGGTGCTGTGAGCAGGAGTGACAAAGTCTTCAGAAAGACTGAGCCTGGGGACAAGGCTGGGCCTTAACACTTGCCTTCTATACAGGGTGTGCACAAACCTCAATGCCAAGCCCCATTCAAGGAAAAGGAGGAAGGCCGTAGATGGACCTCACTGACTCTCCCTACAGCAGAAGTGGGCACAGCTGGGTGCAGCGTCTAGGTCAGGAGAGGTGGTGTTTGCATTCATGCTGTCATAACGGCTGTGGTCAGGCTTGGATGAGGACGTCAAGCTGACAAAACCTCAAGGGGATGGAGGACAATTCCTTCTATTATTTGAGACATCCCAGAAAGAAGGGAAGTAATTCTTAAGTGCAACCTGTTCACAAATGGAAAAGTGTGGATTTGGCCCGGATGTTGGCATTTTACTTGGGCCGGGGCTTTATGTGACGTGGGTTCTATGTTGGCAGCCCAGAGGCAGCCAAGGGCCCCAGGGAAGCCAGCAACCATAAGGTTTCCAGCCTCATGGTATCAATGGAGGAATTATGAGATCATAAATGTCAGAGCCCCTGGGGCCTTGTAGGTAAATGCTTGGTTTGATTTTAAGTGATCCAGATAGTGGAAGAAGTTCTCACTGGCTTCTTTAAGATGGTCCCTTAGACTTACAGATGTTCTTAGGTTCTGGTGATTCAAAAATCTTTTCTTGCCCCCCACCCCACCGTCCCCCAGCAAAAGAGCAAGCAAGCAAAGAGAAACCTGAAAGGAATATTTACCAAAAAGCAAACTATTCCGGTACTCATGGAGTCATCCAGGTCCTAAGGAAATACAAATAGAGTCCAACAGAGAGTTTAGTTAAAATACTAAAAATAAACAGTGGCTGTATTTAATTTCTTTTTTTAAGTTTCTAAGGAAGTCAATAAAATAAAAATATATCTGGGGCCTGAATTATCATCCATGAACAAGGACTGCTTAAAAGTGCATCCAGGTCGGGTGCGGTGGCTCATGCCTGTAATCCCAACACTTTAGGAGGCTGAGGCGGGCAGATCACCTGAGGTCAGGAGTTCGAGACTAGCCTGATCAACATGGTGAAACCCCGTCTCTACTAAAAATACAGCTGGGCATGGTGGCAGGTGCCTGTAATCCTAGCTCTTAGGAGGCTGAGGCAGGAGAATCACTTGAACCCGGGAGGCAGAGGTTGCAGTGAGCCAAGATGGCGCCACTGTACTCCAGCCTAAGCAGTAAGAATGAAACTCCATCTCAAAACAACAACAACAAAAAAGTGCATCTACTCTGGACCAAAGAGTGGGAAGAGGCTCCTCCCTGCTGCTCCTCTGCTCCCATCCTCTAGACTCAGTGAGTCAGTCAACAAACTTCTACTGTGCACCACCACGTAGAAGGCACTGAGGACAGGGCACTTCAAGAGTCAAATAAGGAAACGCTCGTGTGCCAACTTCTATTCCCACACTGAGAAAGAAAGGGAGCAAAAACTGCTGAGCTCCAAAAGACATGCTGTGTAAAAAATGTTGAAAAGGAAGACAAATCCTTTAAAAGGGTGACCTTGGGCGGGCCCTTCCCAATCGAGTTAAATGTCACTACTCTGAGAACTTGTACTTTCTGATTTCCTGATTTTGCAGAATCTAAAGCTAGCATAATGAATTTAAACCCTCCAGCTTCCTTCCTTTCTCCATTTCCTTAAAAACAAAAACAAAAGGCACAGATTTAATATTTCCATTAAAATAAAACTTAACAAAAAGCATCGCATACTTTTACTATTACCATAGTTTAGGAAAGAAACATATTTTTCTCTCTTTTTGCTGCAAGATTAGTTTTTCAAATTTCAGCAGGCACAAAATTCTGCCCCTGGGTGACTTAATCTGTAAGTATAAGCACTATTTCAGGCAACTGTTTTTGTTTTGTTTTGTTTTGTTTTTTTTTTTTTTTGAGGCAGAGTCTCACTCTATGGCCCAGGCTGGAGTGCACTGGTGTGATCTCAGCTCACTGCAACCTCTGCCACCCGGGTTCAAGAGACTCTCCTGCCTCAGAGTAGCTGGGATTACAGGCACCCGCCACCATGTGCAGCTAATTTTTTTTTTTTTTAATGTATTTTAAGTAGAGATGGGGTTTGGCCATGTTGGCCAGCCTGGTCTTAAACTCCTGACCTCAAGCGATCCACCTGCCTTGGCCTCCTAAAGTGCTGGGATTACAGGCGTGAGCCACCATGCCCTGTCGATGGGTTTTTATCATCTGTGTGTTTCTCAGTTATCTCCTTCACCTCTAACACGGGAACTGTTAGAATCAGGAGGGAAGTTCCCACATCAGCCCTTTGACTCCTCTCCGATTTGCCATCCACACCCTCTGCGACGACAGCCTGAGGTTTAAAACATCCTTCATCTCCACAGCAGTCTCCCGGCTTCCTCTGTGTTCACAACAGCCTTGTGAGAGAGGGAGGTGCAGGGACATAATCATCTCCATTGTGCAGAGGAGGAAAGGGAGGCTCCCAGAGCTGCTCTGTGCAACGTGCTCCATGCAGCGCAGTGGCCACTTGCCACATGTGGCTATGGAGCCCTGGAAATGGCATGCGGGCCACAGGCAACACACACGGAACACTCAGTATAAGAAAAGAACCAATGTCTCAGTAATCAGTCTTTAAACTGATTACATGTTGAAATGCTAATACTGTTGATGAATTGGCTTACAAAAGATATACTATTAAAATTAATTTACTTGCTTCCTTTTCATTCTTTTTTTTTTTTTTTTTTTGAGATGGAGTCTTGCTCTGTTGCCCAGGTAGGAGTGTAGTGGTGCGATCTTAGCTCATTGCAACCTCTGCCTCCCAGGTTCAAGTGATTCTCCTGCCTCACCCTTCCCAGTAGGTGGGATTAACAGGTGTGTGCCACCCAGCCCGGCTAATTTTTTTGTATTTTTAGTAGAGGTTTCACCATGTTGGTCAGGCTGGTCTCGAACTCCTAACCTCAAGTCTCAGCCTCCCAAAGTGCTGGGAGTACAGGCGTGAGCCACTGTGCCCAATCTTCATTCTCTTTTAATGTGGCTACATGAAAATTTAAAATTACTTCTTCAGCTTATATTGCATTTTTATTGGACAGTACCACCCTGGAGAGACTGGTGCAAAGTCATCCAGCGGCCAGGGACAGACCTGGGCCAAATCCACTGCTCCCACTACATTTGGGGGCATGGCATTTTCCAGGGCATGAGGTTGGGAAGAGTTTGCACACAGAGAAGAAACAGTCCACGCTGTGCCCAGCATGAGGGGGAAGGATGCTGCCTGGGGTCTGTGTCCATGGCAGGGCAGGGAGGGGTCTGGAGGGCAGGGAGCAACCCTCATAGCAGCAGGAAAGGAGGGCAAAGGACCACAACAGGGAAGGCCTCCGACAGCCTAGGAAGGAACATACAGTGACTGCAGGGGGAGCCTCAGCCTGGCAGCCTGGTCCAGTGAGGGAAGTGGGGTATATACAACTCCAAAAAGGGACCCCCAGGGACCCAACTCCTATCCCTTCCTTCCATCTCTTTTCTACACAGTAGTTAGGGAATTATGTTAAATTTTGTATCAGATGAAGTCATACCCCTGGACCCCTGTTTAAAATGCTCCAATACCAGCTTGGCCAACAAGATGAAACTCCATCTCTACTAAAAATACAAAAATTCGTCAGTGTGGTGGTGGATGCCTATAGTCCCAGCTACTCAGGAGGCTCAGGCAGAACTGCTTGAACTCAGGAGGCGGAGGCAGCAGTGAGCAGAGATTGCGCCACGGCACTCCAGCCTGGGCGACAGAGTGAGACCCTGTCTCAAGAAAAATAAATAAATAAATAAATAAAATGCTCCGAAAGATTGTTCCCTGTCCACCCAGCCTAAAGTAGCCCCTCAGATACTAGCCCACTGTGCTGCACAGTCCTCTGTATGGTGTATCATTACTGTCTGGGTGTTTCCATCTGTTCACTGTCTGTTTCCCCCCAGCGGAATGTGATATCCATGAAGGCACAGACTTTGCCTGTGTGGTTTTCTGCCCCATCCTCAGATCCTAGAACAGTGACTGGAGGCAGAAGGCAATCCATAAGGAAGTGTTGAAGGAAGAATCAATGAAGGAACCACGGCCCTGGCTGTGTGGGATGACTCAGTTCCTACCACAGGTGCCATGTGCTGGATAAGATGCTGCTCTGAATAGCCCCAGAAGAGTAGTCATCTTCCTTGCAGAGGAGGCAGCTGAAGGCTCCGTGTCTCTGCTTGCGCCCTTCCCCCTATACCTGGAGAACAGCCTTCCTTGCTCCAGCTGAAGCTCCTAAGCCCGCCTCCCGCTGCCTGCCCTGACTTCGGGGCTCCTCCCCTTCCTCCAAAACCCTTCACAGGACACAATGGGCTGAGGCCAGGAGTCGTCTGTGTGGCCTTTCTTCCCCACGCGCTTATGGACTCTTAGTGAATAGTGCCTATGTCTTACACAACTGAATCTCCACCCACCTCGCTCACTACCACTGCGCCAGAGCTGCCCTGGGTATACAGCAGGAGCCTAATAATCATCTGCTTCAACTGAGCCAGGCAGGGAGAGCCTTTCCTCCCGCTGACCCCAGTGGCCCAGGGCGGAAGCCTCCCTCGCCTGGAATGCCACCACCTGTCGGGTCCTGCCCGCATCACCTTCCCTCCGCATCACCTTCCCTCCCGCGTCACTTTCCTCTTTGTCCGCTCGCACTTCTCTTTGCTTGCATGCCTCCTGCTTCTGTGGAGGCGTGTCCTCCATATGTGAAGAGCCAGGGAGCCTGCGAACCCCGCTTTAGGCCTCCTGCTCTTACCCTCCCCTCCCCAACCCTGCCTGATTTGGCAGCCCCCCCACCAGCCCCCTTCCCTTCTTCTTCATGCCCCTCCTCCCTCCCCCATTATCCTTAGCTTTGCAACACCCCCCCCCACCCCACTGTTTACACAGCTGCAGAATGAAGAGATGCTCTCTTCTCTACTCTCCAAGACCAGGGTTAATATATGTGTATTTCTGGCTCCCCACAACTTGGGGCAGAGGGAACGCTGCCCCCAACCCAATCTCCTGTAAATAGTTGGTATGCGGATAATAGCACTTTCTGGGGATGGAAAAGCATGTTGAACCGCTTAGAGTGAGTTATCCTGTGGATGCCTGTGCAGGTTGTACATAGCCTTCCTGTAGCCCAGAAAAGGAGCAGCTGCTCCACACTGTGGAAGCCCCAGACAGCAAGCGACAGGCTGAGAGGGGGCTGCACTGCAGACCTCGGAGTCGCTAGGGCTCCAAGCAGGGGCCACAGGGATCCTTCACTGGATCTCTGTTGTAACTGTGAGCTGTGATTGCACCACTGCATCCTTCTCAATCCAAGGCGTGGCCAAGTGTGTGGGCAAGTTGCTGGAAATTTTAAAAAATACAACAAACCACTAGACAAACTGTCCAGGAGTTCTAACAAATACCTTAGAACTATAACAAAAGGCCTGAAGGTATTTTGGGCCTCTCCAGTCCTAAGAGGTGCTCCAAATGATGACCACCTCCTGGACCATACTCCAGGGCAGATGGGAAAACCTAACCAGACAGGTCTAGAAAGCACCCCTCGTAAGCCTATGGTGGCATCTCAGCATCCTATTTCGGACTAATGCAGGTTATCTGAGATCACAGTGCCAAGAAAAGAACTTACGACAGTGACCTGAGGTCTGAGGGATGCAAAGAGCTGATGCCCTAGCCCCGTGGTGGTAGACAAGTTTAGGGAACAAAGCATTTGGAAATCTCAGTCACTGCAAATGACCCTGCAGTCCCTCCTCCTCTCCTCCTGGTCCCTATCACTGCAATTCCTAGAAAGCCATGAGACTTTTGAAGCTCCTCTAAAATGAAGTTGTTACTTTGCATTCTGACTTTCTCCCAGGAGCTCAGACTTGGGGCCCTGTTTACCTTATGTTGCCCCTGCCCCCAACACAGCCCCCAGAGCATGACACATGGTTAGATACATACAACTGATCCCCTGCAAGGCTCTCTTTCCTTTTCAAGAAATTACCTGACTTATCTTACCGGGTGCCCCCTAGCCAGAAATCTGAAAAGCCCAGCACCTGTCTCTCACCTTTCTCTTGAAAATTCGTTCTTACATTCTGGGGCTCCAGGGACACACCAGGGGGTTCACACAATTGCATCCAGAGGCCTCCAGCTGCAAACATAGAAGGAAAGCCCCTGGATCTGACCCACACCAGAGGCCTCTCTGCAGACAAACCGGGGAAGTATGGACCTGATTTTTGCCTGTGATGTCTCCTGGAGTCCAGGACAACCATGGCAACCCAAGTCATCTCAAAGCAAAGGACAGAGTCCAGAAAAATCTGCCTGTATGGACAGAGTGGCATAGGGTCTGAAATACTCGCTGATACAGACAGGGCCAGAGCAAATAACTCACTTCAGGGTTGTTAAAGCCATCTTGGCCTGACTCTCAAGGTTGGGGCTTTTTTTTTTGGAGGGGTGGGGGGTGTTGGGGGCATGATTTGAGACAAGGTCTTGCTCTGTCACCCAGGCTGGAGTGCAGTGGTGCAATCACAGCTCACTGCAGCCTTGACCTCCAGGGCTCTGGCGATCGTCTCACCTCAGCTCCCCAAGTAGCTGAGTGCATGCCACCATGCCTGGCTAAGTTTTTGATTTTTTTTGTAGAGGCGAGGTCTCACTATATTGCTTAGCTGGTCTTGAAACTCCTGGGCTCAAGCAATCCTCCTGCTTCCGCCTCTCAAAGTGCTGGGATTACAATCATGAGCCACGGTACCCAGCCTGGTGGGTTTTTATTTTTGGTAGAGACAGAGTCTCCCTGTGTTACCTAGGCTAACCTTGAACGCCTGGGCTCAAGCAATGCTCCCACCTTGGCCTCCCAAAATATTGGGATTGCAGGCATGAGCCACCGCACCTGGCCCCTTATAAGGTGTAGCCAAGTTTTTATTTATGTCATTGCCAAAAAGGTACACGTTTTGCCCTTGCCCTTGAGATCCTAATGCCTTGGCTAGTGGAGAACGTCACAGGTATAACGCCTTGGCTGCCTCCTCCTAGTTGAGCTCCGCAAGGGTTCTGGGCTGCAGGTAGGGATTAGCTCCATGGTACAGAGGAGGAAATGTGCCCATGGTCACATCATAAGGGAGCCAGCCCTGAGCCTAGGGGGTGAGGCTCCCAGGACGGGGCCTTCCTCTTTTCCACACTGCCCCTTAGGAGCCACATTCCCGGCATCCCCAGAGGGTAGTGATAAACCAACCCTGCTCACTCGGCTGTATCCTAGATTGTAGGATAAATAAATGGCTTCAGGGAGACAGGGTAGGGATAGACAGAGTCCCTAATGAAGCCAAACTCACATCCAAGTGCTTTGGATTAATATGAGCATGTTATTTCTACTTAGTGTAGACCCAGGCCTAAACTAAGGGAAAATGAAAACAACTCTGACAGCCATTTCCTTGCTTCCTTTCTCCACCCAAAGAGGTACCAGTGGTTAAAGTATGGTGGCAACAAGTGGGTCAGAGGTCAGCCCCTCAGTCAGCACTGGTTTCCATGGAGACGGGGCCTATTCATCCAGCACACAGAGCCTCTTCACAGCCACTTACACACAATTGAGCTATTACTGGGAGCCCAGGAGAGCCCTGTCTGGAGCACAGTGCACTAGACAGGGCAGGGTTTAATGCAGCTGATTAAACGGTAGTTGGGGAATTATCCAGAGCAGGATTTGAGAACACCCTTGAGAAACAAGTTAAATCCCCAAACCTCAGCCCATCCCCAGCAACCCTCTCCCCCAGAGCCTCTGCAATCCAAGCCACCCTTTCACCTTCGATGATGCCAACATCTGCACACTCAAGCTGACCTCACCTTTCTTTCCATGTGTCCATGAGAGGACAAAGGCCTGTTCTGAGTTTCCTGGACCTCACCACCTTTGGCATCTTCACCACTTTTGGCATCATGGTGCTTTTGTGATTTAGAAAGGTATCAACCCACAGACAAAAAATTAAAAGTCAAGTAGGCGATCCACTTCAGGCAGAACATAAATTCCAGTGGATGGGGAATGTGGTCCAAGACTTCTCAGAGGTGAGAAATTCTTCGGCATTTGTTTGGGAATTCGTGAAATCAATTTTTTGAAAGAATGGGGGCATTCCTTCAAAAGATGCAGTGCCATCTGTAACTTACCAGGCAGAGTTTCTACCAAAATTTCCACAACCTTTAAAATCAGAGTGGAATGGCCGGGCGCGGTGCCTCACACCTGTAATCCCAGCACTTTGGGAGGCCGAGTTGCGTGGATCACGAGGTCAAGAGATTGAGACCATCCTGGCCAACGTGGTGAAAACCCATCTTTACTAAAAATACAAAAATTAGCTGGGCGTGGTGGCATACACCTATAGTCCCAGCTACTCGGGAGGCTGAGGCAGGAGAATCACTTGAATCTGGGAGGCAGAGGTTGCAGTGAGCCAAGATCGTGCCACTGCACTCCAGCCTGGTGACAGAGCGAGACTCTGTCTAAAAAAAAAAAAAAAAAAAACCACCTCTGAATTTAACCTTTTTACAGAACAAAAAGAAAGTGTGCTGACTCTTCAGGTCAGGATAAAATGACAAAGAATCCCCAGGCTGGGCGTGGATGCTCACACCTGTAATCCCAACACTTTGGGAGGCTGAAGCGGGAGGACCCCTTGAGCCCAGGAGTTCAAAACCTGCCTGGGCAACACAGGGAGACCTCGTCTCTACAAAACAACCCCAAAAGTTAGCCAGGCATGGTGGCACACACCTGTAGTCCCAGCTACTCAGAAGGCTGAGATGGGAGGATCTCTTGAGCCCAGGAGGTCAAGGCTGCAGTGAACTGTGATTTCGCCGCACTCTAGCCTGGATGACAGAGGGAGACCCTGTCTCAAAAAAAAATAAAAAACAATACCACAAACAAAAAAAACAAAAAAGAATCCCCTTTGTTCTCTGAAGTTACACCTGCCAAGCTGAACAGCAGCCCACTGGTTTTAATTCCTGTTGCTGTTATCACTAACCAGGGTAAGCTAAAGATGAATGTATTCCAGAACTGAAACACTGCGTGGATAAGTATACACTCTAATGACAACTGGGATGGGGTGGGGAACATCAACATTTATATTTTTTGAGATCTTGCTCTTCCTGAATATGTCACTGGAAGAAAAATAACAGTGGAGGAGATACCCCTTAATTAGTAGGAGAAAACAGTGGGAAGGAGGATGCAAAAGTAGGGTTTAATGCCCAGATGCTGCACAGGGGTGAACAAACAAGATCATCAAGCAAAGGGGTCAACAGGACCTCACAGAGGTCTTGGTGGAATGAGACAGATGGATGGTTGCTTGTCTCTGTGGAACGTCAGCTTCCCCAGGACACTCATATCATTGCTGTGGCCCCCAGAACAGCTTTGGGCCATGGAGCTGCACCATCAGTATTTGCTGGATAATGAATAAATCTGAGGGTAGAAGTTCAGAGGAGGAAATTTGATTAAAAAGAAATGGAGAAGAAATAATGGAGGATGTATACAGATCGCTTGGCCGGGCTGAGCATCACAAAGCGTTCCTGAGAGAGACTTAAAATAACAACCACAAAAACAAACACACACAGAGCAGAAAACAAAATGACCCCCCTGAACAAAGCAGACAAAGGCCAGAATGGATTGCACGAGAGCCTCAAGTCTCCAGCCTCTGCTGGCAGCTGCTCAGCCCTGACCCGATCGCCTTGTGGGCTGCTGATCTGGGAGGCTCACTGGTCAGATGTGGAGGGAACATGATGAAGATCTGGACTCTCAACGGTGTGACAATGAGAAATGACACCCATCTTACAGCATACCAGGCACCATCCGAAGTCCTTTGCTAACGTTAACTCAATCCTCATGAGCACCATCTGAAGTAGGGGCTGTTGAGGCTCTCATTTTACAGATGAAGAAACGGAGGCACAGGGAAGCTCTCTGACTCACCCAGGGTGGGATCTGAACCTACCCTGACCAGAGGGTCTATACCCGGAACCCCTACACAACGCTAGAAAAATGGGATAAACCCACCAACACAAGGTTAACAGAAATGACGTCCTATATCCATGCCAGGGGTGGGAAATAGTGTGTGGGAGGGGACATGGTGGGAGGGACAGTTACACATGTGGACATTAACTTTGGGGGACTAGGCTGGGAGCGGTGGCTCAAGCCTGTAATCCCAGCACTTTGGGAGGCCCAGGCGGGTGGATCACGAGGTCAGGAGATCGAGACCATCCTGGCTAACATGGTGAAACCCCGTCTCTACTAAAAA